>NW_008824285.1:1737471-1752271 GCF_000699105.1 Pygoscelis adeliae | reverse complement strand
TCAGCTTTCTTCACACCTCTGAGAAACGCTAATTCCCTGCGACTGTTTAGGACTTGGTGGCAATAACCATGGCTCCTTTCACGTGACACGCCATGACAAAACACCCTTGTTTGTGCACAGTGCGTGATCCGTGCCAGCCTTCTTGCAGATTACAGTTAGTTAACTCCCTCGGAGCCAGAGGAAACACACGACCTCCGGGACTCAAACAAAACAACTCAAAAAAAGCCAACCACACCAACCGAATAGCCCGTCTGCTGCCCAAGAGATATGGCACACGCAGTCACCGTTAAATGCCCCATTAATGACACCGCAGTCATTAAAGCACAATTTTCCTGGGGAAAAAAAAAACACAAAAAACACAAACATGGAAACGCTATAATAGCCCAAATTATCCAGGCACGTGAATCCAGCAGCTCAGTGGGGAATAAAAGTGCACTCTATTCACATTAGATTAAGCCAAGCATCCACACCAGGTTTTAGACTTTTTTTTTTTTAATATCTCGTCTCTTATTGTGCAGTGTCAGCTGTCCCGAGTGGCCCCGTCCAGACAATCCTCAAGTTAAAGTTCACTCAATACTTCTTCCTCACGGTACCCCCAGATACACAGCTGCAGAGGGGGCTGCAGGATGGAGAGTATTTTGGGGCACAGGACCAAAGCCTACGAGGGCAACTCAGAGGGAAAGCTGATGTCCAAACGTGGGAGTTTTCATCCATTATTTCAGGTTTGTGAATTTTTTTTTATTTTTTAATTTAATGTGCTCAAATACCGAAAAAACCCACATTCACGATAAGCTGTAATCCGACCAAATAAATTTCTCTGATGAAAAACCTTTATGCATAATTTTTAGGATTGCTTCACCAATAAATTTCTTCCCTCCTCCTGTGCCCTAACTCGATTATCTGTCACACAGACAGGCAGAGCAGTTGACCTGCCCTGATACTGCATTCCAGGTTTGCAACGTTAAGTTTTCAGCACATTTTAATATTGCCGTGATGAGGGCAGCGGAGTTCCCCTCCTCTCTGCCGATGGGGTAGAAATCAGGCTAGCCTTACTCCAGCACCCAGCTTTGAAACTCAGAGATGTTCGGGCATTAGGGGTAGCAAGTAGGTGGGGATTACTTCACTACAGACATTGGGCAATACCTACTCTTTCAACCAAGATAAAAAAAATACCATTTAGTATAACGATTATGCAGGGCAAGAGCTCTGCATATTCTAGATAAGGACTACAGCATGAGACAGCAGAGTATTTGAAACAGGGAGACACTCTGGCATCCCACGAGTGCCGCACGTGTGGGCTGCGTTACAGGATGGAAAGGTATGCGGCCGGTGAGCCGAGAAGAAAAATACTATAAAAGGCACAATAACAACTAACCAAAACTTGTGTTCACCGCTCCTTTGAGAATGAACAGCTCCAAAAACTCTTTGTAAAAAGAAGAAACCAGTCCTCTGCACCTAGGGAAGGCGAGGAGGCGTCGATGAGGCTCAGGGTGGCAGGGAGCTGACGGGGACTCTGCGGCCGTGGGGCGGCAGTTGGGATGGCGTTTTAGGAGGAGAACTGCTGAGTCACGGGAGACAGCCCCGAGTGTCAAACACCTCCTCCCTCGCCAGCCCCCAGCCTTCCGAATCGCTCTTATCTGCTCCTTGCACGACGGCACTGAAATCCCAGGATTTTTCTACAGTTGCGCATACCATATTCCACCAACCCATACTAGTACGCCCAAAGTACCTTGTGCAGTAACAAAAAAGCCCCACATGGTCCAATTTCTCTCATTCCTCGGACTACAAAGGCTAAACGACAACCTGAAACACCGGTCATCTCCCAGCTAGGAGTACATGTTTAAATGCATACTAAAAAGCCTAAACTGCCACTGAATTTTTCACACAACCACCTCTCGACTCCAAGCTCAGCACAGACGACGATCACTTCACTTTTCCTCCTATGTGCACACAGATTTTTTTCCCCCTCCGAAGCCAAGACCCAAACAATGCCTAGGCTTTTTCCTCTTCCAATAAAGTGTGGCAATTAATGCCTATTAGTGGAAATCTGCATCCTATCTCAGTGTTCTTCTAAATCCAGCTTCCAGGCATGACATCTCATTATGTCACTGTCTACAAGCCTTAGACAGTATTTTTGCAAACAGAAGTTGAATAAGTTTGTGTCCCCAGGAAAAAAAAAACAAAACAACATCGTATTTTTGACCCATCTCCCCAAACTGAAGTTCAGCCCTACACCGCGAAGCACTGGAGGACAATGCAACACACCCTATGATTGACTCCAACGCCATTGTTTTGTATGCGGCAGAAGTGTTTTTCAACAAGGGAAAGTATATTTATCAGAAATCAGCAAACTTGACAAATGATTAGCAAAGCTTCCACTCCCCTTCCCCCACAACAGTGGCAAGCTCCCAGGGAAGTTTTGCTGCAGACCAACGTCCTACAGAGAGTCGGGGGGCTCCTTTCCACCGGAGCCCTGCACGGAGCGAAGCTCTCTCCACCGCGGGCTGCACAGTCCTGAGCAGGAATTGCCAAACCATCAGCCTCACATGAACTTTGCATCATGTTATTGCTTATTTCTTTAGTAATATCAAACACTGAGAAGAAATGAGTTTTCCTCTGTATATGCCACCCCCTTTGCACAATCTTCGCCTCAGATGTTTGTCCACTGAGAGCAGCTGTGAAGCTCAAAACACGGAAAAAAACCCCAACCTATCAATCTCATTTATACCACAAGCTCCAAATAAAACTCGTCTCTGTTCAGTGTTTTCCCCATGGTGAAGATAAACAATGTGTGATCATCTTTAAAATGATAAATACTACAAGGAAAGTAACAGCTACCTAAAAGGAGTCCCCTGGGGATGGCTGCGGAATTGATCCTATATTACACGGTTGCTTAAGCAACGCTCTTTACATCCAAGGGCTGCAATAAGCTCTAGGCAGGTTTAGTTCAATAGAGTTTGACTTCACCACGCTGACAGTTCCCATTTCAGAAAATTGAGGAAACGCACGCTGTGCTCGGCGTGCTTAAGATGGCAGAGCCAGAAAGTAAGCAGGAGTGCACGCAGCCAGTCCCGATTGCTCGGGGGGGAGCAGGCAAGCAATAACCCCCCAGATTCAGACATCTAAAATGGAGTATTTGGCTTAACAAGATCAATCCAAACTTTGCTGCTGCCTGGTGGTTCTTATCCTCAAGGATGTGCATTGCTGTAAATCCTCCAGGCACACATTGTTTCCAAGACATTCCTTCCTCCTGCCTTATGGTTACCGACTCCCTGAGCCAGAGATCTGCAACATGTTTAATACAGTTATTTTTGTCCCAAGCACATTCATCCATTTTAATATCCCCCAACTGATTCCCCCATATGTTATAATCAAAGTCAGACTCTGCAAGCGCCGGGCAACTGCAGGGCAGGCGATGAGATGTTTATGTCCTTGCTTACTACAGGCATGCAACAGGCCCCAGAAGAAGAGTTACCCGCATACCTCCAGGATGTGGCATCACGGCGGTGGGAAGAGACCGTCTTCCATTTTTCCTTTCGCTTGAACATTTTACGTCTAAGGAATATATATCTCTATATTTGTCAGGAAACACGCACACCCCAGCACACACGGTGTTAAAGCAAGTAACTCGAGATGCAGTGCACACTTCTCTAACGCCGCACCTGAAACCTTGCGCGGGGTCCTATGCTGGCACCGGGCGTCAGAGCTGCACAGCGTGTGGCAGCTTCTGCTCTTCAAAGCTGTGGACATTAGCTAGCTTTCCTCAATTGCTCGCCGACTTCACAGCGAAACGGAGGAAGAAGATGCAGCATGCAGCCAGGGCTCCGAAACACTGCGTTTTAGCAAATGCAACCGTGCAACGAAGATGCATCGCAGCAGTCAAAGGGCCCCGGTGATTTAAGTGACTAAGGCTCAGAGATTGCCTCAGGTCATTTGATGAATGTCAGGTATTTCAACCAAAAATAAAAAAGCTTTTAAGCTGAGCGATGCAACTATTAACTGCCAAGGACCAGGATGATGCACTTTGTAAGTACTCATAGCTGCAAAAATCAAGGTCTCATGGCTCATCACGCTCATTTGTTAAGAGAGTCTGAACAACAAATTGCCCATTTCCATTTACCCTACTAATAACAGAGAAAGCAAACCTACCCACACCCTTTCAGCACATCTCAAAATTATTTATTGCAGTAGTATTTTCAGGCATCTCCCTGCATCTCTCGGGGAATCAATAAAGAGCTCTCATTTCTTTCTCCAGGATAAATGGTCTTCAAGCCCAGACGGAACAGGCCTACCTTCAGGATTCAGCCCTGCCGTTTCACTGCGCAACGCTTTAGAACAACTCCACACCCCAGCCCACAGAAACGCTTCAAATTAAGAATAACGCTTCCCATAACTTAGTACTGACAACATATAACCTCGTATGTTACACAGGGCAGCTTCTACCCCAAAGAGTTTAAAGAGGAGGAACACGATACCCTTAGTGGGTGGTGAAACTGTCGAGAAACTTTTCAATATTCTAGTGAGGTGCAAATAAATACCAGTGCATAATTTTATCAAGCCTTAGCTATCTGCTAAGAAATGAGAGAAAAGACAAGGTAATGTTTGGCTTTCTAACACAGGGCATGTCTTAAGTGAGCAGTCCTGAAGCTAATTATACCTTGGAGGGCAGCGAGAATAGATCAAGGGCTAAAATCTCCAAAAGAAACCTCTACGTTTCTGCGTCATCAGGACTTCCAGATGCTAGCAGAACCTGTGTGCATACGCCAACAGTCACAGAATAAATTAAAGAGAGGTTTGACAATGCATCAGATTTATTTTTTTTTTTTAAGAATGAAACAGATGCAGTGAAAATGGGAATCATCCCTGCTTTCAGTGCTGGGCAGCTGGAAGTGTTTATTTCACCTTGACCGTGTTCTGGGTTTGCGCTCCTTTCACGCAGCACCGAGTCTGATATAACGCACAACTTGAACTGCTAATTGGAAGGTCTGACTCCTATGGAAAAACGGTCAGATATCTATGATCTTCTCTGAATGCTACATGTAGTTGTGCAGCGTTACCCACCTGAATGCACAATTCAGTTGGAAGAAGGGGTTTGTTATAGAACAAACGGGAAAAGTAAAACAGCAAGAGATACAATGGCCCAAGGCACCCAGCTTCTGGAGTCGACAGGGATTAGACCATCAGTGGAGGAAAAAGCAGGCAGGCTGGGAAGATGCACACGGCTGTAAACTGTGGCAGCTATTTCTTGCACGGGAAGTCTGCCAGCCATGCTTGAGGAAAGGTGAAGCTGAAAAAAACCCACTTGTCTTATTTAAAAAAAAAAAAAAAGAATCTTTAAAAGTTAGCTAATTTCTGGAACAATAAATCACATCCTGTTTTGAAGAAACTGCCTCTATACCATGACAGATTTCTACTAAACTTAAGACAACCATTCCTGGGTTCAATCCCCACTGATGCTGTTGAAGCAGTAGTGAGAGATCCCTGGCAATGCAATACCTAGGAACGGATGAATTACTGAATTCTACCCCAAGAAAGGCCTCTCTCCCGAAGGCAGGACTCAGCAGGGCCCTAAGCAAGGACAGCAGCACAACTGCCCTGGTAACTGCAGCAGGCAGGCGCTCCTCCACTTTTGAGGATAAAAAAAGGAGAAGCTGGAGCAGCACCAACACCTTTGCTACAACAATGGGGGAATGAGTCACTCCTGGTTTTCTTTACCTTTTTATTTATATGCCACAGCTAACACACTGCTTCAGCAATCGCATGCTTCTAACCTCGTTTTTTCAGAACTGAACGTCCCTCGTGCATCTGAGGGCTTTTCATTTGGCAAAGGTTGGCCATTTCCTAACAAGCAGCAACCAGGAAATTAGGAAACAGCAAGCACAACATGCATGGGACCAACACAGTGCTGGGTACACGGAGACGGAAAATCTGCAATCATTTGGATGAGCCAAGCCTCTCAAAATCTCTTCTACCTGTTGATAACAACTACAGAACATATTTTAAAGACAAAGGGGTCCTGCCATGCAAATCAGCATTCCCCATTTCAGTAGTGTGGGCACAGTCCGGGGGGGTACCAAGGTCGCTGCATTTCCCGCAGCAGACGGAAATGTTTTTCATATTATTAGGACTAACAGTACAACCTGGATACCTCTAGGTGTGAATACAGTTCTACAGAACAAACAGAATCCGACGTCAGGTATTTAGTCTGAAAGACATCTCTGACACCTTAGACGGTTATTTTGGAAGGAGACAGCCTATGTTTTGTGGCTCAGAACTACAAAATCGGGCAACGGGCACCACAGCTCTTTGCCTGTGCAGGTCTGTAAGATTCAAAGCACTGCCACCACACGATGTGAGCAGGAGCTATGGAACAACACTCTTCTCTAAATGGTAGTTAGCGTTGTGGGGGATTATTTTTTATTTGTTTAGATAGCAGGATAATCCCTGCGGGGCGCCACTTTGGAGCGCCACACAAAAAACTATAACACACCTTCTAGTCTTCTGATAGTTTCAACTGAGTAATATTTTTTCTTTGAACTCTAGGAAGAGCAGCTCATTTACAAAGTTATCTGAATGAACTGAAAATTGCTTTTGAGGTCACAGATCCCCCTGCTTGCTTAGCATTTGCTTACATAGGAGGAAAAAAAAACCAAAACAAAACAGTTTTCACCGCGTTTCCTCTTCCCACCACATTCAGGACACGGAACAGAAGGTAGGGAGTCTCACGGCAGATACCAGAGCCTAGGGAGAAAAAACTAAGGCAACTGCACTACCAGGCAAGCTAGCTGCAGTGAAGCAAGCTGGCTTTCAGATTTCTGGGTCTCATCATCTCTAACAAAGATAACAGACAACTTTCAGGGCACTAGCTTTGCAGAACAAGCCACCTTCAGGTGCAACAATCAATAGCACACATCAAGGCACTGCGAGCAGCAAGCGCTTTACCCAAATGGGAATCAACAACCAAAAAACCCCAACAACTCAAAACCAAGCCGCACACACCAACAGGTCTGCACCAGGCATACGGCATGTGAATTTGTTTGAGACACAAAGCTGTGCTCCAAGATGATGGTTCAAGAGAAAACAGAAGCCTTCCAAATACCCCGAAAACTCTGGAGGCACCTCCAATCATATGAAATACTAAAACTACTACAGGACTGCTCAAACTCACCATTCAGTAACAGCAAAATAATCTGATCACCTTCAACTTACTGGTTAAACTAGAGTCGGCTACAGACATTATCAAGTGCTAGAAGAGAAACAACAGAATTAGTATTTTCCAGTACAATGTCCTTGGACTATAACTCCTGTAATCACCATGTTCACAAACACTCTGAACTGGTGATAGAAGGGCACAGAGCTCTCAAACAGGAATTCAACCAAAACACGTAGATGATACAGCAATAACACCCCCGTCCAATGTGAATATAGTAAACAGAGAACAATTAAGTCAGAATGATGGGCTGTGGAATAAGCCATGTAAAAGGTGCGTTCAAGAACCACACATTACAGAAAATGCCACTGCAGGACAGACATAAATCCTTTGCAGATCTAGAGTTGTGAGTCCACAGGGTACACGGATGCAGAGCTCATTTTACTGGCAATAGATCAAAAGGATGGAAAGGACTTAAAGATGATCCTGAAGTGGAGGTATTTAGCAGAAAAATGGAGGCTATTTCTTTTATAAACTGCTCTTGCAACATGAGAACACACATGGTCTGCTGGTAATCCTGCTACAAGATAAAGTGACTGAATGATACGTTTCTCAACTAAGAAAAATCTTTCTGATTATCTTACCTAATCAGTGATCAGATTTGTTGGACATCAGGTAGACGGACTGGAGCAAGAAGGCTTGCAAGAGCTGCAGAAAACACCATGTCAGGTGGGACAGGAATTCTGACCCTTTCCTCACAACAGCAGGAGTCCTCACGGCTGAGACCACAAAGGCCAAAAGGTGTTAAAACATTCAGATTTCTAGATCACCTGCTTTTGTGGATCTGACTCCTCAGCCCCATCAGATTCAGCTCAAGTTAAATAGCTGAGGATCGCTCTCTCCCTCCCAATATATTCTCCCATCTCAAGAGACATGACTCCAAAGCTACAAACAAACCCGGACGAGAGCAGGTTAAAGCCTGTTCTCCATCGCTGAGTTACAAGGCCAGAGCCCATTTCAGCTATAAACAGATATGATGTTAATGAGCAGCACAGAAACATCCATGAAATGCTTCACAACCTTTGTGCCTTATACATCATTTTAATATCCCTAGAACAGCGTTATTTTAAATCCTACAGTTGGAAGGAAAAAGGCAATTATTAGTGCCAGACAGCCCAGGCCCTTCAGATTTCTCTGTGGCTGCAAGGGTGTCAAAATACAAAGTCACCTTGCACTTGTGTGCCACGAGCATAAGGAAAGCAGCAACAGCAATGGTGCTGATCAACACAATCCGAGACAAGCATGGGTGCTGTGCCAACCGGGCGTGGAATAAAAACAATACGAATTAAATAAAAAACAGAAAAGAAAGCAATTGCTACTGACCCTACCTTCACTTCCTGCTGCCCGGCTATACCGATACGAACACATGATAAGATTTTCTTTCTGACCTGCCAAAGTGCGAAAGAATCTTCAACGCATCCCCATTCCCATTTGGAAAAAAAGAAAAAAAAAAATCTCCTTTTACAGAATTCATCCAGTAACCAGAAGCTCCCCATTACAAGAAATCAAATTAAGATACTATTCAAACCAGCAAAGTACTCAGCTGAAACAGGCTGGTAAGGACACAATTTGCCTGTCTGATTCTTGTAAATACCTTCTTGTTTGATTTTCTTGTTCTTGTGTTATTAATAAATTATACAACAATACTGAACAGTATGTTGAAAGAAGTAAACTTTAATTTTAAAGGTTCAGCTAGAAACCCACAATTACACTTTAAACTACCAAAAACCTGCAAGCAGAAAGAAGTGCTCGTCAGCTACATGTGCAGTTCAAATGACCTCAAACAAGGGAGAAGGCAGTCTGTTAAAAGATGAAACATATTTTCCTCTTCTAGTGCTGAAACGTAACTTTTTACTCCCAAGCTGGGTGTTGATTTACATGCAAGGCTTGTACCAGGTAAGTCCTGGTAAGCCAGACGGCCCCACAAGCACACAGCATCATGTTTAACCAGCGCTCCTGCTCCAGGTACTGCAGCGTGATACACGACGTGGCATGCGGGGACGTCCTGGCACGGTGCTCTCCTCTGCCCCGTGCCCACCTGCAGCATGGGCAAAATTGCAGAAGACGCAGCCAGACCAGCTATAAACAACAGGAGAACACATTACACTGTGCAATCACTGGCCAACTGCACCCAAAAATAGCTTAAATTGTCAAAGAGCTGCTAAAAAATACTTCTTGTTCACAGCACTCAACTGTGGCATGTTATTTTTCTGAAGTGCAGCACGTATTTCAGCCTGGAGAACTACTTCTGATTTCCAGAGCAGGACAAGGGTAGAAGGATGAGAAGGACCGGACTATCGAAGCACATTTATAATGGAGATCTTACATCACCCAGCGTTCAAAGTATGCCACCAGGAAGATGTCAAGCACCAGAGCGTAAAGCTGATGTTTTGTCCTGACCACACCAGGGCAACGAGCTTCCCACTGGCAAACCATTACCAGGGTTAGCAGGGACTACGAATAAACTTCACATTTTGTCCTTAATGAGAAACAAAAGCAAAAATGTCAAGCTTCTGCTGAGATATTTTCTGGGTGGTTTAGCAACTATCCTTCAACAGTACCTTTTATTAGTTTGTTAGAACTAACGCATACTAAAAATAACCAACAAGAACACCACCATCGTCAACAACTGCATGCATGAGGCCCCACCAACCACCAGTTCAGTGAGTGACAGATCCTTACGGTCTGGTCCGACTTTGAAGGTGTAAGAAGCATTTAATTAAAACTCTTCCCTCCAAGAAGGTCTAAGGCCTATTATTCCTTGCACAATCAAGAACAGGGACAACCCAAAGCAAGCCAGAAAGGACCTACCGCCCGTTGATTGCCCCATCAGTGGGCTCTGACTTAAGGCTATCGGAGAGAGGAGGGCTGTGAGCAACACCTTATCACGTTAACACCTCGGTGTGTTTGACTCCTGCATTTCCAGAGGTTACACCAACCAGGCTTGACTGGAAGACTAAAAAACTTTTCAGGTCGTCTTTTCCAAGACTGCAAACCCACTATTGAGAAAAAGCCAGCTGTGCCGAAGTTAGTGAGCAAAGAAATAACAAAACCCTTTTTGCAAATCACAGCTGAAGATGCGCAGAGAGCTTCACAGGTGGTACCAGCATTGCTGTTGCGCAAAAGGCCAAAGATGCACCAGCATCATTTCGTTGGGAAAAATGAGAGTAACCTCGACACAGATAACACTGGTTACTCTTACAAAAAACCCCCTAGATTCTTGCAACTAAGCCACACAACCGTATCACGGGGAAAGCATCGCAAACGATTCATAAACGCCTTCTTGAAACCACAGCTTAGAAGCAGGAAGACAAAAATTACATTTTTGCTGGCAATTTTAAGTACTAAAAATGTAACTTCTTGAACTTTGCTTTAGCAGGCCTGAGCCCTATAGACTCATAAAATACCACTGCACTGCTGAAAACCAAGGGCAGCGAGACATTATTAACAGTAATAAAGTTCTTGAGCTTGACAGAGCATTCAGTGTTCTCTTAAAATGATTAAAATGAACAAATCCTCCTTAATTGTATTAGCGTTGGCTACCTGAGGGAACACAGCTCGCTCGCTAAAAGAGGGAGAGGAGACGAGCCATCTGACAGCAGGCTCACCTGGCCGCTCCACTCCTCTCTCCTCTGCCCTTCTTTTACTGCCGTAGCAGGCACCCAGCGCACGCCGAACTGCGCTTTGCCTTTCCCCTTTGCGATACAGAAGTTTTGAGATCTTCAGGCGAACTATTACAGATGGGATTGTAACCTAAACGCAGAGTACCTCCAGCTCACGGAATTCAGCGACAACATCTCCCACAGGCTTCAAGGAGGCCGGGTTTCCCCCCGGAGCCGGTCTCTCGGCAGGCTGCTAATGAGCGTGAAAACCCACAGCGAAGCCACCACGTTCTCCTTTCCCATCTGGGCTGCTTCAAAACACCGTCATCTGGAGGAGAGGTCCAGTGGGCTGGGTCCGCTGCCAGTAGCTATGTACCGGACACCTTGCCTGCTACCCAAGGGACCTCCAAAGTACGCTCCAGATGCCGGCTGGGGGACAAGGAACAAACCGCTGGCGGTGGAGTCCCCAGAGCTGAAAAGGAGCGTCCACTTCTTTTACGTCAAAGTTTGGCTGCAGAGATCTTGAGATACTGCAACTCCGTACCTCCTCCTTTCAGCTGAAACCCAGCTCTGAACACCTTCTGCAACTTTGGTGCTGAACATCCAAACAGCGCAGTTTAACAAAAGCGCATAACTTAAAAAAAAGAGCCTAATTTGCAAAAGAAATGCTGCCAGCTCTATTTTTAGTCGAACCAGTGTTTCCCCCTCCCCAGGTCCAGAGCACTCCCTTGGGCTATTCTGAGATAAACCCAAGTCCTTAATTAGAGCTTTCAGAGAGTCCAATGACACACGGAAGGTAAAAGCTTGAACTAAAACAAACGAAAAAGTATTCTAAGCAATTTGTAGTCGGGCAGCAGGCTACATCGTGACTCTTTTACCAAGCAAGTGCAAGGTTACCGAGATATCAAATGGGAAACACGCATCTCAGTCTCCAGGGTTTCCTCTGGAGCAAGCCGAATGTTATAGATTTCTAGAGCCAAATTAGATTTTGTGTTTGAGCCAAAACAACGTCCTTTAGAATACAGAAACACACAAGAATAAAAAAATTTGGGTCTTATTAGGGACGGAGAAGGAATTGCCCCAGGAAACGGCCTCGAAAAAACAAGTCGTGTCCCCTTCAGCACACGAGTACGGCACAAAGGAGCCTCCAACACCGGTGAGGAAAATCCCCCTGTCCCTCCCCACACTCACACGGTGCGACCCGTTTCTGTGAACTACCAACACGTGGTGGATGTGACACAAGAATGCCTACCCAAACACACTTTTATACGATTCCCCCCCCTCCCCCCTGAGCTTCCTCCACAACTGTATTGAGATGAAAGAAGCCGCTTCTCTCTGCAGCCCACCCGGTGCATCTGGAGGCCCCAGCAGAACTGAACCTGCACAAACACACAACTGCTCCAAACACGTCAGTTTTCCAGCTTGGAGCGAAGCGCTGTCGGCTCATTTAACAGTTAAAAAGATGGAAAACTCGGTGCCAATCTCTGGGATTTGAAAAACCCAGTCCTGAACCTAAAATCAGATAGTGTGGAAGCAAAAAAAGGGATGCAATTCCCTTTTTAGATGCCAGATTTCTTATTTTTCTATTACAAGTAGCCATCTCGGCACCTGCCTTGTTACCTCTCGCTGGCCCAAATTTCTTTCATTTCAACTTGGAGTCAAGTTACTGAGAACAGGCAAGAATAAACGGAGAAGTGACAACAATTCTTAATCAGTGCGATGATTTTTTTAAATTCAAGGCAAATGAAACAGTCAATACAGAAAGTCACAGAATTCATCATCATCCTACAACAAACGTTCTCCCACAGGAATATTGACACTCAGTAAGTCATCCCATTTTAGGACAGCAGCATGGGAAACACCTAAGGGGCCGGGAAAGCAGAAGAAAAACAAAGATGACACAAATCCGTTTCCAAGAAGGGGAAGGGGACTCGTATTTGCCCACAAAGCTAATTGTAACAACATCCTCACTGCTTGCCTCTGTCTCTACTGTGAACAAGTCTAAGTGATGCTTACAAGACTTGGAACAGACAGAATTATTAATTCAAAACAAGGTCGTATGAGCTTTTTGGGAAGTGGAAAAGTCAGCGTACAGCAATTTGCTTTAAGACTGTAGGACTTCTTTTCAGCCACACAAAATCATCTGATTCTCTCGGCTCCTGTATCAGTATCACTGCGTCCTTTGTTTCCAGACGCTGAACAGCCCCCCCTTGAAGAGCTGCTCAACAGGAAAGCACCACAACTAGCTTTGACTACGCAATTCCCACCAACAAAACTGGTGGGCTCGCTCACAATTTGCATAATGTCTGTTTTTTAAAGACGAGAACATGATATTCTCTTTCATTATGGCCTTAAAAGTTTGTCTTTATTCTTACTGTCACTCCCTATTGTAAAGTAAGTCACTTCAGCACCGATGCAGTCTATAAAAAAAATGTTTTTGTGCTTCACCACGTATTAGCACACCAGGTACAACTGCAGGAAGTTCCGCCGTGAACATGTAACACCCAAACCAAAGCTCTCACGAAGCAGCAGCAAGACTTTACTAACCTGCCGAACTCCGCACAGCTTTTGACAGCCAGTATTTATTTGCAAATCCCTGTTTCCATTAAAACAGGACCAACTCCCACAGCATATGCCATAAAAACAACTCTCTCAATTATTCACACTGATAGTCAACATCTCCCCGCGACGCTGGATAACTCAATAACCATTCTGTTAAATGAACATGATGTTTGGTAGGGGAGTCTGTGCAACTTAGCTCAAATCATGTCCAAAAGGCTGGCGCTTTGGGCTATGGAAAGACCTCTGACCAAAAATTTAATCTATTAATAAAAACCACTACTTCCTCCAGCCACAAAAATCCACAGTTTTAATGGGAACCTTGCGCTCTCCTTTCTGAAGGGAACTGAGCGAGACTCCTCAGAGCTACAGCTTAATGCCTTTACCTGGAGCAGAGAGAAGAAAAGACAATAAAAAGCAAGCGAACCCCCTCCAGTTACAGCACATAACGATTTTGTCGGCTATATTTGTCCCATACAGGAACTGCACCAAGCTGCAGGTGCCTTAACCGTATTTGCAAATCAGTTTTCCTCCGAGTGGAACATCTTCCAAGCCTCTGACGTTAAACTTTAACTAACCAAGTCGAACACGGCAACTGCAACCCTGTTCTTACGGCTCAAACTTCCATTTGCTCAATTCAATATTTAACAAAGAAAAGCAGGGTACGAAGCACAGTTTTAAAGCAACAAGAGCAGCTGTTTCACCCGCCTCCGGTGTCAAACCGCAGGCTCGCCAGCTAGGATCGAAAGGTAGGGCTCGACTCACGGCAAACAAATTCAAAGTTTCTTCAGTAAATTTAGAGCCTGTGAATTGTTTAATAATGCAGTAATTCCTCTCCTCCCCCGAGACTACCCGAGAGACATTTGCCAGCAACCTTGCCAGACAACCTGAGAGCCGCACGGCTCTGTTCTGAGTTAATAAACTGCTCACCCTTGTGGTTCACAAGGGTATCATGTGAAGAATATATTTATTTAAAAGTTGCATAGATAATATGTAACTACCAGTGCCATTACAGTTTAGCCAGTCTTTTGGACACCATGCAAATCCTGTGCAGGTTCAGCTAAAATATCATGCAAAAAAAACCTCACCGTTTCCCCAGCGGTACCTATTTTTAATTTTTCTGTCGGTGACAGCACCGACTCTTCAGAGGGTTTTCCATCCTACCACGCAAGCCTGACTCGGTTAAAGCCACTGTCACCTTTGACTCGCCTCCCGGCTCCTGTCCACGACAGTAACGCGCTTATCCACGCGGGGTTTTGTGCTTGACGCCAACCAACACAGTTTACCTAACCGCCGAGTCTCCCTCGCAGCTGGAAAATAAAGCAAACAGGGCTGGGAAAGGCAAGGATGCAAACCCCAAAGCCGGGGCGAGGGACGGCGGCTGCAGGGGCCGGGCTCCCGCAAAGACAGCGGGAGAGTGGCGGCAGAG
>NW_008824285.1:1731165-1732895 GCF_000699105.1 Pygoscelis adeliae | reverse complement strand
GGCGCAGCGTTTGGGTGCCGCAGGGTGGGGGAGGCGTGGGATGGATCCCGGCGCCGGGTGAGGCTGGGATGCTCCCGGTGCCTCTCCCGGCTGGGAAAGCCTTGCTGCAGGCCGTCGGCTGTGCTGTGTGTGGGGGGGATGCTTTTCCCCACGCTGACCAGTTTATCTCACCCCCCCCTCCGCTTTGGCCAGCCCCGCCTGGGCGAGGTTGCGAGACCCTGCCCGGACCCTGGAGGGGTTCGCTCCGATGTCCTGCCCCGGGCTCATGCGTGATCCCAAGGGGATGAAAACTCCTGGAAGGGTGAAAGGAGAGCTGGCCAGTGCGGGGTTTTCACTCCTCTTGCTGCTTCTCCCCGTGGCAGAAATGGCGAAAGTTCTGGGGAGTCTTGTACCGGGAAAGCTCCTGCTCCACCGCCCACCTGGAGCTCTTCGAGGGCTCGGCGCCACCGGCCGCCGAGAAGCTGCGGGAAGGCGAGGGCGGCAAGCGGCTGGTCAAGCTGAGCGACTGCGTGCACGTGGCGGAGGCGAGTGGCGATGCCGGCTGCCCCAAGGAGACTGTCCCCTTCCTGCTGGAGACCACCGACAAGCGGTACCTCCTGGCCGCTGATGGCACCGAGGCGGCCGGCTGGATCCAGAAGCTGTGCGAGCTTGCCTTCCCGGTACACACTGGACAGGGATAACGGGGGCACGGGAGACAGCAGGATCCGTGCGGGGGAATCCCGGGGGTTTGCTGCACTGGGGGAGGCTGGGGGGATGCCGTCCTCCACCCTCGCTCACTCGCTGCTCTTTCCCGGGGCAGAGGAGCAGGGAGGAGCAGGCAGCAGGCAAGGACGGCCAGCAGAGCTTGCTGGGCACCGACGGCGTGTTCTCCATGGAGGAAAACTCCCTCTACAGCTCCCGGGGCAAAGGTAGGCACCGGGAGGTGGGGAAGGTGCAGTGGAGCTGGGTTTGCTGGCACAGGAGGCAGAGCATGTCCCGCAGCATCTCGTCACCCCCGCTTCCCGAGGAACCTTGGCCGGTTTTGCGCCAGGGAGCAGCCCCCGCCGCGGCTACGTGCAGGCGGCGCGGTGGAAAGTCTCCTCCTGAAATAGCCTCTTCCTGCTCTGCGGTTTGGCAGGGCTGGGTTTCGCTGCGCTATCGGGCTGCTCCCGTGCGACCGGAGCCCTTGAGCCCTTATCGGCCGGACGCCGCTTCCCCGCAGCCGGGGCAGCGGGGCGTCACGAGCCCCATGGCACCTCTCTGTGGTGGGAGATGCAGCTCTGCTCTTGCAGCGAGGAGCTCTGCTCCTCGCGCGTGTCAAATGCCGCCCTCCTTCGTCCCCAGCCAGCTTGGAGCAGGCGTTCAAGGTGACGGTGAGGGCCACCGAGCCCTCTGAGCGCTGCCGGCTCTGGGGCCAGTGCATCCTGCGAGCTGGCGAGGAGGCGCTGGAGCTGCGGGATTTCCAGACCTTGGAGATCCTCTACAGCTGGCCCTACCACTTCCTGCGGCGCTTTGGGCGGGATAAGGTAAGTGGGATCCGGGAAGGGTGGGCTGGTGGTGGGCTGCGGAACGGGGACCTGATCCTGTCCCTCCCCAGGCGACCTTTTCCTTCGAGGCCGGCCGGCGCTGCGCATCCGGAGAAGGCAACTTTGAGTTTGAGACCAGGCAAGGCAACGAGATCTTTCAGGCGATCGAGTCGGCCATCAACGTGCATCGGGGCCGGGGGGCTGGGGAGCTGCGGCGGGGTGGCC
>NW_008824285.1:1724835-1729575 GCF_000699105.1 Pygoscelis adeliae | reverse complement strand
GCCCGCTCTCGGCCCTCCCTAGCAGCCAGCGCCGTGGCCGGGGCTGGGCACCGTGCCTGTCCCAAGGTCACGCCACATCCTCGCTCAGCAAGAACAGTGGCATAACAGTGGCATAAATTTCTACTGTCTCAGCCATGAGAGAGTATTTTTAATTTTTTTTATACAACCACTTTCCAGCTCCTCTGAATTATAGATGAAATACTCAGCTTTATTGTCATGGTGATTTGAGTGGCTGGCTTCTCCCCTGCCAGTACAGTGAGACCAGTACGTGGCCTGACACAGCCTGGCCTGCTCTGGGTCAGCCTGTTCCTCCTCCCGGCCACCTCCAGCCCTGCGCAGCCCTTGCTAGGGGACATCCAGCCCCTCAGCCGGGCACGGTGAGAGGCACCGGCCCCAATTCCCCATCGGCTGATGGTCCCCTGGCACAGAACGGTCTCCCAGGGCTGCCCCAGGCTCCGTCCGTGCCCATCACCCTGGACGGGCCTTCTCCAGTGCATCACCGCGACGGAGGGACCTCGGGAGCCGCTGCTGGTCCCCCCCTACCCCGGTAGGTCTGCCACCGAAGGCAAAGAAAAGGCATGAATTATTTATAATGTCTTTCAATCAAATAAATGCTTAGGTGCTTGAGTTAATTTCCTGGATCCTGAAAATCCAAAGTGCAGACTTTTAATAAGGCAAATTAAGTGCTTTATATATTACACTGATTAAAGCTCTGTATCAATCTATCTATCACATGCTGAATTGAAGGGGCCAGGAAACAAACAGGTCCCCGGCAGCCGTGCTCCTCTCCTGCAGGCAGCGGTGGGCTCCGCTGCCCGCCCTGGCCGGGCTCACGCAGGGCACAGGGATGCTCCCTGTGCAGAAACACCTAAAACTGGTCAAAACAAAAGAAAAACACCAAGTCTCTAGCAGTTTTTTCCAGTGAGCGAACTTCGGATCAAGGAAGAGCACGGAACACGGCAGATCTTGCCGTGCCCTGGGACCTGCTGGCCGGCACGGGCAGAGGTTTGGGAGGCAGCAGGGTGCGTTGAGGGACGGGAGATTTTAGCCCGCGGCTCCCCATCTTTTCCAGGGTCTGCTCCCACAGCAGCAAGGGATGATCCCCGTCCACGACGGGGCTGGTTCCCATCTCCGGACCCGGGGCGACCCGGGCATGGCCAGGAGCATCCAGCAGCGCTGCCGGCTTGGTTAGCTGGAGTGATGGGGACTCCTGATGGCACGATGCCATTCACCGGGAATCAATTGCTTAAGCATGTGCTATTATTAATTAGTGCTCATTATGGTGGTTATTTATTATTAATCAGTGTTAACACAGTCCTCTCTCCTCACCGTCCTCCAGCCCGGCTCCCTGCTGCAACCCCCGCTCCTTCCAGCCGCCTCCACCACTATTTTTCTTCATTAACCGAAGAAATGGAAACACCTTCCGGACTTCACTTAAAGATCCTATGGATCTAACGAGATTTGTACCGTGCCAGCCAGGCTAACGAGGGAGTCGCTGCGAATGGCACTAATCAAATTTCACAGAGGCGGCAGCACGGGCCGGGTGAAGCGCCGGGAGTTTTGCTACCAGAGTAAATTGCTCACAGCTTCCCCCGCCTGCCCCGTCTGCGTGGACAGGGTTTTAGGGTGGAAAAGGGGACATGTCCTGGAATATCAAGTCCAGGTAAGGAGGATGCAAAGGCTGGAAAAGCCCTTGGTGGGACTCAAGCGAGGGGCTGGTCTGAGAAAACAAAATCGATGGCAGAGAAGGGAGGAAGAGATTACAGTGCAAAGCCCCAGACAAATGGAGAGCGCTTTAATCTGATTAGGGAGTTATTGTCATTATTGTATTATGCTGATTATAAATCCTTTAGGAGCACAGCTAATCAAAACAGAGATTTGTTCAGAGCTTTAAGGGTCGCTACCTCCAGCAAACGCCCCTGCCCCTCTCCCCAGCCTCCCTCCAGGAGCGGAGGCAGAGCTGCATCCCGAGGCACGGACCAGGGATGCAGCCCCTGCGGAGAAAGCAGGGAGGATCCCGGGGGAAGCCTGGGCTGGCAAGGTGAGGAAAGAGGGGAATGGGCATCTTCGGGGTGGAGAGGGTGGGGAAATAAGGAAGGAGCGAGCTCGCCAAGCAACCGGAGTGGGGATGCCGCCCATGGCCAGGAGACGATGCTCCTGGGGCCGGGCATACCGGGACCATTTTTCCACCCCCCCCCGCTCCGTGCACCTTGTCAAGGCAGCTCCTTTTTTCATTACTGTCTCCTCAGATTAGAGATGTGCTCATTTTGCAGCGCGCTCGCCGCTCGCCGGCCGAATCCCAGGCGCCACGGTGCAGCTGCAAACTGCATTAGCGTCTCGCCAAGGAGGCCCTAATACTATTAGGAGGGAGGCATTATAGGTGCTAAATGACAAGCCCCTAATCAGCCCCGGGATTTATGTCAATCACATTCCCTGCGCAGGGCGGAGCAGGGCCCTTCATTCAGAAAAATTGCCTAATTGGGAGGGTCTGGATTCTCTTCGCCTGTCTCGTTTCTGGAGCTCTGGGGCTCCCGGCTGCCTTCTCGGGATGCGGAATAAACGAAGCTGATGACAAGGTGCGGGACGAGGAGCAGGGAGGTGGTGACTGTGGCCACGGGTTGGAGCTACAGCCAGCTCCTAACTCCATCCAGCCTGCTTTTTCTTTTCTTTTCAGCGGCTCGAGAAGTGTAGGACTGGGCATTGCTGGGACTTCGCAGGGATTGCATCAGTCCAGACTTTGCTGAGGACTGTGCAGGAAAATAGAGGGGAAAAAGGAGACTGTTCCTCCATTTGCCCACCCCTGCATGGGTGCCCTTAAAGAGCCGGGCTGCCTTCCTGCCCTTGGCTTCAGCTAAATTAATTGGCAATTACCAGAAGTCCATAAAACCCAGCCTTTCTTGGGGAAGGAAGCTGTAAAAGCTCCGTGTCCGCAGCCGTATTTCCTTCACTGCGCATTGATCCCGTGGCCTCTGCTGGCCACGGCTCAGCTGCGGGGCGATGTGCTCGGCCCCCGCAGAACCACCCGCATCGATCCCGGGGACCTCGGCCAGCCCGCACCCCCTTGCAGCCAGGAGCATCGCTGGCCCCCTGCTAGCGCTGGGTGCAAATTCCCGGGCTGGTGCCAGCCCGTAGCAGACTCACTCGTCCTCCCTCTCCTTCCCACCCATCTGGCAATATTTATAACGACGACTGCTGTGGGAAAAAAACCCCGTCAGCTGCAGCTGCAAGGGGTCCATCACAGCATCAGCAATCCTCCCAGCACCGAAACGCCCCGGGGCAGGGCACCGAGGGGAGCCTGGCTGGAGGCAGGGTTTGGGGAGCGTCCTTCTGCGGGATGGAGGGATGCAGAAGGGCACGGCTGGACTCTCCCACCGGGATGCGCTGAGGCCAACGTGATGCCCCATGAGATTGAAGAGGCTGCTGCTCCAGGGAGAGCGTGCATGCAAAGCCTGGACCAAAGGAGCAGCCAAATGTGCTGCTTGGGCCCAGAGGAGATGAGGAGGGCTGGTGGCCAAGGGTGTGGAAAGGCAATTGCCTTCTGGAAAGGCAATTTGCTGCTGGTTTTGGTCCAGGGGATCGCTGTTCTTTCGGGACGGCGATCTCTGCAGTGCTGGTGGTCTTGCTGGGCTGTGGAGGGTAATGGGAGCACGGGGAAGGGTTCCCACACCCCGCCGTGCGCCCAAAATTCCCTCCGTGTCATTTTCCAGTGCTGAATATTTGACGAAGGCTAAAATACCAATAAGCTGTATTACAGCAGTGCTGCATGGAGCCCGGGAGAGCGTTTTAGCTCTTTGGATATTGCATGCTACTCCCACACTTTCATTACAGGAATCCCATTAAAGGTATTGTCTGGACCCTAATGACGGCGAAGGGGGGGATGTGGCCAGAGCCCCAATTTCAGAGTCCTGTGGGCTGCTGCCGTGTTCCTGCCCACTCACTCCGTGCAGCCGCAGAGCCGTCGTGGGGCAGGTTGCATTTAAAAGCCTAGACTGAATCCAGAGATTTTTAAAAGCCCTCAGCTCCCATATGTCCCTGCTGCAGCAGATGTGTTTAGTACGTTCCCCTTGCCTTAATACGCACTGTTTGAACAAAAATAATGCTCTGTATATTTTACAGAGCTCCTCCGCACGCGGATTTTGTCAGGACTGCAATATAAATATCCCCACCAGCCTCCCAACACCCACCTGCCCAGACTGAGGCTTAGGCAAGAACATGTAAAAATACACCCTCCGCGCTAATCTGCTGCTGATGGCAACAATTAAGCAGCAAACCAGGCTGCTAAAACCTGCCCTTCCGCGGCCGGGTCGGTGCCCAGGAAGGGTCTGCTCCCTCTGCGGCTGCCGCACGGGTTTGCCGAGGGGACCCCGGGGTCCCCAAGCAGCGCTGGTGCTTGTGTCTTACCAGCACCGTGGCACGGGGCACGTGTAGCCGGTTATTAAAAGCCATTACCCGGCCAGTGCCACGCTGTCCCCTGCAGAATGGCCACCTTGCCCGGGGACTCATCTCATTAGAAAAAGAGCCAGGAATCGGCTGAATTTCCACCCTGCTGCTCTCAGTTATCTCTGTGAAAGGGGAGCCAATTACCAGCAGCTGGTGAGAGCCTAAAATTATTATTAATTTCAAACAAAGCATATGCTTTGTGTTAACAATCCTCCGTGGTGTGGCAGAAGGGCCAATACCATCCAGATGGCTCAACGTGCAGCGGGAATGATTAATGCACGGCTCTGCCGCCTCGCCGGG
>NW_008824285.1:1719259-1724799 GCF_000699105.1 Pygoscelis adeliae | reverse complement strand
GCCGCCGTGCCCGCCGTGCCCGGCACAGGGTGAGCCGGCAGCAGGAGCTCGGCACAGGGTCGCGACCGGCACCCACCGCTGCTTATAATCAAAGAAAACCCCTGCGCACTTGAGCTAACGTCCTCCCGGTGTCCCCGCACACAGGGCCGGGGAGCAGGGGTGCTGGCAGCCCCGGAGAGCCACAGGTCCGGCCGCAAGCTCCCCCAGAGGTGATATACGTTATATTAAGGAAGTACAAGTATACTAATGTAAGTATATTAAGGAAGGATTAGTTCCCAGGCTGGCGAGAGACCTGCTGTCCCAACAGACGGAGGGGACGCAGCTCCTGCTGCACAGCCCTGGGGGATGTTAAAGGCTGACGCTCCCCCTGCCCGGTCTCAGCTCCCCACAAGCAGGCTCCCTTGCTGGATTTATGTTGGAGTAGAAGATGAATCATTTTCCTTTCTGTCCCAGGCCTGACCTGCATGTGGAGACGGATGGGAAGGCATTTTTCCAGCTCGGCTCGAGGGTTTGCAAAGGCCTGAACCATCTGCGAGCGCTTTGACACCCAGGACCGCAGAGCGCAGGAGCATGTTAAGTGCTGCTTTGCTTCCTTAACTCGCCGTGGGAAATGACCCTGATAGGTGTTAATGCAGAGTTCAGAGCAGCGTTTCCTCTTTGAAACGCAGCGCTTCCATCCGAAATAGCTGGTGTGAAAATAAAGAATAGTTTCTCTTTTTACTGGGCAGCAGGAGCCGGTGCCATGGGTTGCCATTGCATGGAGCTGCTGCTCGACTCCGCTCACCCTGGGTGGGCTCAGCCCAGCACCCTGCCCCTGGAAAGCACGGACGGGAGCAGATATTCAGGGGAAAAAAGGTCTTTTCACAGCAATGGGGCCTCATTTGGACATGGATCCTCCCCAAAGGGGTTTCTCCTTTGGGTCTGTGCAGCCTCAGCTTGCAGCGAGACCCTGGTCCTTGGGAAGAGCTGGTCTGCAAAGCTGTTCCCATGGGTCCCCCTGCATCACGCTTTACTCCACTCTTTGGCGAGATCAATAGATCAAGGTCCTTGGAGGGCTCCGGAGATCCCGCCGGATTAGCAGGATCCCACATCCACCAGCACGGAGCGTCTCCTGCCTGAAGAGGGGTAACAAGAGATCACACTCAGACGCTCGGTCTCCTACCCAGGGGGGACCCGGCGAGCCTTTGCCCTGGCAGGAAGGTGCCAGCATCGCTGCTTCAGCCCCCAGGAACCCCGGGAAGGGGGTGGCAGGAGCGGCAGAGTTTCTTTAAATCCCACAACTGGAATCGGGAGCGAAGCATCTCCAGGGGAGAGGGGTAAAAATAGCTGCTGCTCTGTGTCAGCGACAGGAGCGCGGGAGGTGGAGCAGCCGGGGGTTTTATCGAGGGCAGGCTGCGAACGCTTGGTTATAAATAGGAGTAATTACTCGAGTGGGGGCATGGCACTTAATGAGGGGTTGGGCTGACACCAGCACTATGATTGCATGATGCTTCCCAGCACGGGGTGGAGGAGCGATTTGTACCACGGCCCAAAACCTTACCGGAGCGAAGGAGCCCTGGGAAGGAGGGGGTGCTGTCACTCTTTGTCCCCGGGGACACGGCAGTGCCCGGGAGGGCAGGAGCATCGTAGGGAGGAGGGCTGCTTCGTGCCAGGGCAGAGGTGGTGGCCGGGGAAGGAGAAACGCTCACGTCTTAATTACCCTCCCTGTCAGCGGAGCCGATACCTGGTGACTGAGTAATTGTGTCCAGGAGCTGCGGGCAACAGCTATTTTTAATAAAAAGCTGTGGCCACGGCTGCCTGAGCTTTCTGCATGGGCAACGGTGGGCAAGGGCTCTGCTAAGGAGGATCTTCACCGACAAAAGCCAGCTCTCGTACCCCCTATGCCCTTTGCACCCCTCCTGCACCTGCCCTGGGTTAGCCCCGGAGATGTGCAGGCAGGCTGCCTGCTGCAGCCTGGAGAGTGCCAAGGCCTGGGGTTCCCCCCCCCCGGGGCTGCTCCAACGAGAAGAGTGAGGGATGGAGAGAGGAGGAAGGAGCAAGGACAGGAATAAAGCACCAGGAGGGAGAAGAGGGCTTGGGAAGAGGCAGCATGTGGGGCTGGGGCCTATAGGGAAGGCAGGCAAGAGGGGCAGACCTGTGGGGTCGGATGAGGCAGCCCCGGCTGCCTCCTGCCCCTCACCCCGGCATCATGCCGGCGAAGCCGCTCCACCTCGCTGCGCAACGGGAACGACCTGCCTTTGTTGCAGTCACGTAAAATATACATTTGAGTGATAATGGGGCGAGGAGCAACTGAGCACAATCTCGAAGAAATATTGGTGCGTTAAAAGATAGCAGAAGCTGCTGCAGCTGGTTAAGAGATGGCAGCGGCAGAGCCCTTTCCCCGGCCGCCGGCTCCCCTGCCCTCCACCCCCTCCCTGCCCTCCAGAGGGGGATCCTGGGAGGCAGCAGGGATGCTTGGAGCGGGCAGAGGCTGAGGGGTCTGGGGCTCTGCTCCTCGCCCTGTTGCAGAGCTGGGCTAAGTGGGGGGGGGGGGATCATTGCACCAAATTTCCAAGGCGTGGGGCCCCAAGATCCGTGAGGCCAGACCCCCTTAGCCCGGGGTGGCACGGGAAGAGAGGGCGCAGGGCAGGAGCAGCCCTGGTGCAGGCAGAGCTGACAGCAGCTCCCATTCTTGCTGACCCAGCCGGGGAGTTTGATTCATGGCCCCATTGATACGGTGTATTTATGCATAAAGGAGTAATAATGGAGAAGAAGCAAAACCGTCCCCTCCGCCAGCGCTCGGCGGGATTTATGCAGTGCAGCCGGCTCGCCTGACCTTTCGGACTCTCCCGCCACGTCCCGCAGGGCTGGGCAATAACTTCTCCCCAGCCCCAGCACACGGCTGTGCCCGGGGAAGGTGCCACCCAGGGCACGTCCCCATACCCAGTGCCACGGGGCGATGGAGGAGCCCGGCAGTGCAGGTAGGGCAGCGCCAGCTTTATCTTTGCTGAACAGCAGCAGATCTGCTCAGGAGAGGGCCGGGGTGGCGTCAAGTTGAGTCTGTGGAAAAGCCTCGAGAGTAACTGAGTTAAAAAGTCAATCACTGAGTCACAGATCCACTTTTCCACGAGTTCCGCGCTCACGAGCACCCCAGACTCCCTTCTGCTTCAAATTAGGCTGGCTCTCCTGGCCCTGCTGCCAACATAATCTCTTTTCTCAGCTGCTTGCTGAGACCACGTCTTCATCCCATCCCCTAAACACACACCCAGATGCAGACCCCAGTCGATGTGTAGGACCTGATCCTGCCCTGATCCTGCCCTGCTCTGGCTGCTACCGGCACACAGAGCTGCTGCCCCTTTGCTTCTCTCCCCCGGCAGCATTACGCTAAGGGAAGTTGTGAAATACCACGACTGAGGCTTTGAACAATCCATGGGCAGAGCCCTTCTTGCTCCATGGGGATAAGGAGTCCCCAGGAAAGGGAGCGGAGTTACCTGGTCGTTTACACCAGGACTCTTCTGCACCATGCAGTCCTGCATGAGCACGGAGGCAGCCGAGATGCTGCCCTCTGCCCCGATACCCTCGTCCTCAGGCTCCGTGGTGTCAGGGAGCAGATGTTTGGCATCCCGGGGCTGAAACGCTGCACAGCATCTGAGGGCCAGCACTCCCCTTTTCCCCTTTCAGACCCATTACCGAGGACCTGATTGCCTCTTCCCCCCGGGTAAGTGCAGTGCTCCCCCCAGCTCGCCCTGCAGCCCCTCCAGCATGTGCTGTAACCCATGGTGCATTATTGCAGCCATCATCTCTTTACCGTCCCCCAAAGCCCTGTGAGCCGTCAGCTCCGGGCCCCTCCACCTGCACTTTATGACCTTTGCTCCTTTGGGCTAATTGCTCCCCTGGTTCGCTCTCATCAGCGAGTTTCAGGGTTGCTTTGCTCTCTGCCTCTTGGGTTATTGATCCCTAATCCCCCCCCGTGGGGGACTTGCTCTCTTGCTGCTTCGTTTTTTTCCCTAGCTGCTCTGCTACTGCTTCTCTGCAGACCCCCACACCCCAGCAATCCCACACAGCTCCCCAGCTCTGCTGCATCGAACACGAGAGCATGGGTTGCACACGGTGCCAGACCTGGGAACACCAGGCTTTTGAGAGCAAACTGAACAGCAAAAAGCAAAGCACAAAGCTGTCAAGGAGGGACAGCTTAAAAACAGGCACTTCTGGGCGGGTAGCAAGCAGCATTTCACCTGTACGGTGCAGTGCTGTGAGCTTCTGCTTCAGCTCAGTCTTGAAAGAAAAGCAAGAAGCGCTTTTTCCCTTGTAAAAGAGGAAAAAGAAATGCAAACCCCCCTGCCATGCCCCAGCAAACCCCAAAGCCAGCCCTCTCCCCGCCGCCGGGCTTTTATTGCCTCCCCAGCTCATCGGTCCCAGCCGGGGGGCAGCTCTTTTCCCCGAGCTGGGATTTGGCCGCTGTTACTGAGCGCACCCAGCCCAAAAGCGGCTCTGAGCTGATGTACCTACAGCAGAGATATATATTAAAGACTCCAGGTTTTTGTAGTCATCCTTTCATAAGCGCAAGGAGTTCTAGGACATGAGAAAGACTCTGCTGACCAAAAAGGCATCGCCAGCCTTTTTGAGGCTTGTGAGCTGTGAAGACTGCTCATGGTGAATAACTAAGAAAAATGCGATCCTTAAGGGCTTTTTCCCACCCGAGCCGTTGCGGCCAGCGCCTCTGCCCGTCTCCACCCAGCCGCCGTACCCGGGTGCCTCGCATCCATCAGGATCCGCAGCATCCCCGGCCCTTGGCTTTTGTAGTTTGTTTGTTTGCGCTTGCCTGTCAGCTCCCCTTCCACCGGCATCCCAGATGAGAGCAGATTGCATGCTAATAAATTCTGGATTGGCAGCCGCACCCGGAGACAGGGAAAAGCCGCTTCAATTACAAAGGGAGCTTCGCTTCTGCACCTGGATTGGCTTCTCAGCCCAAGTTCCCTCACCTGGGGCGGTGATGCTGTGCCCTGGGGCCGCTGTGGCCAGTGGCAGAGGCAGGGGATGGGCAGGGAAGGCAGGAGGTGGGATGCAGGGAGCGGGATGAAGGAGAAGCAGGCGATGGGACTCGGGCCATTAGAACGGCGTTCGCACCGCAGACGGCCTGGCTATACCCCGTGCCCGTACGTGTTCATGTGTCGCCGCCTGCCTCCGCGGCGCACACAGAGCCAACCCAGCCCCGGTCACTCAGAGATGCTTCCCCAGGCCCCCGCCAGCACCCGGGATCCAACAGCAAAGATTAGGGCTGTTTCCTTTTCTTCTGCGAGGAGTGTAATCCCCCCTTTGAAAGGCGCATCCTCCGCTTGATGCTTCCTGACATTAATATTATCATCTCCAACCAGCCGCAGAGCCCAGCTGTCGCGTGCGATTAGGGCACTGACACAGATCGGTGCAAGATTTCACAAGCGTCTCATTACCGCTGACTCCGGTTCTGCACGGCTTATATAACTCATCTTGCATAACCCTGCCCCGGGGGGGAGCCGCTCCGCCGCTCAGCCCCGGTGCATGCTGATGAGGGGTGGCCGAAG
>NW_008824285.1:1712404-1718844 GCF_000699105.1 Pygoscelis adeliae | reverse complement strand
AATGTAATTACTGTGGCTGGAGCCGGTCCAGGGCTTTGTGGTGAGCGCGGGGACTCTTTCAGAAAGCGCTGTGGGTTCATTAATGGCCTCAAACAGGCAGGAGCTCGCTGTTTGCTAGTGGTGGGGTGGGGTTTTGGTGCGTGGCTCATCGGAGAGCTGCTGCCTCCAGCAGCACGGTGGCTCCCGAGCTCTGCCACACAGCTTGGGCTCTGCTCGCCCTGCACGGGGACCTGTGGCACCGCTGGCCTTGCACCCTGTGCTGGGGACCAGGATGCCTCCTGGTGCAAAGCTTCCTCCCAACCCCTCTGCTGTAAAGGGAGGGTGTAAGGGAGAGTTTTTCCCAGCTCTCTTTGCTCATCCTCACTTTGCAGATGCAGCATCCTGGGGGCTGTGGCGCAGGCACACAGCCTCCGAGAGCAGGATCAAGCATGGTCGCTGGGTGCTCACATGGAGCAGGACCTGTCCCCCAGCTCTGGCAGCTTGCACATGGGGATCAAGCTTAATGCAGTAACACATGCCCGATTGCAGGGCCCTTCCGCCGTGCAAAAGCAGCAGGGTGACAATCCATCCCGGTGAGGCTGCCGGCATTCCCCTCCCTGCGTCCCCCGCTGCAAAGTCAAAAGCCACTTTCGGGTCCCTGTGCACCCCGTTACTTTGGCATGGAGGTCCTGGGCCCCCGGCAGGGACCGGCCAGATGATGGCTGTGCTGGGTGACCCGGCGTCAGGTATGGGGCTCGAGGGATCCCGCTCCTATGCCACGGCTGCAGACCCCCCCCTGCTCGGCTCCAGCCCTTCCCCGGGCAGGAGCAGAGCTCACAATGTGACCCTGGTCCCCCAAGGGCTCATCAGCGATGCCAGCAGAAACGCGTCGCTTCCCTGCAATTAATCAGGGGAGCTATTTGTAAATGAAGACGACCGCTGCTCATCAGCTGGAAAACACCTCTGCCGCTCCTCTTGCCAGGCGTTAGCGGGCGAGCCGAGCACGGCAGACAATTAAAATGAGGGGTCTTGGATTTCTCTCACGGCTGGCTCTTTTTTCCCCTATTTTCAAACATTTCGAGTTTCAACCTTCTCCCTGAGTTCCCAGCCCATGTGCCGGGGGGTGTTTTGCCGGCAGCTCCATCTCGGCTGACGCTGAACCTGTACGGTTCCCGCAGAGGAGCCGTTCGGGGTGTGCAAAAGCCTTCGCTGGGGCTCGCGCCTCGCTATTCCCTCCTCAATCCCTCTCCGCGTAGCCGTGCATGTGTAGCCGTGTGTTTGCCGTATCCGTTACTGGCAACGTTTGGGATCAGGCGCCCAGTGAACGAGAGAGCTTCATGAAATCTGAGCTCACCTAGTTGCTATGTAATTATTTCCACGCTACCGAAGGTGGGGAATTCATTCTCTTGCCAATAGGTTTATTGTTCCCAGACACCTCGGTGCCGAAGATGCCAGAGCATAGTTGCAATGGACAAAACAGCCTAATTAAGAATAAATCATTAATGACGAGCCCTGCCTTGCTGGCAAGGGGAGGGCTAAGCTCCAGTTTGGCTCCTCCAAACGCTGCCTTGCCCTGCTCTGCGCCGGTAGCACTGGGGAGGGACGTGGCACTGGTTTAGCTGCATGCAAAGGTCCCGTGCAGGCTCCGTGGGCATGCACGCTGGCCCTGCCACCTCGGATTCCTGCTCCCCTTTCCTCTGTGCCCCTCTTTCCCCTCCCGCTCTGCTCGCCCCGACACAGGGAGCAGCGTCGCTATTAACACACCGATCGTGTGACATCTATTCAAAACACCCAGCCCCTGGCCTTATCATTGAATGCAAATGCTGGGGAGTAATTGCTGGCAGTAGCAGCAAGGAGAGAAAAATGACAGAGAGCCCAGAAGCAGCTATTCGATGGGAAAGTGGAAAGCGTAAACAAAATATGGACCACTAGCCTGTAGTAACACCGGCCGTTTGTCCCCTCCCAACGCCTGCATAGCTAGTTGGTGGCTGATCGGGGTTTCTCTTGCATTGCTCGGGAAGGAGAGGGCAGAGAAGAGGGGCTGCATCGAACCACCGTGCCCCAGTGCCCGCTGTGCCCCCGGGGGGCTGGAGGTGGCCGTGGGCACCCTGTGCCGCTCAGGGTGGCAGCGACCCCTCTTCCCGCTCCACTTCGGAAGCAAAACTCCCTTTTCCTTGTGCCCTGGACCTGCTGGCGGGCACAGACGGAGGTGAGGTGGGAGCCTCCAGCCTCGTCCCCGGCTTAGCCTCGCTAATCTCTGCTTGTCAGCGCCGCTGAGGCTGTCAGCTGCCAGCGAGCGGGGCTGAAATCTGCCTGCTAAATCCGACAGGATAATTAAAATCAGGTAGGGTGATGGCTATCAGCTAATTTCTGCAATGCCCTTCCCTCTCCCCCCCCTCCCAGTTTACTTGCCATCCCTCCCTGGCAGCCCCTGCCTCCTCCTCCTCTTCCTCTGAGGAAGCAGACAGGCTCACCAAGGATGCTACGGGTCTTGGAGGTCCTCCTGTGCCCCCCGTCCCCTCCCCACGCAGCGCAGGGACCCTTCCAGCCATCTCCGAGGCTCCTCTCCAGCCCCGCCAGCCCGCAGGAGCAGATTCTCCAGGGGAAGAGCAACACTGCAATCAATTAGAGGCATAAAAAAAGATAATTTTATCAATGAAGAAATCTGAGGCAGGGAGGTGGGATTGTCTGTTCTGGGTAATGGGAGCATCATGTCTCCAATTAAAGTTTGGAGGATTCATCTTGGAGCCTGGGCCCGTCAGAAGCTGACATTTATTAGGCTGTCAAAGTCAATCTCTTTCAAGAGCTGCTTCCACAAGCACATCGGATTATGTACCATTTATGCCTTTTCTATCGGGGCACCCAGTTTTCGGTGGGTTTTTTGGTTTACGTCTTGTTTTTTTTCCCCTAACAGGAAAGAAACCCAGTGGCACAAACCGATCCCATTTCATGAAAGCTATTTCTGATTAATTATCGTTATTGCTATGCACAGAAACCTGGAGCAAAGATCGGGGCTTCCTCGCACTTGGCGCGGTGCAGACACAAGCAGCAGAGACCAGGGTCTTTCCTGGGTAAGCGGAGAGCCAGCCAGCTGGCAAGCGAGGGGACACAGGCTGGGAAGCTCTGGGCTGTGCTGGGAATGTGGGACATCCCGAAAACAGGGGTATGGAGGGATGCTGCTGCCCCGGCTGTGTCTGCACCGCACCTTGCTCGAGAGGGATTTTGGCGTTGCTGGCTTGGGAGGCAGGCAAAGCTACAGGCTCCCACCTGGGAGACCTGCCAGCCTCTCGCTCAACTTCTGGACGCCCCAGAGACGCAAAGAGGTACGGGCCAGCGGGTGCTGTCAGTTTAATTGATCATGGCAAGGGCTGGCACCGGCGACAGCGTCTCGTTACCTGCCGTGTGTGCAGCGGACGGGTGACAGGAGACTTTGTTGTACGCATGGCTCCAGCCAGGACTATTTTTGCTCCCTTCTCAATTCCAGTGATGGAGGGGTGTTTTCTCTTGATCTCCTTCAATGTATCTGGCAAAGGGGGGAAAAACAGTCTCCTTTGTGCCTGCCTGCCTGTCCCAACCGGCGACAGCGTCTCGTTACCTGCCGTGTGTGCAGCGGACGGGTGACAGGAGACTTTGTTGTACGCATGGCTCCAGCCAGGACTATTTTTGCTCCCTTCTCAATTCCAGTGATGGAGGGGTGTTTTCTCTTGATCTCCTTCAATGTATCTGGCAAAGGGGGGAAAAACAGTCTCCTTTGTGCCTGCCTGCCAGTCCCGTGTCCCAGGGGGGTCGGCTCTGCTCCCCAGCCGGGAGATATTACCCAGAGGAGAGGCAGCCGGATTGACGGCTCCGTCTTCTTTCATTGCTCGACGCCGGGAGAAGAACTATTTTTATCGTCTCCTTTCACTGCTCCCAGCTTCCCTACCTGTGCGAAGGGATGGGAGGGGTTTTAAAGAGAGCTTTTATCCAGATGCCGGGATGTCCTTTGGCTCCTTTCACCCCATTTTTCCCCTGTCCCGGCTGCGTGCCTGGCGCGTGCGCCCGGGGGCTGTGGCCCTTCTGCCTGGGGAAGTCTCGGGGCTCTGCAGCTCTCAGCGTGCGCCGTCCCATATCGATCCCTCCTGCCCCTGTCTCAGTCTCTCTGTCCCGGTGATTTATCAGGCTGCTTTGGAGATGGGAATGTGGTCTCTCTCACTAAGCCTGACCCTCTTTAGCATCCCTGGGGAGGCTCCACGGAGCAGGAGCGGCGTGGGGGTCTATGACGGCTGCATGCATGGGGGGGGGGCATATCCTCCCCCAGCAGCAAACCCACCCACACCCCGAGGCATCTCCCAGAGCTGGCTGGAGTGTCCCCCCTGCCCAGGTACCGGGGAGGAGGGGGCTCCAGGGCAGAGCGCTGCCAGGGGACCAGGACTCGTGAGCCTCTGCCGCCTGCAGCACCCAGCCCTCGCCTGCCGCTGCGAATGAGCCTGGTCAGATGCCCTGTTACTGGAATTCAGCCTCCTCGGAGCTGCCTGGACAGGGTTATTACAGGATATTATACAGACCATTTGCATGGCCACCTCCAGGTCATTTCAATCACTTTAAGCTACTTATCTGCCCATTTTCTTCCCCATAATATTTGCCTAACTCGATTACTCTGCAGCCTCAGCATGCTGCAATGAAATAATCAGGAGATATTACCCAGAGCAAGTCAACTGGATCCATGTTTCCAGCTGCTTCTCTCCCCAGCCAGCTCGGCTGTGGGGCTCTGCGCCTGCCCTTGCTCAGGGACACTGGGGACAGCCCCGGGACCTGTCCCTACTGCCGCTGTGCTCAGTGCAAAGGGCAAGGACTCTGTGGCCAAACATTACAGCCTGCCTTTCCCCCGTCTGTCTGTCCCATCACAGCCCTCTGTCCTTCACCCATCTCACTGCAAACTGAGCCGTTCGCGGCACGCTGCAACGTGCGCCCCAGGACTTGTCCCCTCCTGGTGCTCGGGGCTTTGGGCTAGATGAAGCGGCGGCTGGGTTGGCGTTTGGTGTGCCCTGGTCGCTGGCAGGGCAGGACCAGCCTGCTCCTGGGTCTGCACAGGGGGAAAAGAGCCTTTTGGCCGCCAGCCTTGGTTCCCCCTGGCTGCATGGGTGCTCGCCTCTGCCCTTGTATCTGTCCAGAAACAGAGCCCGGAAACTCAGCAGCCTGGGAGGAGAGCCTCGCTGCTCCCAGCCCAGCAGCGCAGCCTTTCCCGGAGCACATTACCCACCCGCTAAGCACAGAGCTCGTTTGTGTAATGACCTGTTTGCAGAGAATCAGCGGGCATTGCCCAGGCACCCACCAGCTCCGAGCCGCAGGCTCCTGCCAGAGCCGCCCTCCAGCGAGGTGCCAGCCCGTGCCTGAGGTGCAGGCACCCACAGCTCTCCCTCCGGAGGATGCTGATGCTTTAATTTCAGGCCAAACAAGAGGGTTCGGGCACTGAAGTCCTGGAGCTGAGCGGGAGCTGAGCTGCAGGGAGGGGAGGTGATGCCGCTGCAAAAAAAGTTGCTGCCAACTGGCCCATTGCAATGGTTTTTGGGGCAGGCAGGAGGGTCAGATGCCCGTAGGAGGAGGACCAAGGGCAAGCCAAGGGGAGAGCAGAAGAGGCTGAAGCACGGCGAGGATGGGAGAGGGGGTCTGCTGGCCCTCCCCAGCCAAAGAAAGCCCCTTGACACGGCTTGGAGCTGGAGGAGCCAAATCCACTTCCAGGCTTGTTTCAGCCACGGCAGCTCCGCGTGGAGCCCTGGCAGGCAAATCAATGCCAGGCCACTAACGAGAGGCCCTGAGTTAATTGTCAGGAGCGGCTGCCTAAACGAAGATTCAGTATGCGCAGGAGGATCTGGGGAACTGCCTGTTTTCAGAGCTGGGCACATCCAATTTGTGGCTGCAGCAGCCTTGGGAAGCTCAATTAAGCTGCCTCTGGCTTTTCTAATCAAACCCACCCCCGTCTCCCCACAGGGCTGGGAGGGCGGCACGGGCAGCGGGGCCGTGCCTGGGCGCTGGCCCTGGCAGCAGGATGGAGATGCCATCATGGGAGCGTGCCCCACGCCCCTCCGAGGAGCAAGGGCAGATCAGCGCTTTGCTGAGCTGGTTTGAGCCCAGCAAACTCCATGTAAGACCTCGGCCGGCTCCTGAAATACCCAGCTCCGTTGCTCCGGGGACCTTGGGCTGACTCCCTGTGTTGTGGTTTAACCTCAGCCGGCAACTGAGCACCACGCAGCAGCTCGCTCACCCTCCCCGCCCCCGGTGGGATGGGGGAGAGAATTGGAAGAGTAAAAGTGAGAAAACTCGTGGGTTGAGATAAAAACAGTTTAATAGTTGAAATATAATAATAATAATAATAATAATAATAATAATAATAATAATAAAGAATACACAAAGCAAGTGATGCACGATGCAGTTGCTCACCACCCACCGACCGATGCCCAGCCAGTCCCCCGCAGCGGCCCCCC
>NW_008824285.1:1710084-1711966 GCF_000699105.1 Pygoscelis adeliae | reverse complement strand
AACAGCGGTGGCACATTAGATGTCTCAAAATCCAGCACCTCCAAGGACCTGCCATCGGGACCAAAGGGGAAAGCTCTCTCTTCCCAGAGAGAAAGGCATTTCGGGGGGTCCTGTGCGTGCAGCTCTGCCGTGCAGCGCCGGGCTCCCTCCCCGCTGTGGGCTTAATGGGGAGCAGCAGATGCACGGTCGCTGGTTAATAGACCCTGACGCGGCCGGCTGCAGGGCAGCATTGCCAGCTTCGCGGCCGTTCAGGTGCCGCTGTCCATCCCGGAGACTGACCCTCCTGCTGTCTCGGCGGAGCGGTGCCAGCCATGGCCGATGGGTGATGGAGGCAGTTTTGCTGCTCGGTGCCAGGTTCAGGCACCGGGCAGGAGGATTTGCTCCACATGGAAATGCGGGTTGGTGCCTGGGGACCAGCCCAGCAAGGTGCTGGGCATTGCTAAGCTGATCTGCCCCACCAAAGCCTTATAAACCCCCCGGGGTGGGCTTGCTAATTTGCGCACGCTCATGAAATGCAAACCCTTTTCACCAGGTCCTCGGAGCCGCAGCGGTTTGCTGCTGGGTGGTGGGTGGCCATCTCCCCTCGGCCTGCATCCCTGTGCAGCTGGGGCTCACGGCATCCCGGGGGATTTCTCCCATCTACCCTGGGTGCGGGATGACCCCCCGCGGAGCCACGCGTGCTGCCGTGCCCTGGTTATCCAGGAGGCTGGAGCGCTGCCACTGAAGCAACCCAGAAAAAAACCGGGCTAATCCTGCCCACTCTGCAGAGGCAGCTGAGCCCTCCGCATGTCGGTGCCAGTGCTGCTGGATGTGCTTTTAATAAGCTCTGGTTTCAACACCAGGTTTGCATGTGCCTCCCCTCCCCAGCACTCCCCGCGCCGAGCACGAGAACTCTCCTCTGCGTGTCTGCCGGGGCAGACAGCGACACTCCGCCGGAGGCGGCTGCGTTTCCCTGCCTTCACAGCTTATTAGTATTCTGTTATTATTATTTGGCTTATAAATAAAAACTGCATGCTCTCCTTTGCAGAGAGGTAGGGGGGTTCCTGGAAGAAAGGCTTTTTTTTTTTTAAATGGTGCTTGAAATGGCTTTCCCAAGGGAGGCTCGCTTTGAGCTGCAGGATCTGCCTCTCAGAGAGGGTTTTGATTATTTGGAGTATTGTCATTGTTCTTTGCACCCTCTTATCCTCCTTGATGTTCCTCAGAGGAACCGAGGAGTAAATGACAGTGAAACGTGTACTCGGTCTGGTTTGCAAACGCCGTCTGTGTCCGTGCCCGCGCACACGAGCTCCGGGGTGCAGAGGCATTGCTCCGCCAAAAGGGAAGCATTTCTCCAGGGCTTTCTCTAAAAGGGATCCCCTGCCCAGCGCCTCTGGTGAAGCCAGGCCAGGGTGCCCTGCTCGGATGGAGATGGGGATGGCGCCTTGGGCTCTTCCCCCAGGGTGGGAGCCTGCAGCTGGAGCTCCTCTGCGCTCGGCCGAGCTATCCCTCGCTGTGCTGGGTCTCCCCAGGAATTGCATGGGGATTATTTTCCCCTGCAACCACCCTTGAAAGCAACCCTGAGGAGCAGGAGAAGCAGCTCCCAGCAGCCGAGCAGCAGCACCAGGGATTTGTCCCACCGAGGAAGAGGAAGGCTGGGACCAGCAATAGCCCCCCCGGTGCTCCCTGGGGCCAGCACACATCTCTCCTGCCTGCGTTTAGGAAGGGATCGCCTTCATTAAATGCTGCTCATCCCTCCAGGATCTGGAGAGCCGTAACCCAACTTGTGCTTGCCTGGGCAGCGTCCAGCACTAACAGTATTTCAATGCAAGAGAGCGCTGTGTGGGGCTGGGAGAGCTGCCTTGCCCCCGCCGCCCCCCAGCTCCCGCCCGGAGCAGAGGTCCTC
>NW_008824285.1:1708204-1710008 GCF_000699105.1 Pygoscelis adeliae | reverse complement strand
CCTCGCCCCCCTATCCTGGCTTGCAGAGCTGCAAATATTATTAATGCACATAAAAATATCCGTCATTAAGCTCAGCTTCCAATGCCAAGGAAAATGAAAGCAGTAAATCCCAGGGAGGAGGAAGGGGAAGCAGCTGGCTGGAGCCGTGCTCAGGGTCGCTGCCTCGGGAGCAATGGACGCTCACCCCTACCCCTGCCGCAGCCCCCCCCCCCAGGGCATGGACAGCCCCTTGGCAATGTCCCCTGGGGCTCCCTGTCACCCGAGAGCTGCCTGCAGACATCTGGAAGGTGTTTGTGTGTGAAACATGGTGCCCATGAGGAGCAAAAGCTAGCTGCAGAGAAAATGTGGCTGCAAGTGCCTTGGCCAGCCTGGGAAAGCCTGGAGTGACAGGTAGTGATCAGCCTGGGAAAGGATGCTCCTGACATCAGTCTGGGAGGAGAGCGATGCTATAAATACGCCTGCTGACACAGCAAGAAGGGCTCGGAATGGAAGAGAGAGACAATAAAAATAATCAAGGGACTTGGGGATATTGCCAGGGACCTGAGGGGCAAGTCATGACAGCGGAGCAGGGAATGGAGTTGGACATCTCCTGGGATTTTTTCCCGGGGGTCTGCCCCCTGTGCATGCTCCGATGTCTAACAGCGGGGTTGCACCTTCTGCTGCAGCCTTTCCCGTGGCAGGGATGCAGATCTGAGCTCTCTCGTCTATCCCCCCGGCCTGTTTTATGAAATGTGTGGGATTTCTTCATTCTCCTCCCAGCCCGGCAGCCGAGGCAGCGTTTCCCACTCGGTGCCAGGCTGCCGGGTAGGTGGGAGGGCTGCCGGATGCTGGTGGGGAGCAAGCATCCATGTCTGCATGGGATGGGGAGCCTCGCCTGGCACCCAGGGACCGCTGTCCAGAGGACGCAGAAACATCTGGCGCACACCTGCAGCAGAGCCTGCCCTCTCCCATCCCTCCCAGTCCCCCTGCACCGGCAGCAGAGGACCCTGCATCCCACCCTAATTGCATCGCTGTGACAAGGGAAGCGTCCCACAACCTCTGCACTGCTCGGGGCAGAGAGAAGGCAAAGCCACTCCTGAAGAAGGCAGCATCTCCCCGGCACCCCCCCGCCTGCCACCACCACCACAACGGCTTTCCTCATGGAGCAGTTTCTCCTTTCCTGCCGTGGGAATCGCAGCGGAGTTGCGCTGTGCCGGCAGTTAGAAATATCTGCTGATGGCTGTGGGCTTGCTGAGATTTCACTGCCCTTTCCACCCGCTGCTTTGATTTTTCCCCCGGTTACCTCTTCCCCCTCCTCGATCAGACCAAACCATTTTGGGTCCCCTGCCCTCCCCTGTCGTACCACAGAGAAAGGGAGACATCCCGTGTGCCGCGTCTCTGGTTTCCTCCTTGCCGTCCCTTTGGTTGCTTTTATCCCTGTCTCTGCTTCTTTCCCAAGATTTAAATGATCCTAACAGTTCATAAAGCCATCCAGCTGCTATTTCAAGCTCCCAGTGCCCAGCTGAACCTTGTAGAGGTTTGTCTTGGGTGGAGGGAGGAGCAGGCAATGCTGCTTTAGAAAAGGGTGTGTTTGGGAGCAAAGATTGAAGAATACCCTTTTAAATGACACCAAATTCTGGGATTATGCCTGCAGAGGTGCACCGAGCATCGTTTGTACTTCAGCAAAGCCATTCTGTCCCCAGAAATTAGGAGGGGGGACAGGGAAGAGCTGGCATTCCCAAAATTTCAGATGGCTCGCGGCACAGAGCACCCTGACTCAGCCGCTCTGCTCCCCTGCCCTCGGCGCTGCCGGGTTGTGGTTACC
>NW_008824285.1:1703883-1707882 GCF_000699105.1 Pygoscelis adeliae | reverse complement strand
CCTGCCAGCACGCCGGCTGCCAGCGCGGTGCCGGGCAGAGGAGGCAGAGGAGGGAAGGGGACCCGCGCCGTGCACCGAGGCTGAGCCCAGCCCGGCAGCGACTCCCCGCATCCCCCAAGGATGCGTGGGCACGTGCTGCAGGGACCCCTGCCCTGCCTGCAGCCAGGACCCCCTCCAGAGCGCATCTCTGCTGCCTGCAGTGCCTGCACTGCGAGCGTGCTGATATATAGGAATTTAATGCTGTTTCCTGACGTGGGCCCCAGTCCTGCTAATCCACTTGAGCAGCGAAGGCACGGGAAGCGTCAGCCAAGGATGCCGTATCCACGCCAGCGCTCCCTGCCCCAGCGCAGACCGCGGCAATTACTCATTTAACATCCAGGGAGTGGATGGGAATCTCATTCCCCGGGACCAGGGAGCACGGGGGCGGGAGGGGGCTGCCCAGCCCGGCTTCCTGAGCTTTTAGTGAAACTCGATTTGCTTCATTGCCTGATTAGGGCTGAGTGCGTGACACTGGAACCAGCCCTCATTACCCTGCTTTTCCCCACGTCATCCCCAGAGCATCTGAAAAGCCCCTTTTCTCCTCTCTGCCTTTGCCTTCATCCCCGAGCCCTTCATCTGATGGGAACGAGGAGCTGCTTGCACGTGGAGGGGTCTGTCACTCTGTCCCAGGAGGGTCCCAGGCTAAAATCCAGGGTGTCCCCAGGCTGATGTGCCCAGCAAATCCACCCCGTGGGGCTCCGGGGCTGGGAGCCTCTGCTCAGACACTAAGGAGAGAGCAAAGTAAAACAAATATGTTCCTTCACAAGACAATCCCCAACTGCTTCCCTTTCAGCTCGGTGTCTCGCTCAGGTGCCATGGGGTTTTATTTAAATGTCAGCTGTAATTTGGGGCTGCGGAGGCTGACGAGCGTGTGAGCATGAGACCTGACAGCTCGACTCCGCGCGTCCCAAATGGAGCTAGCTGGGCTGATTGTCCCCTCCGAGTGCCACCAGCTGAATTGCCCATCCCCTTTTGGGTCGCTGCAAACTCTGAAAAACTCATCGAGAGGAGGGAGAACGGCTGCAGCATCCCCTGAGCAGACCATGGGGCGTGATGACGCAGCATCACTGATGGCACCTTCCAGCTCCCCAACCCTGGGACACCCCCAAGCACCGGGTGAGGCTTGTCCCCTGTCCCCGGACACGCTGCCACCCCAGCTTCCTCAATGGGGAGGTCGCATCTTAGGGATAACCTGGCTCTGGCTTGGAAATCCCTGGCAGAGCGAGACCTGCTCCTTCCCGCTGCCCGTGCGCTCGGCGTGGGGCACGTAGGCAGATCCGCTGCCTGCACGGCAGCTCGTGGCATTGATCGGTGCCGTCAGCGTGCCGGACGGGGCCCCGCGCCAGAGCATTCAATTAACAGGGAGAATCGTGTCCTCCCTGAACTATCGCTTTCTCTCTGGCAGGACAGAGCTGGGAATGGGATCGATAGGGCTGATGGCTGTCACCAAGGCGCTCTCGTTAGCGAGAGCTGCAAAACGAGTGGAGGACGGGGTAGAGGAGGAGCTGCTGGCTGAGCCGGCCAGGCAGAGGGCTGAGGCAGTGATGCTCTCCGGTTCGGCAGGTTCGGGACCTGACAACCAGCCCTGTGTTTATTCAGAGGGGTCAAAGTGAGATTGGGCATCGGCTGGGCTCCTTTTCGTTCAGTGCCTCTCCAGGTACCACTTCTTTCCCCTGTGGTCCCCAGGACACCAGTCGATGGGGAGGCAGGCAGGGGAAGGGGCTGGTTTCCCCAGCAGAGGTTAAAGAGGGAGAATAAGCTGGGAAAACAGCAGCGAGGTCAAAAATAGCCTCTGCTTTGCGTGTAGCTGTCGGGGTCCATCAGTGTCGGGGTGCTGTAAGGACTCCCGTAGCCAGTGGCTACAAGCCGGCTGCTGTCAGCAGTCCTGCAAATGTGATCCCCAAGGAGACACCCGGAGGGAGCGGAAGTGTGACTGTCTGTGCCGGGGGAGCCCCCATGGCATCAGCGGATTCAGCCCCTGGGGATCGGCTCTTTGAGGGCACCCTTGAGTGGAAAACCCTGGTCAGACACAGCGTGTGAAGGAGGATGGAGATACAGGGCTCCCCCAGCAGCAGCAAGCATGCAGCCGGCTGCAGGTGAGCGTTTTGCACAGCGAGGAGCAGTGCAGCCTTTCCCCATGGGTGCCCCGTGCTACACGCATGGTTTTGCACGAGCAAATTATATGTGCACGCAGCAAACGTGCCCACAGTGGACCAGGACACGGCAGCCATGCTCCCTCCACAGCCAGGGCTCAGGCAGCCCCTTGCATGAGTTTCTTCTCCTCTTGTTAAAAAATAACGTAAAATAGAGTCCCATCTGCAAGGGGAGGAAAACAAATGGGCAAAATCACAGGGCCTTGGAGCTAAAAGGCACTAAAAAAATGGAGCACGCCTGCGGGCCCAGAAAGTTATGTGCCAGCGATACCTGCACGGCCGCCCTGCCGTAACTTAGTGCCTCTCGCAGCACGGCTGAGTTATGGGGCACTTTGGCATGGGGCCTGGCTCCCATCACTCACGGTCCCTGCAGAAAACCCTCCAGCGAGCGCCACGGGAGCTGCTGAGCGTGGGCTGGGGGTCACGGGCAGCCCTGGGGCGGGCAGCTGGTGCTGCACCGCAGGGAATTTGGTTTGCTACATGGCCCAGGAAGGCAGAGCCCTGACCTGGGAACTTGCAGCCCCAAGCTGGGCTCTGAAAACTGAGTTGCAGCCTGGAGAGACGATGTGCTGGTCCCGCTCTGCCCCTGGTCTGCAGGACCCCCCAGGACTGGGAGCAGAGGCGAGGTCCTGCCTTCCAGCCGTCCCTGGGACCCATGTGGGACCCTGCAAACCCCCGGAGGTGCAATAACGCCTGCGTGGGACCCAGGTTGCTGCTGACACCTGAAATACAGCATCTGCTTGGAGAGCAGAGCCAGGAGGGGGAAACAGCATCCCTGTGAGCCCCGGACATCCAGGCAGGGACGTGTCCTCATCCCCTCGGCTAGGCGTCCCTCTGCCTGACCCCTGCCCCGCCTGTGCACCAGCTGAGGGCAGAAACCCAGCACAAAGCCGGGCACCCTGGGTCACCCTCTCACTGCTCGGGGAGGTGCTCATGCTCTTCTCATAGCTGTCAGGACTAGAAGAAGGCAATGAGTGTTGGGGAGAGCTCCGAGGCTGGTCCTGCCCCCGTGGATTACACTGTTAATGCATAATCCATCATTTTAACAACCTTGACTCCCATTAATGTGATAACGCTTTGCAGAATTAAAGTCTAAAGTCGGGAGGGTAAGCAAATCCAACTCATATTAATGGGACTTAAACGGGAGGAGGGGAGAAATCCTCCGGTCACATTTATCAATTCCTGTGCAGAAACAAAGCCCAGCTGGAGGGGAGCTGTCCCGGCCCCGCAGAGAGGTCTCGTCCCCGCTGCTGCCGAGGGGATGCTTGAGCTGCCGGGATTGGGACCCCCTGGAAGTGGCTGCTCTGACAATTTGGAGAGAGGAGCAGCAACCCGTGCCTGCCCCCCGCTGCCCATCACCCTGAACGTGCCCGGCCCCGCTGAAGGCAGCGGGAAGCACCACAGCAACGGGCAGCAGCGCAGGCAGCCGGCGCCAGCCCAGCCACTGTGTTTCTGTAATCGGCTTTGGTGATCAGGGTTGTCATTTCACAAAGGGTCTGAATTTGCCCAGCGCTGTGGCGTAATAAAGTTGTTGGTTTGGGGTTGTTTTTTTTTTCCCCTAAGCATAAATATTTGCAGGGTTGTATTGGTGCTCGATCCTCTTCCCTGGCACGATGGTCCCTTGCAGGTGTCCCTTGGTCCCAAAGACCTCTGCCTCCCATCCTCCGCCCTCCGTGCCTCCCTTCTCCCTCCGACCGAGACCAGCAGCTCATCAATGGCCACACAGCTTTGCTCCAGACAGAGCCCTCTTTGTGCTGCCAGGGCTGCGGAAGGGAAAGCCCCGCGCGTGCCCCCACAAAGCTGCCGG
>NW_008824285.1:1703559-1703800 GCF_000699105.1 Pygoscelis adeliae | reverse complement strand
GGAGACTGCACCCCCCCCTGACACCAAATCAGGGGCTGGGTGGGGGGGGAGGCTGGTCGGCGTGATGCTTCCCCTGCTGAGCCCCTGATTTAAGGAGCTCCCAGTGACACAGGCTATAAATTCCCCTGGAATAAATTCTAAATGAGAGGCCAGGTAGCTGGCTGCTCCTGATAATGCTAGAGCGGGGATGCACCACAGACAAGGTCTGCAGTGGGAGCACTGCTGGGATTAACCCCAGACG
>NW_008824285.1:1701503-1703450 GCF_000699105.1 Pygoscelis adeliae | reverse complement strand
TCCCACGGTCCCCGGCACTGGCTGGGTGCTCCCCCGGAGGATGAGCCGTGGCCGAGTGTGTTAATGTGTTCCCAGAGCCCCTCCGCCCTGCCTGGGGACGGGGACGGGGACGGGGACAGGGACAGGACATGCAGAGTCCTGGAGGGTTTGGAATGGGGTTGGCTGGACATTGCCCGCAGGAGCAGGCGGGGAGACCCGTCCCGCAGGGCTCCTGCACCCAGGGCCAAAGCGGGCTCAGAAGCCCAAGGCTGCCTCTGCTAAAAGCAGCAGCAGGCTCTGGGGTGGCGGGGCTGAGGCCTCTGTTGGCATCTTTGCACGTTAAGGAAACAAAATGCAGGGAAAACCCAGGTTTGAAGCTGTGCCTTTCCCTCCTGGGAGCAACTGTGGGGACAAATGTCCTCAGATGACACCTCGACGGGGGCTGAGCAATCCTCGCCCTCCAACACAGCCCAGCCTGGAGCCTGGGAAGGCAGGAGAGGGAGGCAGCGGTGGGGCCGAAGAGCAGCGAGAGGAGAGGAGAGCAGTTCCCTCTTCTGGCGGAGGAAATCCTTTCCCTCTGCTTGGCTCTGAGGTGGCATTAAAGCGGGTATTAAAGCAGGTGTTTGCCTTCCTGAGGAAGAGGCAGAGGTGCCTGGTGATGGGTTGGAGCTGCTGCTGTTGTTCCTGCTGCTAGGATCCCATCTCCGGTGTGGGGAGGGGGATAAGCACAGGCACAAAGCGGAGAGAGGAACGGCGGCTTCTTCGCGTCAGGACTGGCAGTTTCGGGTGATCTTACTGCAGGAAGACAAGGGTAACACACAGTGCAATGATCCAGTCCGAGACCTGACAGAATTGAAGTGATGCCGGGCAGCTAAGGACACTACTTTTCACTGCTGTCTCCATTTAGGCTCTGCGAAAGCACAGTAACAACCTGCTAAGTCGGAGTCTATGTGTTGTTTTTTTTTTTAAAGAGAAGGCAAGGCAGGGAGAGCAAAGAGCAGGGAAAGAATAGGATGGGGAAGGATGTTGTTAAATGGGAAGCCGCACTAACGCGGATCGCTCTGATCTGTTGTCTGTCATGCCCCCCTTTCTTTCTGTCTGAATCTTTACTCAAAGAGCAGCGTGATCTTGCATGCTGTTTGCCAAGGCAACGTGCCGGCCGATTTCTCGAAGCCCCTTGCTCCAGAGACAAGGCTATGTGAACTGGGGGGGCTCGGTGCGGTGCCCCCCCCTTGCCCCATGGTGCAGAGCACATGCTGCCTACGGGGCTCAGCAAAGCGGGGCGGCTCCTCCCCGGCTCCCCTCCTGCTCCCGAGGCCCTTTATTGCATTGAGGTGAACGGAGCGGAGCATCCTCCCCCGCGCTGCTCATGACCTTCATGGGTCTGGGGCCAGGACCCCCCATCGCTGGCGCTTGTAGGGTCCTGACCCCAAGTCAGGGACAGAGAGAGGGGCGAGAGGCTCCACCACCTTACGCGGGGCTGGGAAGAGGAGGAGGAGGAGGCCGGGAAAGCGGCACCATGCCTCCGCAGTGAGGACCCTGCCCGCTCGCAAGGGCCTGGGAGCGGCAGAGGGGTCGGGGTGGCGGCGGCCCCCGTTCCCAGCCCCGGTGGGGGGCAGAGGGGCTGGGTGCCGGGAAGGGCTGAGCAAAGTGCTGCTGCCTGGGAAGCCGGGCTGTCTGCGGAGCCTCAGACGTGAATGAATAATTCCCCCGGCTGGATGTGCGTGTGCGTGTGTGCACATGTGCGCGTGCAATTCCTCCCACACACCCCGGCAGCGCAGATCAGCTGGTAGGTCCCCGTTTGGGTGGGCTCCCCTGCCTCCCTCCCCCCCCGGCAGCTGGTGGCATTTCACCGATTCGGGGACGAGGCACCCCACGTCCCTGTGCCCCCGCGGCCCGATGGGTCCCCCTCTCCCATCCCCATGGTCGGAGCAGAGCCGGGGCCCGGGGTTGGTCCCGGAGGGGGGG
>NW_008824285.1:1699387-1700048 GCF_000699105.1 Pygoscelis adeliae | reverse complement strand
CGGTTCGGAAAGTTGAGTTAATTGCGTGTGTGTGTGCGTGGGGAATTGCTGTCCCCTCTGTTGCAATTCGTGCGTGTTGCTTTAGCTCATGCGTGTTATTTAGGAGCCCTGTCTCGGCCAGGAAGAAAGCTTAGCGTTTCTAGGGCAGCCTCCTGCGGAGACGGGGAAGGTGCAGCCGAAAAGGGGGAGAAGTCAGAGGATGGTGGTGGGTCTGGGGTGAAAAGGAAGCGAATGAGAAAGGTCCATTTTTTTCCTCCTGCGAGGCTGGGTGCACGCAGGACCGTGACTCGGTCGTGTGCCGTGCCGTGCTCCAGATGCCGTTAGCGGCAGCGCCCGCACCCCACTGCCTCTCCACGGGTGCCCGTGTGTGTGTGTGATCCCCAGCACACTGCAGCAGCGAGCGCCCGGAAAAACTCTGCTGGGCTCGCCTGGGCTGGAGGAGCGTCACCCTGCCTGCGAGGAGAGGGAGAAGGGACGGGGAGATGCTGAGGGAGACTTGAAGGTTGGCAGAGCGAACCTTCCTCCAGAGCATCCCGCCCTGCGGGGCTGGGGATGCAGGCAGAGGCACCACCGTGCACGGGGTGCTCGGCAGCCCTGGGGAGCGCTCTGCTCCCTGGAAATGGGGGTGACAGGCTCTTCCTCTCCCCTGCTCCAGCACAAT
>NW_008824285.1:1696547-1699304 GCF_000699105.1 Pygoscelis adeliae | reverse complement strand
GGACACAGGCCTGAGCAGTTGGGGGCTGAGCCCCGATTTGGGGGTGCATTTCCCCATGACCTGCCAGCGGCAGAGCGTGCCGGGGAGTGTCAGGGCAGGGGGGCACGTGCCCTGCCGCCTGAGCCAGAGAGAGCAAGGAGGGATGCTCTGAGGGCGAGGTGGGGGACAGAAGTGGGAAGACATCTGGGCAGGGGAGAGGAAGGGCTCTCCAGCGCTGGCTGGGGGGCAGCTGGCCGCTGGCCGTTTGTACGCGTGTCTGACTCGCTGCTGGACGTCTCACGAGCGAGATTCAGGAGGACAGGGACCTCCAGGATGCCCCACCTAAGGCATCCAAACCGTCATCCATTTGCCCTCGTGGGGGAGGTTGCATGAAAACAAGACCATCTGCCCCCTTTCCTGGGTGCCCCAAAGGTTTCATGGGCGCAGGGGGGGAGGCCGGGTGGGGAGGCTGTCCCCCCCCCAGCCAGAGGAGCTGCAACTCCCCGAGCAGTCGTCACCGGGAAGCTGTACCCCCAGATTGAGCATTAGGGATGGGGTGCCCAGGGGACCTCACCCTGCTGCTTTCCGAAGCAGCTCCCCACGATGTGGCCTCGTGGCGAGGAGCCCGGGAGAGCGGGGCCCAGCGTGGAGGAAGCCCAGCTCTTCACATCTGGGCTCTTCTTTCTGATGAGCTAAAAAAGCCCTTTGCTTGGGATAAAGCGATCGCTGCCACAGCCGCCGGGCTGGGAGGCTGTACGTTCCTGAGCAATTTTTTTTTTTTTTGAGTCGAGTTGTGAGGATAAATATTTACCTCTAAAGCTGCCTGTGTCCAAAGGTCTCTGGCAGGACCAGTAAAAGGAAACACGTATTACAGCTAGAAAAGAGGCAACACAGCCTGATGCTGCTCGGGGAGGCTGCGGGAGCGAGAGGAAAGCGGGCCATCGCGTTGTTTGCTGGCTGACTGTCGGAGGCTTGTGCATCTGCCTGCAAATCCTTGCTGTGCTCCGACACCCCGGAGACTGCTGAGGATTAGGTTTAAATTCTCTGCAGATGTTTTATTGATATGAGTTTAGCGAGCGTGCGTCTGTGAGGCGTTTTCTTTTGGGTAGGGAAAAAACCCCTCAGCCTGCCCCTCCGTCCAAACTCCCCACCTTACATCTCTGTGGGGGTCTGCGGAGCTCTACCTGGCTTGGCAGCGCCGCGAGCTGGGAGGAGAGGAGGGCCGCAGGAAAAACCACCGACCCGGCAGCCAGGGCTGAGCGTGCTGCTGGATTTGGGGGGACCAAGCTGTCCTGTGCGGGCTGTGAACCCCGGGGAAGGGCTGTTTCTGCCCTTCCTCCTCCAGCGGGATGGCTTTGTGCCGTGCTCAGGGGTCTGCTCTCCTGGCTTGGATGTGGTGTGGGATGCTGCAGGCACCCTCCCGGGGCTGCCGAGGGGGCATGCAGCACCCTGCTCTCTGCGAGGCTGTGGAAGCAAGGCGGCAAAAGCCAGGAGGCTTGGGCCAGCCCACCGCCACCCATCCCCGCCGGCTCCCCGGCGGGTGGATTTACTGTTGGGTTTCCCATCCCGGCACGAGCGAGTGCCTACGCCAGCACTGGGGTGTGCCGCCGAGGGTGCTGGGGCCCCTCGCAAAGATGCTCCCTGTGGTCCAGCACTTTTTGCATCAGGGCAAGGCTGTCTCCCTTCCCTGCCTGCCTGCCGGCACCTCCGGTCCCTGCCTGGGAGGCCCATGGAGCCAGCCGAGAGACGGGATCACAGCTGGAGCAGAGGCTTCGGGTGGTGCTTCGGGAAGAGGCTTCATGGCATCGGCTGGAGAAGACCGAATTGGAGCTGAGACCTGGGCTTGCTCAGGGCAGAGGGCTCGGGGCGAGCACCAGACGGATCTGCAGCTGGGCTGGGCGAGGGCGGCGGAGGAGGAATGGCACATGGTGGAGCTGTGGGATGGCTCTTGATGCCTGGGAGCCGACTGGCATGGGGCTGACGGCTGCAGCAGGAGCAGGTTGTCCCAGCTGCTGCACTGGGTGCCTCGGGCTGGGGTTTCCCGGCGTGTAAAGGTGCAGAGCTTGCCCCTTTCTACTCAAAGTGCCGAAGCATCATCCATCTCATGGCGAAGAGCTGGCATTTCTGCCCTGAGGAGCATTTGGGGATGCCTGTTTCTCCTCCACCAGTCCAGGCTGTGTGCCTCCACCGCTTGTGGATCCTGCCTGCCTGCCTCCCATGTGGAATATAATCCTGAAAGGCCGAGGAGGGCCTTCCCAAGGGACATCTGCCACCCAGAATTGGATCTAATGTGGGTGTAGGGGTTCTGCACCTGCTCCTAGTTACCCAGACACCCAGACCTCTCTGAGCCCAACGGTGTTTGTTCGGGGGCATCGGCTGAAGACCATGAGGATGGGATCTGTTCCTTGGCCTGTCCGCAGGCAGTGGAGGTGTTTCCACCTGGGGCCGCTGCCCGTCCTGCTCGTTCACCCCCTCCTGAAGAGCCGTCTGAGCCCCGAGCATCCCCTCTCCTCTCCCCGTGGCCCGAGGAGCATGTCCCGACTTGGCGAGGTGGGCAGAGGCGTGCGTGGCCGCCTGCTCCCGTGGCCGCTTTCTCCCGTGGCACGCAGGCGGCAGGGGTTGGGTCGGGGCAAAAGGCGACCCCTGCCTGCAGCCAGCTCCCTGGGGGGGGGAGCCGCTGCTGGGGCTGAGTGCCCGCCGAGCTTGGGAGCTGCCTGTGCGTCCTGGCGGGTGGGGGGGACACGGGTGGCCCTTGTCCCATGCCTGTAGGTGTCACTG
>NW_008824285.1:1693840-1695096 GCF_000699105.1 Pygoscelis adeliae | reverse complement strand
TCCGGGGCGGGAGTGCCCGCCGAGCTTGGGAGCTGCCTGTGCGTCCTGGCGGGTGGGGGGGACACGGGTGGCCCTTGTCACATGCCTGTAGGTGTCACTGTCCCCCTGCCATAGCCTGCCGAGCGGCCGCGGGTTGGAAAGGGGCTGGGAGCTGGAGGCTGAGGATGGCTGTGCCCGGCTGGTGCCTTGCATGTGGCAGCAAGGGGAAGGGGAAGCTGCTCCCCAGGGCGCAGGGGCAGCGATGGGTGTGGGCATTGCACGAAGTGGGGTGTCCCCGTGCATCACCCTCCGGGGCGGCCGAGGATGCCCTCCAGGTCCCGTCGTGCCTGTCTTTGCCCAGCCTGTGCCCCTTCCCCATGCACCCGTGATGGGATGGGCCAGTGGCCTTGCCTGGGATTGACTTGGCAAGAATTTATTTCAAAAAGCAAAAGAAAATGATAAAATGATAGAAAATAGCTTGAGAGCTGAGGGAGTGCCGGGCGGGAAGGGGAGGGCTTGCCAAGGCAGGGTCCGAGCAGCAGGCGGTTGCTGTGCACGGGCAGGAGCCAGGTGAGCTGGATGGTTGCCACCCCGAGGGGCGGCTAGCACAGAGGCCATCCCCGAGGGGAAGAGTTTGTACCGAGCTGCAGCCGTTCTGCAGCCCTGCCAAGCCCGAGTGCTCAAAAACCCGTGAGTCAGATGCCCTAAAAATCCCGTGGCGGGCCTGAAAACGATGAGCTGCAAAATAAAAACCAAACAGAAATGTGCGCAGTGAGTTTGGATGGGCTTTCTGCTTCCCTTGACTCTTGAGAGGTCATGTGTGGAGGTTGGTGTCCCCAAGCACCGGGGCTGGAAACATGCTGTGTTTGTTTATTTGCCTGTTTGGTTCTAATAAGAAACAGAGTCCCGCGGCTCCGGGAGCCGAGGCGTTGGGTTAACCCTCCACCTTCCCCACCCCATGCCTTGGGGCACGTCACCGCTGCTGGGGTGCCCTGTGACATCCTGCTTGCTTCTTCAGGCCACTGGCTGAGTTTAGTCGTATTTAACAGCCCCCAGCGGGGTTATGGCTGGGGACACATCCAGGCTTGTTTTAGGCACGATGGAAGGATGCTCTCCCTCTCTAGAGCCCAAAGGTGGCTCTAACGCTGGGGATCAGTTGGGGACCGTGGCTGGGGCAGGGGCTGATGTGTGGGGTCCCGGGGAGGGAGTGCAAGGGGTTCGCCCCACCTGGTCTCCCTCCCTCACCTCTCTGCCCTCATCTCTCCTTCCCCTGCCCG
>NW_008824285.1:1688160-1693392 GCF_000699105.1 Pygoscelis adeliae | reverse complement strand
TGACCCACCTCGAGGTTGGGAAGCTCTGAGGGTGCCTCGCTGCTCCAGTAAAAATGGGTTGAGCAGTGCCCTGGGCTGCACGGGCACCCCAGGCAAGGCAGACGGTTCCCCGTTTCTTGGAGGATGCCGATGGGGGCCGGGCTGAGAGCTGGGCTGCCCAACGTGGGCGCGGGGCAAGGGAGGAACAGGCTGGGGGCTGCGTTTGCAGCAAGAGCTGATCGCTATCATGGCAGAGCTGTTGTGCCCAGGCGTCCAGGCACCTGCAAGCCGGGGCAGGACTCCTCTCCAGCTGGGCTCCCTCCCTCCTGCCTGCCCCAGAGGAGGACATGTGCCCGTGGGGTGCAGAGGGAAGCAAGGCTGGGGCACGGCTTTGCGCCTCAGTACCGGCTGTGGGTCCTGTAGGGATCCCTCTGGGGTGCAGAGGTTGTCACTGCCTCCTCGGACCCCCCAGCCCTCCGTTAGCCCTTGTTGCAGTGGGGTTTGTGGGCTGGGGAGCAGCAGGGAGGGCTCGCTGGGGTCTCACCTTGCGGAGAGGTGATGCACCAGAGCCTGCTGTAATTGCAGCCTGGTGAAGGAGTAAATCAGAGGTTGGAGCAGTGCGGTAATTGAAATTGGATTTTGCTAGCCCAGGGCTGGTTTGTTCATTGAAGGCAGGATTATCTACTGCCTGGAGGCAGGGGGAGGCAGCGGGCTTCACCCACTGCCCCTCACCCCTCTGCAGGGGCATCACCGGGGCTGGGGCTGCCCCAGGGGCTCGTGCTGCTGGTCCAGGGCTGCAGAGGGGCCCTTTACTGGGCTCAGAGGAAGGAACCAACTGTGAGGGGCTCAGCTGGGGCTGGGGCTGGTGCTGGTGCTGGTGGGGTTTGCTTTGCTGTCCTGTGGGCTCTACCCCCGCCTGCCACCACTGCGCAGCTCTGCCAGCGCCCGGCTGGCCCCAGACTGGAGAGGAGCAGAGCCAGCATCAGTTTAACAGTATAGATCCCTTTAATGGGCTTACGAATGGCTCTGCACATGGAAGCTCTTAAATCCAGCTTCAGCTCGTGCAAAACCGCCTGTACCAGAGCCCCTGCGTCGCGGCACAGTCCTTGCAAGGGCACGTGCCTGCCTGGCCGGTGGCAGCTTGTGAGCAGACGGGCGCTGGGCCACCCGCGGCACCAAGTGTGTCGGCAGCTTGGCCCCGCTTCCACCAATGATTTGGGCCTGTAAAAATCCCCGTTCCTCTGCTCTTTCATTACCCTGGCTGAAAGCCACCTCCTTCAGCGGCTTGAGCTAAAGGGGTTCATTTGATAGAGCCTGCGGAGGAGCCTCCATCCCTGGCAGCCACGTTCCCGCAGCGGGCGCAGGTCTCTGACCTCCCTCCTGAGCTGGGATTGAAGCCAGAGGAGGTGGCGGTGGTGCTGGGAGGGCTTTGGTGGCAGTGGCGAGGATGTGGGGAGCTGTACCCAAGCATGCAGCACCCCGCGTGAAATTGCCTTCAAATCTGGGTCAGCACAGGGACTAGTGAGCCCGAAAACCAGCCCAGAGCAGGAATTACTGCTTCATTGTTTTCTACCCCTCGTTAGCAGCCTTCATTCAGCGATTTCAGAGGGCTTTGCAAACATGAATGAAGGATGCTTTACTGCTTGATGCGTACTCCAGGACCTGTACCTGGAGGAGGAGGAGGAGGTGGGAAGAGAAGTGATTATACCGTCTTAAGGAGAGGTAGAAGCTTTGGGGAGATCCAGCAGCTCATAGCTTTAACATGCATAAACCAGTGAGTGTAAAAGCAACGAGGAGCCCAAGGTAGACCCTGATCTTCTGCCTTTTAGCAAAGATGCTGTGCCCGGTGGCCTCCCATCCAGCCCCTCGGCTGCGGGAGCTAACCTGTCCCTGCCATTAAGGAGCACTGCTTTCACTCCAGCCTCATTCCTGGAGGTTAGTTGTGTCTCAGTACGCTCAAGAAAAGTCCGCTGCCCTTTTAATGCTCAGTAATTGTCCTAGCAAGCAGCAGAATTCAGCTAGTATTTAATTATTTATTGCATTGGCAAAGCAATATACCGTGAGGTTACAGTGTTTCCTAAATGCACTTTATTAAAGGTACTATTTGTCACCGGAGCATTAGGAAACCTGTCGAGGCAAAGGGGGTTGGCCTGAAGCGGGAGGACTCTGCAGGCTGCCCGGAGTGTGTTTCCTTCCCCATGACCAGCAGCAGCAGCAGGAGCCGCCCTTGGCCCCGGGGGGGGGCCGTTGCACCCATGTAGCATCACCCAGCATCACCCTGAGGGTGGTGGCGAGGCCAGGCGCGGGGTGATGGGCTGAAAACCCACAGGCGCTGGAGACAGCCCAACCTGGCATCCCGCCGGGGTCTCCCTGGCCAGCCACCCAGCTCTGCCCCCCACATTTCCAAGGAACGGCGCTGAGGAGCTGCTGGGCTTGGAGCAAGCCCTCCCGCCTTGCTCCCTGCCTCTTAATGAGATTGTTCTCCAGCACAGGGTTTCAAGTGGCTCCTTAATTACACAGGATAACTGCTGCCGCCTTGGGCTAATAATAACTCGGTAGAGCACGCGTGGGCTGGAGCGGTCCGGGCTGCCGGGGCCCGTCCCCGGGGCAGACCAGGCTCACCCGCAGCGAGGGCACCCGGTGCGGGCAGGGATCCTGCCGAAAGGGCTGCCGGGCACAGCAGAGATCGATGCTCCGGGCCGCTGGTCAGCCTCTGACTGGGGCTTTCGAAGTCCAGCCATTGATTTTTTTTTTGATTTTTTTTTTTTGTTTTGTTTTCCTGTGGCTGCTGGGGTTTGAGGCGAGTGTTTCCTCTCCTGAGAGCTGTGGCCGGCTCTCCTGAAATCAGCCTTTTCTGGAGTTACACGAGGGACAGGCAGCAAAAGCACGTGGGTTTGCACTGAAATCAAAGATGGGAGAGAGGGGCTTTGCTCCCAGCCTGGGGACAGATGGACCGTGCTCAGGTTCCCTCCGGAAAGTGCGGATTGCGACGGATGAGCCCCTGGAGCGCAGCGTGGGTGGATCAGTGGTGGGGATGCTCTGGGGCTCAAACGATGAGGCTCTCCGGTCGGGTCTGTATCCCCCCACTGAAATATTCCCATTTTCCCAAGGTGCATCAGAGGCAGAGCAGAGTGAAAAACAATCTTTACAGTGTTTTTTTAGGCAAATGCTTTTTTTTTGCAACAACAATAAAACAATCCAATGTTGAGTATAGACCCTAAAACTTTCAGCTTGCAGCTGGCCCAGCCTCTGCGGACGTAGTCATGAAACACGGAGCTTTCAAATCTAAATTCCCTCAACTCTTGAGGTCAGTTTGAACGCAGCCGCTGCCAAACCTGAGCTTGCAGCAGGACCCAGCCGTCAGGCAGCTGCAGGCAGCAGCGCAGACCTGCCCGCCCAGCCACAAGTTCCCAGCCAGCAAGAATTAAGCTGAGCTGGTCCAAAATGGGCTTTTCCTTTTGCTGCAGGGCAGTGCTTTAAACGCTTTTTGGTTTTCCCTTCCCAAATTGCAGATTGCCACGCCGGGGGGTGCCCGCGCCCGGCCATAGCCTCAGTGGTGGCCGAGGTTATTCGCTGTGGTTTTTAATTTGCTTTTTCTCCCCCTTCTCTTTCTTCCCTCCTACTCTAGGAGAAGAATTTTATGAAGCTTCCCCCTATGAGCCGGTCACCTCTCGTCTCTCAGATATATTCAGACTTGCTTCAATTTTCTCAGGTAATAAAAGCAACATGCTTCCGCTGTTTTATCTTCTTTTGCACGTGAACGTAGACCTGCTACTGAGCACCCTGGCAAGGAAAACCTGCAGCTCCTTCCCCCATGGTTTGGTCCTTTGCTCCTCCAGCTCCTATGGCCGCTCTCCTGCCCGTCTCTTCTCCCCGTCACCCCAGACCTGATGCCTTGAGCATCCCCCAGGGATGACACGTGTGCCCCTGCAGCTGGCCGGGATGCCAGTGCCTGACGGAAGGGAGTGATGTAGGGGCTGGTTCCCGAGTGCTGCTGGCGTTTGATGCACTTTGGGACAGATCCTCTCTGTTTCAGACCTTCCCGGTGGGATCAGACGTGCTGGGAGCGGGTGAGCCCCGGCTGAGGCAGGGGCTTGCTTTGAGCCCCTGCCCGGCAGCGATGGCAGAGCCACGGGCAGCAGCCCCCTCCTCGGGCTTCCTATTTCCCCCCAGGCTGTGATTTAGGTTTTTTTTACCTTTTGGACTCAGCTGCCTCCAACCGTGGGCTTATATCAAATAGCTGAGGTGGGCTGGAGAGCCGGTAATCCCCTCGTTTGTCTTGCGGACGTGTCCCCTCGTGCAGCCGAGTGTCACGGCATTAAGCAGGGGAGGAGGGGGAGGCGCAGGCACAGCCCGGGCTCCAGGAGGGACCAGGCCCTCCCGCTGCCCATCCGTCGCTCAACGTAAAGCATTTTGTCTTCTGGAAGATTTGGGACCGGCAGGACGCCCCATCTGTGGGGAAGCTGGGGGGGACTCTGCTGTCCCTACCCGGGGCAGCCGGCCTCAAGCCAAGCTACGGGATGCTGCAGGGAGAAGGATGCCGAGCCCTTTGGAGCATCTCTCTGCCTCCACGTCCTCCTCTCAGGAATCCAAACTCCACCATCATCCTCAGGAACTTTTTTTGCCATCTATTTCCATGACAACCCTCCGTGCTGCCATCCCCCCCCCGCCCCCTTCCAAATTAGGTCACGCAATGCCTTGGCTTCTCCTTGCTCTTCCTCCTCTTAATCCTTTCCCCGAGAGCCACCCACCACCGTGGGGTTTTGGGGGTCCCTGCATCCCCAGACTTTGCGGGGTGCACATGGGCAGAGGGTGGTGGCACCCCGGTGACCCTGGAGCGATGCCGTGCCCCCCTGGGCTGCGCAGCCCTGCCCACAAGCACCCCGGCTCGCGTGGGGACACCTCGGAGGAGGGCTGTGACGCCACATCCCCTCGCTGCTGTCACCTGATGGGTTTTAGCTCCCGAAGCAAATTTGCCAGGCTCCCTCCGGCGAGCTTAGCACCGGTTTGGGATGATGATGCCACCCCCTCCCGTCTCCCGCACGCCTTTTTGGATTACATTAGCGTCAAGGAAATATTTTAGCTGCTGGAAAGTATGAAAAGCAAAGTGTCTGGAGTGGGGGATTAAACGCTCATGGGTTGATTTATTCATAAAAGCAAAACAAGAGGAGAAGGAAGTCTGTCTGGCAATTTTGGGGCTGGGAGAAGTGGGAATAGGCTGCTGTTACACTCCAGAGATGTGCCGTGGCCATC
>NW_008824285.1:1686393-1688092 GCF_000699105.1 Pygoscelis adeliae | reverse complement strand
AGCGGCGGCCCCCCGGGACCCCCAGCCCTGACCCGGAGCCCAAGCAACCGAAGCAAATGAGCTGTTAGTGGTTAGTGTTGTTTCTCGATACCAAGGCTGAGGCAGGGCGCTGCTAATTGCCTGTGGGGACAGCGGAGGGATTGCCTTACCTTTCTAGAAGGAAGGGGCTGTGTAAGCGAGGGGAGCGGCGATGCACGCTGCCACGCTCTGATTGCTCGTGCCCTCGATGGGCAGCCTGCCGGGGCTGGGGTGGCTGGCGGCAGCGAGCCCCTCGAGCGAGCCCCTCGAGCGAGCACCGCAGCCCTCCCCCTGCGTGGGGCTTTGCGCTCCCGGACCCCCCCCATGGAGCAGAGCATCCCGGGGCCGGCGGCGAGGATGCTCTGCAGTGCCAAGGGGTGCCGGAGCCTGCCCTGCCCTGAGGAAACCACAGCCTGCAGGGAGGAAGAAAGAGGCTCCGGTTGGGAAACTAGCCCCACGCTGTGTTTCTGCCCGCGTGGGCACCAACACGGGGCAGCAGCACCCAAGAGGCGGGTGGGCGTCAGACCCCCAGCCTCAGCCCGCGCTGCATGGCACGGAGTGGGCTTGCAGCAGCACTGCCTTCCCCATCGCCCTCCTCCTCCTCTGCCCCTGACCCCGTCCTGCGCCAAGAGGCCAGGCAGAGCCTGCCGAGGGGACGGCTGGTGGCACCGGGTCTCCCAGCGCAGTACCCTCCCCGGCTCCTTGGCCCCCGTTTCCTTCTCGCCTCATGAAATTTTCATGCTTGTGCTTTATTAATGAGCTCCCCAGAAACCCTGCGCTTTCAAGCACCGGCTCTATTAAAATGCATCCGGGTCCCTGCAGGTCTCGGGCAGGGCAGGAGCGATGCTCCGGAGGATTAGACAATAAGCCGGCACTTTGCGCAGCTTCCACGCTTGTGCTGGAGAGCCGCCGCGCCGGCTGTTAACCGCTCGCAGGGCTCGGAGCCGGGATGGCCGCCAGCACACCCGGGTGCAGAGGGTGCTCGGTGCATCCCCCCAAAACCAGGAGCTGGTCTGGCCAAGGAGAAGAGCGAGCTATGTGTCCCCCATCCTCTTCAAGCACCTTTTTCCCCTTCTGCTCCTCTGACATCAGTGTCATGAGCTGTCTCCATCCTCAGCCCTTGGCTGGAGGGACCCTGTAGCATCACCCGGGCTGGGGGGTTCCTGCTGTGAAATGGCAATTTCTGCCCTCTCCCATCCTTGGGGAGGGTGCAAAGCTCTGAAGGACTTGTCTTCACCTCCTTTCTCCCCGGCTTTATTCCAAACAGGGCTCCATGAGGAGCGGGGAGGAGGATCCCCCCTCAGCGCAGCACCGCTTCATGCTCTGACCATCTGTCAGCTAAAATGTCTCTCTTAGCTCAGGCAACCTTCTTGCCTCTCACTATTTTTCAAGGCAGATCTACTTATAAATCATGTATCATAAGAAGTATTCGCTTTACGTGTGTCTTATCAAACTCCCCCGTCCCCGGTAGATCTCCACGGGGGATGTTCATCACTGGGGTGACACGTTTGGCATTTCGAGGGCTCTCTCTGAGCAGCTTTACCCCCCTGGCTCTGGGGTCTCACGGCATCTCAGCCCAGCGGGGGGGTGCTGGCCTTGGGTGAAGGGGGCTGCGGGGACGCCACAGTTGTCATGGCACAGGTCGGGACTGGTGGCACCGAGCTGCCGGCAGCTGCAAACG
>NW_008824285.1:1677308-1686367 GCF_000699105.1 Pygoscelis adeliae | reverse complement strand
CGGGTTTGCATGGGATGGCACCAGGGGGTGGGGGGGGCTTCCAGCTTCGCCTTTTAATTGGGACCAGTTAATGCAGACAGTGCCGTGCTGGCGGCTCCTGGCTCGGAGGCTCACGCCGAGTTGGATAAGACCGTGGGAAAATGAGACAAAGTCGGGTCCCGTGCTGCAAATGACACCCCAAAATGCTGCTCGCCTGCAGGGCGGCCCCCATGGGCAGCTGGGGGAGGTGGAGGAAGGCAGGGGGGGGATGCTCATGCAGGCAGCTGCTTGCCATTTGCTAATTAGCAGGGCCCTACAAATATGTCTGTCAGGAAACCCTCCTCGATGCTGTCATTTGTCTTTGCCAGCGGAAGCCGGGAGACAACGGAGGAATCCACGGACTTGGCTGGGCTGCGGAGGGGAGGAAATTAGGGACAAGATGGCTGGTGCAGTCAGGTGGCTTCTAAAATAGCACCTGGGCTGCTGAGGGCGATCCATCACTTTGACAAAAAAAAAAAAAAGGTGTGAGGGCGCTCCATCACTTTGAAAAAAAAAAAAAAAGAAAATTCAGTGTTTGTTGCCGTGCGGTGGTTTGGCTCTGTCCGTCCTCTCCCCGGTTATTTGCTGACGGCCGGGATTTCTGGGGCAGATGCGGGATCTGGCCGGTGCGGGGCAGGTGGCCGGTGCCCAGCTCCGATGGCAGCCTTGTCCCCATTGTCCCTGCCTGGGCAGTGCTCAGCCCTGAGGGGGGCTGGCTGGGGCTGACCCGGTTTTGGGGAGCCCCAGGAGATGATGCGGGGGCTGGGGGGCACTGTGCAGCTCAGCAGATTATTCTGCTTTGGAGCAGGCTGAGTAATTAATAATTATTCTTTGAATAATTGACAAGAAACAAAATATTGCAAATTCATGGCGTGAATTACGCACTGAAGACTGTTTGACCAGGTCCCCCTGCTGCAGTCGGTGCGCATTGACCCCTTCCATGCTGGAGGAGGACCTCCAAATCGTGCAGGGGGATGGGGATGAAGGGGGGAAACCTCAGTGGTGCATCCAGCCCCCTCCCCGCTGCCGGCAGGGCAGGGCCAGGCCGTGCCGGAGATGCCAGGGGGTGACACCAATGCCAGCCCCCTTCCCCGTAGCATCTCCCCGGGTTGAGGGCATCTCCCCATCCCTCAGTGCCATGCTCACCCCTTCTGCCTCTTGCTCTCCGGGCAGGAATGGACCCCGCCACCAACTCCAAAAGCAACCACTGCCTCGACGCGGCCAAAGCCTGCAACCTGAATGACAACTGCAAGCGCCTGCGCTCGGGCTACATCTCCACCTGCAGCAAGGAGATCTCGGCCACCGAGCACTGCAGCCGGAGGAAATGCCACAAGGCTCTGCGCCAGTTCTTTGACCGCGTCCCCAGCGAGTACACCTACCGCCTCCTCTTCTGCTCCTGCAAGGACCAGGCTTGCGCCGAGCGCCGGCGGCAAACCATCGTCCCCTCCTGCTCCTACGAGGACAAGGAGAAACCCAACTGCCTGGATCTGCGCAACACGTGCCGGACGGATCACCTCTGCCGGTAAGGGCCGTGCCGGGCTCTGCGTGGGCTTTTCCAGCCCTTCCCGGTGCCGGGGGGAGACCTGCAGACTGTAGAGCGGGGTTTGTGCAGGACCGTGGCCGGGTTTGCAGCGCTTTCTTGTTGCATGACCCTGTTCCAAGTTTATCGGTTCCATCTTCCCGATGCCATGGGGCATTTGCTGGCTGGGCCTCCTCCAGTAACGGCTGTATTCTGCGCGTAAAATGGGGCAGAGTTAATGGTTTTTGGCTGCTCATGGAGAGGTTGAGGTGCAGCCTCAAGTTTGGTCCCCCCCTGCTGCAGGATGAATCCGTGGGTCAGTGTGGGGCTGCGTGTGGTTTGCCAGCATGGGGGCTGCCAACTGAGTCCCCCACCCCAAGCTCTGATCTGCTCCAAAACCCCCAGTGCAAAACCACGGCTCTGCCTTTCCCTGTGCTTGGCCCGGGAGCTGCAGTGGGGCAATGCCCTCCGGCAGCGCTCAGGTGGGGTTAGAGACGTGGGGCAGAACCAGAGCAGCGGGGACGCAGCTGCCTTTCTGCTGTGAACGGTGGAGCTGAGTCCCTGGGGGCCGTGCTGGCTCTGTTCCCCACCTGGGGCTGCTCCGTCTCCCCAAACTGTGGAGGGGATGAAGGTGCGAAAGGCACCGCGGCAGCGGGGGCACCCACGCCCTGCAAGCAGCAAAAATCCCTCGGCGTGCTTTCAGCATTCCCAGCCAAAACTTCATGGCTGGTGAAATCCGCTGTTTTCCCCCTGGCGGAGTGAAGTTGGGAGATCAGGCTTTTGTTCCGTTATGAAACTCATTATTCATACGGCAAAAAACCTCCTGTCACCCTCCGGGGGCTGGATCAGCCTCATAAAGAATATGTTTCCTACAAGGAGGAGGGTCTTTTTGCCATCAAGGTGATGGAGTTTCCCAGAGCCTGGTGGCGAAATAAATGAATAACACAGCTTCAGGTCCTCCTCTGGCTGTAAGCAAATGTGTTTGAAACGTGAGAATGTGGCTTTTTATCAAAAAGTAATACAATAAGCCAATGTCTATGAATAAAAGATACCAGGGCTGTGCTGAGTCGCGGCCAAATTAATGGTAGTATCTCTCCGTCAGCAGGCCTGATGCTTGCTCTGACACTAAATGCTGCGGATGCATCCGCTCACGGAGGGGGATAACCTGCATTAGCAGCGCGCTGGGGGGACCAGAGAGGCCGTGGAACTGCCGAGCATTAATTATAAGCCCGTTCCTGCCTGAAATGAAATTCCACCAGAAAGAGGTGAAGCAGCAAAGGGGGAAGTGTGTGGCAGCTGCTTTGGCTGTTTGCTCCGAATTGGAAATGCGTTTCTCCAGCAGCAGCACGGATGCTGCCCAGCTGGTGAGGGGCAGCCCTGGCCGGGGGCTCTTGCTCTGCAAAGCACCCGAATCCAGCTTTGGGCATTGGTTTGCAGTTTTGCCTTAACCTCGGCTGTTCTCTCCCCATGTTGGGGTGTTGCAGGGCTGTGCATGGATGCACTCCTTGGATCTGGGCTTGCAAGAGAAGGTCCCATCCCATCCACTCCCCTCCTGCAGCTCTGCCCCGGGGGGGCTCCGGCAGCGCTCCCGAGGCTTGGGCAGGCGGGTTTGCTCCAAACCCCCCATTAAAAGCGGTTGCATTAACCAGGCTGTGGCACTGGGGGGGAGTGAGCTGTGTGGTGCTTAGCTGCCGGCTGAGGTTAAACCACGACAGTCACAGAAGGGGTTAAGAGCCTCCAGCGGGGAGCCTGTGCCTGGGGACACTCAGAGATGCTGACATGCTCCAGCAGCTCACTTGACCTCCTTGTGTTTGCAGCTGTGAAAGTGTTTAGAAGCGGTGGCCTACCTGGGGTGAGCCGTGCCCGGCACCTGAGCTGAGGGGGGGGGAAATAAGAATTTTTCCTCTATTGATGTTGCCTTGCAAGCGAGAGAGGGTCTGGCTTTTTTCTCCCTGGCTTTTGGGATGGAGATGGTTCTGGCAGAGCCTTCTAGCAGGGGCTGTATGTGCGCTGTGCTTTCCCTGGGAGCGGGCATGCACATGCAGGCTGCACTTTATGGTCCTCGCTGCTGTTTTTCCCCCTCCACCTCCGTCTGGAGGTCTCCTGCTGGCACGTCTTCACCAGCGATGAAGGAATGGCCCTGCATGCTGTGCCTGATGCACACACGGGCATCATGTGCCCTGGCCCATGGGGAAAGGATGTGGAGGAGAGCTGGTCAAGGAGAACCATCATTAGCAAGAGACTTGTCTGAGAGCCTGCTGCCCTGTCTGCTTGACGCTAGCTGCCTGACTATCCAACGGCTGTGAGTCCATCTACCCCAGCGCTGCCCCAAACAGGGGCAGGGAGTCACAGCTCCCATTGCTGTGGGTCTAGTTTCCCAAACGAAAGCTGGGCATGGACTTACTCACCAGCCGAACCCCGTCTCCCACAGCCTCGTCTCCTCCGTGTGCGTCCCTGGCGTTTCCCAGCTGCTCCAGGCCGAGAGCGCCTAGCGAGCCTGGAAAGCCCAGGCTCAGGAGCTGAATCAAACCTAGGCTGTCTAGCCACCGTGTGGGTAAAGCAAACTCCTCCAGCAGCTGCTGCTTGCACTTCGTCGGAGGGTTTTAACCAATGTGGAGGTGCCGTGTATTTGGGGTGGATTTGGCTCGGTGCAGGGGGGTCTCATTCAGCGGTGATGCAGAGGTCCCTGCTGCAGGCTCGGTGCTTGGAGCTGCTGTGCAGACAGGGCTGCACCCAATGTGGGGATCTACAAACTGGTACGTGGCTCCAGGACCCCTTGAGATGCTGCTGGTCCTGCTCTGGGCGAGCAGCTTGCTCTGCTCTTCTGCAAAAGCCCGGGGGGTTTGCATCCGTGTGCAGGCTGGGTGAGTTTGGCTGTTTGGTGTCCCCTTTGCCGAGCGGTTCTGGGCTTGTTTTGCAGGGACAAGGTGGTCTGCAGGGCTGCCTGGTGCTGGGGGGGCCTCTCCTCTCTCTCTCCTGCCTCTCCGAGGCACCTATAAATAACAAAGCATTGGCAGGCAGCCGCTGCCAAGATCATCACCAGATGCTGAGAATGTGTATAAATAGAGCGTGCAGGCTTTGTCCTCCTTCCCACAGCATCTGCACCCACCAGCCTCCACCCAGGAGCAACTGGGCATGAAACCCCTCCGTGTCCCGTCATCCCAAGGCCCTGCCTGCAGGCAAGGCAAGGCTGGGGTCTGCCGTCGGATTTCCCGTCGATGCCTGTGCTTATCGGGCTGGCATCGCGGACTGATGCTCATCCTCCTTATCTGCATGTGGGACTGGCAAGGGCATTGAACTCAGAAGCAGATCAGCAAGCTGCTCTGAAACCCAGCGGTGGCAGGAGATGAGATAATGTTCCCACGCGGGCTGCGAGCGTAATTAAGCCTCCTGGCTGAACGCCTAATGAATGGCGGAGCCCTTGGTAGCAGGGTAGGACTTTGCGGGGAGATTTTTGCTGCCATCTCGCCGCGGTCAGTGCTGAGCTGGGTGCGTGGGGATGCTCCTCGTAGGGGCTCCTGCTCCTGCAGGACACAGCCCACCCTGAGGTCATGTTGCTTCCTTCCTGAAAGAAGCAGAGGAGTTGGGGAAGAGGGCGAATTAATGGTCCAGCATAGAAAACAGTCATTCTGGAAGTTTTTCATGGCTTTCTGCTGCTGCTTTCCAGCTGCTCAGGGCTGGTGGTTAAGTGGTCGTTGAACACCAGCCCCTGTCCCATCTGTGGTCCCAAAAGCTGGGGAGATAAAAGCCACCAGTTCTTCCGTCACCGCCGGTGGAAGGTGATGTTTTCTGAATGCTTTGGGCTGGGGTATTTTAACCTGCGGGCAGCGTCCCAGCATGGAGTGGGCTCCCGATCACCCGGAGGTCCCCGTGGCTAGGAAGAGGGTGCTGTGCAGCCCCTCCATTCTGCACTGCACAGGGAGGCTGAGGACACGAAGGGGCCAGGATGCGGCCCCCGAGCTCCCGTGCGCCTCTGCATGGGCTCAGGTCCTGGCGAGGGCGAGCGCTCAACCTGTGCCCTTCCCTTCCCTGGAGCGGGGTGCAGGATGTGGGTTATTCTGGGCTGAAATCCTGGGCTTTGCTTTGGACAAAGCAATTCAAATGGCCTTGACCTGCGAGGCTGCTGAAAATCTCCTGTGAGATGCCCCAGCCCCTTCGCCCAGCTCCTGGCCGTGAGAGCAGGAGCAATCAGGCTCAGATCGCTGCAATTTGTGAAGCTTTTCGTGCCGGGAAGCTTTTCCTCGCACAACGGAGGAGCCTGACAAACTCCCCGAGCTTTGTGTCTGATTGCAATGGACAGGTTTTAGCTCCCAGAATATAAAAACCTTTTGCAAAACACTAACCTCAGCTAAGGGGAAAGGGAAGGAAAGGGGAGAAAAGAGCTGATTTCAGCAGCTGCAGTTTGCTGTATTTTTCATCTTGCATCAGCAAGTCAGGAACACAAATAATCTGGTCTTATATGCTTCAGTGATGCTGGTGCTGAAGAATTTCCCAGCTTCCACTGGCTGTAGCTCCTCAGCATCCAAAAGCAGGGTGATGTTTCATTTGCCTGAGTTTTCTCCTCTTTTTCAGTGTATTTGTGGCTGAGGCGGGGGATGGATCCTGCCCAGCCCCTCGCAGGACCCCCGTGTCTGCGTGCATTGGTGAGGTGCATTTCTGCACGGCAGAAACCGTCTCTCTTTGGCTGGGGTTGGGGTGCTAATTCGGGAGTGATACCCCGGGGAGGGGAAGCCTTGCTTCCTCGCCCGAGGACCCACGAGGGAGGCTTGGCTCAGGGTGTGTGCGAGGGAAGGAACGGATCCAGGCTGGCTTGGTATTGATTAAACACCAAACATGGGAACAAAACACTTTTTTTTTTTTAAACCCACGTTCTCGTCTTCACGCCCTTTGTTTAGCACAGACAAAGTGCCATCTGTAATGGATGGTTCCTTGATAAACAGCAGGGCGGCAGCTCAACTTTCTCGTTACGCCATGTAATGAGAGAGGCTCAGAAGTCCATCTGGGCTGTCCACATAACTGGCTGGGAAGAAGAAGAAGGAGGGAGAAGTGCTCCTGGATTTAACAGCAGCTTTGGGAGCTGGCGGAGAGGAGCAATGCTTGTGTCTGGAGGGGGACAGGGCACGGCTGATGGGTCCCCAGGGTGGGTGGCTGCACCAGGGCTGGGCAATCAGGGCTGTAATAACCTGCCGGGGGAAGCCTCCAAATCCGACCTTAAAATAGCAAATCTGCAAAGGTTGGTGGCTTTGGCTCCCCGGCATGGGGGGGACAGAGGGAGGGGGCCAGTGGGGCAACACCCCCTGGGTACCTTCTCCCCTGGGCACCCGTGTACAAAGGCAGCTGGAAGGGATCTCTCAGCTCCGTGGCCACCTTGCTCAAGGCTAACTGCGCTCTTAACACAATAATAAGTCAATTCGCACTGAATAATTAAATAGAGAGCCTTCATAAATATTGACTTAATGTGACAGCAAGTCTATACTGACTCAGGGTTTGCTTATGTAAACACAATCTCCTGTTCGGCTTAGTTAGCAGTTCAATGAAATAGAACAGTCCTTCAATTAAAATCAAATGATGCGTGCGTTTAATTCTTCCCTTCTCTTACCGGGTAATGATAGGGTTTGAGCATAGGCAAGAGGATAAAAAAAAAGTCTTTCAACTGCTCTTATCTGTGATGAATCAAAATGCGGTGTCCTAAAAATACACACGGATAACTAAACTTCTTAATTAGCAGCTCCTAACTTAGCAGTTGGTCTGTTGTCTGTTTGTCCTCTTTTTTTTTTTTTTTTTGCCTCTTGCTGGCTTAGCTCTGCTTACTCTAATTTGGGGATCTCTCCTTTGCTTCTCTCTGGTTCATTCTCTTTTTGCCTCTCTCCTGCTGCCCCCATCTCTCTGGGCGAGGGGCAGCTTTAGGGTGGGGGACCAGCCCTCAACCTACAGAGAGATGCTATGCTACCGCAGGGATATGGTTTTCACTGAAAGCAGGAATAAAACCCTCCTGGCTCGTACCAGAACAGGTGACTCCAGTCTCCAGAGGTGTCAGATAACTTTTCCTGGATAAAACAAGTATTTCCATTGATCTTTTTTTCCACCCCCGTGAACTATTTACTAGCTTTGGTAGAGGGTCATCCAGAAAAGTGGAGTTTTGCTCCAGCTTCCCTCATTTCTTTAGCTGATCCCCATCCCCAGGGCTCTTTGAATTACCTGGCCGCTGTTCTTGGTGTTTGAGGCTAATTTTTTTTATCTCAGCGTCTCCTGGCTTTGAAAGCATTCATCTCCAGCAGGACGAGCAGGCAGAGCGAGTGTTGGGAGGAGGATGCCCAGCGGGCCCACGGGTTTTTCGTGTCTTGCTGAGTGTTTGCATGTTGTTGCAGCTTCTTGAACATCCACCGCTCTGCGGGGGGGTGGGGGGGTGAGAGGCGCGTTTCCGAGCCGCCTCTCGATGCTCGTGTCTATTAAAGACATTTTTCCTTGGTCCCTGTAAATTGCCTGTGAAAAACACGTCTTGAGTAATCTCCGCATCTTGGACATTTTCTGCATGAAATATTCAAGAGCCTGGTACTGTTTGCTTTGATGGGTGGTGAGTTATTACCAGCGCCAGGCTTGGACTCCTCATAGGCATGCGGTGATGGGAACAATTAGCACCCAATTAGGCACCTTGCATCTGTTCTGGGGATTTTTCTGCTTAAAAAATTGCAATGCACCAACAAGCGGGAAAAAAACCCAATCAAAAATCCTCTGCTGTAACTTTTAATGTCAGAGCGAGGGTGTCTTGCTGGAGCTGGCAAGCTGCTTCTGAATTCCTGCACGATAACAAGGCTAGGAGATGAGTTAGCGGCCAGGAGCTGATGGGATGGTCCCTGCAGCGATGCCCAAAGTCCCCTAAACGGGGGATATATGCACCAGGGGTGTATGTGCACCGCAGGGACCCAGGTCCCTGGGAGGTGTCTGGAGTTGGGCAGGGAGAAAGAGAAGTATTAAAGCCCCCGGATCCCTGGAGCTGCCTCCCCGTGGCATCATCCTGGTCTCTTCACCCAGAAATCAAATGTATTTTCTAGATGCATCAAAGAGAAACAGCTTGGGAGCCCCTAACTTTGAAACCCAGCACTTGGAGCAGGTTTGGGATATGATATATGTGCGTATATATATAATTAATTTTTGTTAATCCCTTTTTCACTCTTTTTTTTTTTTTTTTTGGACTTGGAGCCCTTTCAGGAAAATAACCGTGCTGGCCGAGGCTGTGCTCTGCAGCTCCCCACGCCGTCGTCCTCCTTCCTCATCCCTGACCCAGCTGCCAGCCAAGCTCTCCCCAGCCCAGGTCTGGCGTTTGCAGGCAGAGACTGGCCAGACCCACCTGCTGCCTCGAGCTGCCAGCCAGCAATTTGGCACCAATTTCTCCTGTTTCTGCTAAGATGGACTTGGCTCCCTCTCCTTTTTTTGCCTGGGCACTTAAAAGCAGAAATCTGAGAAGCTATGGCCCGGTTCCAGTAAGGTTTATTCCTGGCAGTTAGAGTCTCATCCAGTGACT
>NW_008824285.1:1674131-1677294 GCF_000699105.1 Pygoscelis adeliae | reverse complement strand
GAAAGAGTGACATCTGGCTTGGATATTCTGGAAAGATTACCAGCTGGCTTGTCATGTATTATGAAAAGAATAACATTTGCCTTAGAGGATGCTACAAGCCAGGAGCAGGGCCCCAGGGAGCAGCGTGACAAATTTTCATGGCGCTCGGTGATGAACTTGCCACAGTTCTTTAAGAGAATTGACGTGCCTTCGCCTCTAATTTGAGGAGAGGGGAAATGCTGTCGGAAACTTTATTTATCTCCCACGGAGGGGAGGAGGAGGGAGTCCAATACCTTCCTGTGATGGGGATTGTGTGAAGGGAGCGGAGTTGGAGCTTCTCTGCTCTGCAATGCCCACCCTGGGCTCTCCCCTCTGCTCCCACCTTGCAAGTGGGGAGCAACATCCCTTGACCCGAGGCTGGTTTTGGCTGCAGGGAGGGCTGAGCACTGCAAAAGTCCCCTGGCAAAGCTTTTCTGCACATGCTGGGCTTTGTGCACGGCTCCGGCAAGGGAGACTGTGTGCTGAGAGCTGAGCATCAGTCCCAGGAGTGGATGCAGGATCACAGAATGGTTTGGGTTGGAAGGGACCTTAAAGATCATTTAGTTCCAACCCCCCCGCCGTGGGCAGGGACACCTTCCACTAGACCAGGTTGCTCAAAGCCCCGTCCGACGTGGCCTTGAACACTTCTAGGGAGGGGGCATCCACCACTTCTCTGGGCAACCTGTTCCAGTGCCTCACTACCCTCATAGTGAAGAGTTTCTTCCTTACATCTAATCTAAATCTACCCTCTTTCAGTTTAAAGCCGTTACCCCTTGTCCTATCACTACATGCCCTTGTAAAAAGTCCCTCTCCAGCTTTCTTGTAGGCCCCCTTTAAGTACTGGAAGACTGCTACAAGGTCTCCCCAGAGCCTTTTCTTCTCCAGGCTGAACAACCCCAACTCTCTCAGCCTTTCTTCAGAGGAGAGGTGCTCCATCCCCCTGATCATTTTCATGGCCTCCTCTGGACCCGCTCCAACAGGTCCGTGTCTTTCTTATGCTGAGGGCTCCAGAGCTGGATGCAGGACTCCAGGTGGGGTCTGAGCAGAGCAGAAGGACAGAATCCCCTCCCTCGACCTGCTGGCCACGCTGCTTTGGCTGCAGCCCAGGATACGGTTGGCCCTCTGGGCTGCGAGCGCACATTGCTGGCTCATGTTGAGCTTCTCATCAACCAACACCCCCAAGTCCTTCTCCTCAGGGCTGCTCTCAATCCGTTCTCCACCCAGCCTGTATTTGTGCTTGGGACTGCCCCGACTCATGTGCATGGGATCGGTGGCTGTGAAACCCCATGACCTGGAAAAAGCCCCAGTCATGGATGGCTGGAAACAGCAAAAGTCTCCAGGAAACCGCTGCATTCCTCCATGGAGCATACAGTGCTCTGGTTCAGCCCCGAGCAGCTGTGCTTTATTCCCTCTCCTGTCCTTTCCCCAGTACGTAGCCCATGAAACTGCAGTGGTCTTCTGGCTGCGGGCTCAGCAGCGGCATCTCTGCTCCTCCCTGGCACTGGCTGTGTTTCGGTGGTACCTGCCCCCCAGTTCCCTTAGTGCACTCGAGATCGGGTGTGATGAAAAGTGCTGGATGGATGTAAGGTATCACTGCAGATCCCTTCTACTTCATTCAATCACTGCTTCATTTGTTCTTCTGCTTAATTTGATCAAAACCTTCTGAAAACAAATCATTCCTAGTTAAAAAAAATAACACAATTTCTACCCTTTATTTTCATCAGTTCTTATGGCTTTAGGCGGGTACTGTTGGATGATTCAATCACCGGTTGGACAAAGATGACATTTAATTAAGAAGGAAGGAAAAGGAAGCTAAAGAAAATAATGTATGCCTCTTCTTTCTATATGAAGTGTGGAAAAAAAGAGCTGAGGAGATTTTCTGTTGTGAAATGCAAGGTCTCATCTACAGTGTCAGCAACTTGGCTGCTTCGCAGCAATTCCTCCCCGTGATTGAAACCCAGCCTAGGCCACAATTCAGCCTCGTGTCTATTCATTTAATGACTGAGTCAATTTGGAAAACTGCTGCCCATCCATCTGCCCACCTGGTCCATCTGTCCATCCTCTTCTACATCCTTCCCGTTTCTTTATCCTTCTACCTCGGTGATTCGGTTCATCCCAAGAAAAATCCCCAGAGCGTCGCATGGAAAGCGTGGGTTTGTGTCAGCAGAGCCAGATTACCGATGCACCTGGAAGAAGCTGTGCTTCCATCGCTCCTTGTGCTTTTTCTGTGCGTTACACCGAGCAGTGAGAGAAGATGAGATGGGGTAACCAAGCCAGTAATCGGGTTAGGAGTGGAACTCGGCTCCTCTGCTCCTCTTGTCCCTCCTTTATTCCTCCTGGTCCTGCTGCCGTTCTCCCCATCTCTGCTCTTTCTGCCTTCGCTCTGCCCCCAGAGCCGAGTCTGGCAGGAGGGCAGGCAGGGCACGAGCATCTCGGCCCCCGGGGTCTCTGCGAGGCTTCCTTTTGTTTTTTCCCTTCCCAGCTGCAAAAGAAGAAAGGAAAATGTAACCCCCAACCTCAGGCATTTTAATTGCACTCTATGCTTTAACATTTCAGAGGGAAGATAAAAACAAGCAGTGAAATTTTACAGTCGTGTAATGATGCCGGGAGCAGCGCGGCCAAATGAGGTTGTGAAGTTTATGGTGTGCTCTGCCAGTCGAGCAGCGCTTGGAAAGGGCTGGGGGGGTGGGGAGCAGTAAAGGATGGAGGAACGAGGGTCCCACACTCGAGGGCTCGTCCCCAGTGGGGTACCCACCTGCAGGCAGGCACCCCTCGCTTGCCCGTGACCCTCCGGCAGGCTGGGGCGACCGGAGGCGAGACAAGAAGTTGCACCTCCTGAGTCCGGATCTCATTTAGATCTCTCTCTCTCCCGTTTATCCTCTTTTCTCGCCTTTATTTTTTTAAAACGTTGCTCCTTGCTGCTGCGTTGTTCTGTGCCGGGAGCAGCAGTGTAATCCCGTCCCTCTCCCTCTTGCTCTTCGCGCCCAGGTCCCGGCTGGCCGATTTCCACACCAACTGCCAAGCCTCCTTCCAGTCCCTGACGAGCTGCCCCGGGGACAACTACCAGGCGTGCCTGGGCTCCTACGCGGGGCTCATTGGTGAGTGCTGGGGGGGGGGCGGGGTGGGGAAGGGGCTCTCCCACCGC
>NW_008824285.1:1672386-1674073 GCF_000699105.1 Pygoscelis adeliae | reverse complement strand
CTCGCCCTGGTGCTCCTGCAAAGGCAGCGGCAACATGGAGGAGGAGTGCGAGAAGTTCCTCCGAGACTTCACAGAAAACCCCTGTCTCGGTAAGGCACTTCCCCGTCCCCCTCCTCACCCTGCCCCGTCACCGCCGGGGTGCAGCCCCCCATAAATGCCTCCTGCCCCAGGAAATGCCATCCAAGCCTTCGGCAACGGCACCGATGTGAACATCTCCCCCAAGAACCCCTCGCCCCCCGTCACCCTGCCACCGAAGACGGAGAAGAGCCCTGCCTTGCCGGATGACATCAACGACAGCAACACCATGTACGACACGAGCGTCATCACCACCTGCACCTCCGTCCAGGTAGAACCTGAGCCTGGTCGCTGCTGCAAACTGGGGACACTGGTCTGGACCCTCGGTGGGTCTGTCAGCCAGGAGATCGGCTGCAGCCCGTGGGCAGCAAAAAAGTCCTGCTCAGTGCACGCATCTCGGCCTGGATGCAGTGTTGGTACCCAGGTGCCCGGCAGGATCCGGCCATCCCTGGTAAACGGGGGTCTGGGCACTGCCCGGGGGTCTGGCATGGGGAAGGGAGGGATCCGTGCCCTGCCCATCCCCTCGCCTCGCTTGGGGCATCGTCCCCTGCCTGGCGCGGCTCTGTGCCCGGGGCAAGCTGAGCTGGCATAGCTGCCCCGAGCACAACTTCTCCTGCCCCGGCTCGTTCGGGATGAAAACAGCTTGAATTCCACGTGGCTTGGGAAAACCTGAAAAATACGTTTTTTCTTGCATTGCGCTGGGCTTGTGGGTGGTAGGGTGCTGCCGGGAGAGGACCGGGACGGGGGGGCCGTGGCCGGTGGGTGTCACAGGAGCGTAGGCAGGGTCCTCGGCAGGAACATTTGCGGCAGGGCGCACGGGGGGCGGCCAACCTGGGGCTGGGATGAATCTGCGTGAGTGCTTGCAGCGTTCTGTTGCTTGCACTCTCTCATGCTTCAGGCAGGAGCCCGGCAAAGAGCCTGAGCTGCCCGGGGAGAAGGGATGAGCCCCTTTTCTTTCTTCTCTCCTTTCGCAAAGCTCTTCTGACAGCCCTGGGTGCTTGAGAAGCACGTGGAGAGACTTCACGCTTCGACACCAGCCACGATTTCCAATGCCCCGTGCATAGGGCTGCAGGCATCACCCCGTGCCCTTGCAGGGCGGCTCTGCAGCTCCCGGGGGAATCTGGGGAGCCCAAACCCTGGGGTGCGACCCCAGGCAGGAGCGGCCCCGGGTGCACATACCTGCCCTAAGCCTTCCTCCTTTCTCCTCTCCAGGAGCATGGACCGAAGCTAAACAAGTCCAAAGAGCAGAGTCTGTGCTACTCAGAGGTACGTTTGGGGCAGGGGGGAGTGCAGGGAGGGGGCGTCCCGGGGCCGGGAGCTCTTTCCCACTGCAGATGGCTCGGGAAGGACGTGCCAGACAAGCGCGGTCCCGGGGATCGCTGCCTTCGCTGACTGGAGGGCAAAAATAGGTGTTTTCCAAGGTTGGATGATTTTTCCCCCAAAAGGACCCTGATGAAACCCTGCTCTCCCCTCGCCCGCAGACCCAGCTGACCACGGACATCATGCCAGACCAGAAGACGTTCGTGGACCAGAAGGCAGGCGGCAGCCGACACTGGGCGGGCCGGAGCCTGCCCGTTGTGCCCATCCTCCTGCTGCAGCTGGCGCTCTAGAG
>NW_008824285.1:1661420-1672270 GCF_000699105.1 Pygoscelis adeliae | reverse complement strand
CCGGCACGCTCGCTCTCACCTCGGTTCCTGCTGCGGCGATGGGGAAGGGAAGGACCGCCTCGTGCCGGAGACTGAAACGCTCAGAAACGCCGGGGATGCCGAGCCCGGGCACGCCGGGCAGCAGGAGGGCCCTCACCACGCTGGGAAACTTTGGTGGTTTTTTCCGATTTTCATTTTTCCTTTTTTTTTTTTTTTTTTCCTTCCGGTCTTTTATGGTGCGTTGAGTTTCTTTTCTAAAGCAGGAGCCCACAGCTCGTGGCAAACCCCCCCCGCGTGCCCCGCAGCAGGGGATCCAGAGCTGCGAGTGGCACTGGGGAGGGAAAACAAGCGTTGAGCAGAGCTTTGGCAGAGGTTATTTGCAGGACCCATCAGCCCGGGTGCTCTGGGGTGGCCGTGGGGACGGTGAGGGTTCCGCATCGGAGCATCCCGGAGGATGGACTCGCCGTCAGGAGGCTCTTCTGCATCGTTCCAGGGGACTCGCTCGAGCTCTCGACATTGTTATTGGGGGTTTTGGGTTTTATTTTTTTTTTTTTCCCATGGTTGGCGAGAGTTTTGAAATGGAAGAGAAAAGAAACTACTGTTCAAACATGGTGAGGTTGTCCTGATGTTTTCAATCTGTCACTTCCAGGGGGAGGTTTTTCTTTCTTTTTTTTTTTTTTAAATCTTTGTCCAGTTGAATTTGGGTTGGGATGGGATCCGACCCATCGGTGGTCGGAAACCTCTGTATGTTCCTCTCTGTTTTCATTTCTTTTATATATACATATATAGTGTATGTATATACCATTCACCTATACCTACATATATGTATGTATATACATAACCATATACATCTACAGTGTGGCTTTTTTAATTTTCTTTTTTCCTTTATTTTTAAAAAAAATGCTCAAATGGCAACAACGACTTTAAAATGTATTATTGTAAAGTTTATTTTTTTTAATAATGTCTATAATGGAAAAAAAAAAAACAACCAATAAACCAAGAACAACCAACCAAGGAACGAAGCAGCACCGAAAGCCGAGCTCCACCGAGCATCCACCCGTGCCCGGGTGTGTGTCCAGCCAAGCGTCCCAAGCCCGGGGGGGGACGGGGGCCCCTTCGGCTGCAGAAGCGCAGGGGTTTGGGTCAGTCTAAATATTTTGCAATGCTGCTAATAGTTCCCTGCCTGTTTTGCTCCGGGAGACGAGCAAACAAGCAAACATTTCACAGGAGCTGACACGTTCCCGTGTGGCAGGTTGGCTTTTTTTTTTTATGTGCAATAACTTTGTTTTTGAAAATACCATCCCCTTTCCTTAATGTCTTTTTGTTTTTTTTTTTCTCCAAGCAACCTGACAGCGCTTAAAACCAAACTGAAACGTTGAGATTTGGGTCACACAAAACATCACGTTTCTCGAGTTAGATGGAGATAATTCCCCACCACCACCACTTTACTGCTTGTGCCAGGGAGCAGAAACGCCAACCCCCATCCGGCTCTGCCCGTGGAACATCTCGGGGACCTGGGGATGCCAAAACGTGAGCTGAAGGACGGGCTGGGCTGTTTGCAGGGAGCTGGGCGCTGGTAGATAGGGGAGGGAGGGATATATATTCCCTTTTGCAGCACGGAAAAAGAAAACATGTTTGATGTGGAAGTTGGTGCAGGGAAAATAAACATGTCACGTCTCTCGCAGGAGATGCTTTGCAAACCCAGGCTGCTCTTTACCATATTCTCTCCTCTAACAGCCAGGAAAATGACAGCTCTGAAATAAAGTGCCAGATGTGCTGAGCAGTTTGGCACTGAAAAAAGCATCTAGGCATAGAGGGTGGCGTTTGAGGGGCTCTCCAGCCAACTTTGGGGTCCCTCGTGCGTGGGGTGAGCCGAAATCCCAGCTGCCCCGGCCCGGGTGCTCCCACCCGTCCTTCTGCTTCAGCCGTGGCTTCGAAGTTTCGGCAGAGGCGCATGGATCCCCTGTGTTTCTTTAGGAAAGGGGCTATAAAATGCAGTGGAGATTGCTTTTCTTGTTGGTGGTCTGATTTCCTTCTTCCCCGAGAAGGCTGGAAACACCCGTGGCTTTTCCAAAGGGAGCATGAACTCCTTTGCTAGGAAAGATCAGGGAGAAACGTCTCCATCCAGTAGCTGATGCCACATCTGCTGCCCGCCAGGTACCTGCACCCCAGCCGCAGGAGATGTCCAGCCCACTCCTTAGAGGTCCTTGGGCCTTCCAGCTAAGGAGGCATCAGCAGAAAGCAAAGAGCTTCGAATGAGCCTGAGTTAAGAGGTGCCCCCTTGCTCGCGGGAGTGTTTTAGCAGTGTCGTGGCCCCTGGAGCTGCCGGCTGCGACGGGGATGGGATGCCATGCCCCCCAGCTGGGTCCTAGGTGCAGAGATTGTGCTGGAGCTGCTGAGTATTCCTACGTTTGGGATGAAGGCGTTAGCCGTGCTGATAAACACGCCGCCTTCGTCCAGGTGCCTCGTACCTCGAGCTGCTGAAAACAAAGCTCTTGAAGGTGGAAGTGCTGATCCTGGGGCTGGGGACGCCAAGTCTGAGAAGCAAAATCCTGGTGAGTTATCCTCCCAAAGCCTTGCTAAGTCTTTCTCTCCAAACACAAAGCCTTTCCTGGAAGAAGGGCAAGGGGATGAGAGACGCTATCCGCTCATGAAGCGGCTGAAGGAGGCGGTGGGAAATTGCTCTGGAGAATGTTGGAGCTAATGCAGCGTGCTAAATCACTGCCTTTCCTGCTGGCAGAAGCTACGTGATGTATACGAGGATTTAATTTGCATGTGTTGTTTTGGGAATGGTCCTTTTTGAGGAGCAGCACAAAAGGAGCCGTGTGGGTCCAGGGCTTCCAGCCCCTCTCAGCCAGAGGCAAGCCTCATCTCGTCTGGATTTGGAGAGATCCCGTACACCGGAGGGATGTTTGGAGACCTTGTGCAGGCTCTCCTGGGGCTGCATTGCAAACCGCAGCATGGACAGTCCTGCTTCAAACCGCTGCAACCCTAGTCCATGCAATTCGTTGCTGTAGGGATGGGTCCCACGTGCCAGACACGGGCGTGTGGGCAGCAGAGATGCTCTGGTGGTTTTCGGCTAGCTGCAGCCTCAGCGTGACCAGAGGAACAGAAACCAGCCTGCAAAATCCACGTGTGGGCACAGCCCCAAGGAGCTGAATGGACCCGGTGGTTTCCAGATGTCCCAGCTGAACGTGGGGTCCAGCAGCTGCAGGACTTCCACCTACCCGAGGGTCGTAAAGCGCCTGGGACCAGGACTGCCTGCAAACAGGGGATTTTCCTTCTCTTTTTCCTCTGCTAACCCAGATACGCAAGCAAGATGCCGCAAGGACGTGTCTGCCATGGATTCCCAAATCTTGGGGAATACCCTAAGCCATGCATCCCATGTGCAGCCGGTGTGCGCAAAGCCCTTCCCTGCCCGATTCTGCGGTACCCCCCGCCCGTTCCCATCCTCTCTCCGTGGCTCTCCCTTCACTCCAACTCTCTCGCAGAAAGGAGACAAAAGAGGGATTAAGGGTGCTTCGTTTCTCTAAGAGCAAGTTTTCTGGTGCGCTGGTTTGGGGTTTGGTCACCCGTGGTACAACCCGTTGGGTTTTGGCCTGTCTCTCACGGCAAAGGCAGCTGCCGCCGCACAAAAAGACTTTTCCAACGTGAGAGGTGATTAAAAATAGATGGGGTGGCACCTTTGCCCTCTATAATTAATTTGATGTTCTCCTTTACGCTTTATTAAGTACCCGGGCCGGCGCGGTTGGGCAGGTGTTACCTTCCTTCTCCTCCTTCTTAATCCTCCATTAAATAAGTTATCACCTTGGGGTACTCCTGACACCTCCAGGTTTCCCGTGAACAGATACTTTTGCCTCATTAACTTTCCCGAGCTGCTTCACTTCACAAGAAATACTTCCCCCCCCCCCATTGTGTTGCATTTACTTTAAAGGCATAAAAATAACCTCTTGCCGACTGCGTGGGGATGAGCAGAGCTGCGGGTCAGGGATGGGGACGTGCGTGGAGCCGGGATGCTCAAGTTTAGAAACCTCTTGATCCCTGAGCCCAGAAGTTCCCTTGATGCTGTTCCAGCGAGGAGAGAAAAAGAAAGGGGAGGACGTAGGAAACCGGTCCCTTCTGTTAAATAGGCGCAATTCCAGTGAGGCACCAAACGGTCTCCTCAGATCGCCCATCGCTGTTACCTGGGGTAATCTCACCAGAGGAGGAAGCCAGCAGGAGGCTGGGTGACGTCTCTGACAAGGAGAGGAAAGCAGAATTTATTTTCTTATCTTTAATATTGTAAATGAAGCTCTGGAGACTCTCATCGATCCTGGGGCCTCAGATGACCCCATGAGATTTAAAGGATTTGGGGGAGCGGGATGCCACGCAGCAGGAAATCCGGGACCCTCAGCTTCAATCTGGGGGAGCAGCTGGAGAGGTGCTTTGGGGGGTGGCAAAGGGGGGCTCTGCCCCACGAGCCGTGTCCCAGCGCTGCCAGGACTGGGGACACCAGGGAGGCAAAAGGGAACTTGGACTCATCCAGCTGCAGCCATTGTCCCCAAGTGCTGTCCCAGGAGAAGAAGGGCTCAGGGGGTGCCCCAAAGAAGACCCCAAAGCTCACGGGGCCGGCTTGAAAACACAGAGGGGTCCTGCTTTACATATCCATATAAAAATGTGATTTTTTCATCGGCATGAGTGAGCTCTAAAACCTCCCCTATTAAAAAAAAAAAAAGCAAGCTTATTTCAGCGCTCTCGCCAGGCAATGAAGGAGGTGGCCAGCGAGCCCGGGGCTGCAGCGGTGTGGGGCTTTGCCCCAAGTAGTCTCAGCTGCAGCATTTCCCCGCGGGGAGCCGGGCTGCAGGATCGGCCCCGTTTCTCTCAATTACTGCCCGAATGGCCTCGTTCCAGCAACAATTAGCAGCCTCCGAGGGACTCCTGTGTCCTGTGTTACACTTTCCTAATATAATTACCGCAGTAAATGAACAATGAATTAAATCAAGGAGAAAGGCAGAGGGAGATACCAGTGGTGTGCTGCTGCCAGGGGTCACAGCTCTGTCTCTCTGGAGGTAGGCAATCCTCCTGGCTCGCTCAAGGCTTTTCTTCTTTGAATCTTCTTCTTTGGGAAAGGGATGTCAGCAGGGATGGCGAGGACACTCCCAGCTCCAGCATGAAGAGGTGCAGGTAAGCACCCAGGCAGGTCCCTGCAGCATCACCCTGCTGCCTTGCAGGTGCAGCACGAGCTCCTCCAGAGATCACAGAGCTGCTCGAGGGATGCAGCAGCCTCTGTGCACAGAGATGACTTCCAAACATGCATTATGATCAGAAACAAAATCCACAGCTGGAGCAAGATCCCAGCACAGGGACAAGCCGCCCAGGCTGCCCATCGTGGGGCAGAGAGCAGGGGTAGAGCTGGTGGCTCTGAGCCGGCGGTGGATGGAGGGCCGTGTCACACCCCTGCTGTGAGACCTTATGAAAGTGGAAGGCGATTTTTGTTTTAAAGCGGATTTCACTCACTCATAGCCATGTGCTCCCACAGCAAGGCACCATCCCAGCCCCTTTGACGTGCTGATACCCAGACAGCCCCACTGGAGCCAAAAAGAGGGGAGCGCCCCCTTCCCTTGGGCTGCTGGCTGCAGCTTTGCAAGAGCAAAGGGGCTTTGGAAGAGCAATGTGGAGCCCCTTCCCCCCCTCAACGCTCGCTAGCATCCTTGCTTGTGTTTGCTTTCCTGCTTTGAACAGATGCACTCCGTATTTACTGAGGGTCTCCGTGCCTGGCATGGAGCGTGGGACATTGCAAGGCTCTGCCATGGGGATGCTCTTCTGCTTTTGCTGTCAAGGGGTGGACAAAGCTGGAGAAAGGGGACTGGAACGCATGTTCTGCTCTTGGTGGAGCTGGGTGCTTGCTCTGCCTCGCTTGCTGCCTCAGGGCAGCGGTGGCTTTGAGTCCCTCCCGCAGTGTCCTGCCTGGGCTCTGGGCAGGGCAGAGCAACCCTGGGCTGCCCGGCGCCGGTGGGCTCGGGACCGGGAGGCGAGGGCCGTGCCTGTGCTCGGGCATCTCCTGCGCGGAGATGGGGCTGAAAGGGTCCCTTCATCAGCACTGGAAAAAAATCTCCTCTGTGGAAACTGGCCACGGGGAGGGAAGGCGTCGAGGAGGCTGCTCATGTCTTCCTGACTCGGGAAGATGCTTGGAAACGCTGGACTGATGACAGCAGCCACTTCTGCTTGCTGGAAGCGCAGACCAGTTACCATGCACACGCAGGCTGCCAGCAAGCAAACCACCGCTTCAGCTTGTGCAAATCTAAGTGCCAGTCCACATCATGCTGGCAAGAGCTCCGGGTTTCCTTTTTCCTGGCACGGGGAAGCTCCCGGTCGGAGCAGAGTTCCCCGTGCTGGCCCCTCGCACGGACTTGCTCTGCTTGCTCACAGGCAGCTCCGAAACCAAGCCGGGGTTTGGGGCCATCTCATCCCTCTTCCCGGGTGCAGGAGTCATCCAAGCCAGGCTTGAAAACAGCCCGGCTGGGCTCGCTCTGCTTTCCTGGTGTTCCCATCCCCTCTCCACTCGGGTGGCTAATAGCTCACCTCCAACACACGTACCTCCAACGGAAAACTAACCCCTGATACTTTCTCCAACATATTCCGAGTACATTAATTACAGGAAAGAAAAATGCCTGTGCTTCCAGTTACTGCGTAGTAGTGAAAAATGACTGAGTGTAAAACATGTCTGCTAGATAATTAACTTCATAGATAATTTCTTCTTCATTTTGACTCAATTACTTCCTTCATATGAGAAAGTGCTGAAAACACTTTTTTTTTTTTGATGTTGTATAAAACAATAATTGAAGAAAATGGCTAAAGGTTTCCCAGAGAGCCTCCCTTTCCTTAGATAAAGGAGCTAGGGAATAAATTGTATTTAATTCTTGTTCTAGAGTTACAGGGTACAGCTTGGCACTTACACTCCCGTGCATTGCATCTTGGTGGTGGTGGTGAAAATAGTCCTCTGTGTTTCTTAGCGAGCCTGGCAGAGCCAGGGTGCAAACATCACGGCTATTTCTCGGCGTCAACGCTGCCCTGGCAAAGCAGGGTTTGCTCTGAATAGCGGCGCAAGAAACACTGTGCTGTGAGATGCGGTGTTTGTGCTGGCTTGCTTGCAGCTTCAGGGGAACACAACTTAAGGGGGAGCTTAAATGAAGAGTTCGCATCCGTGAGCGTCGGTGTGCGAGGGCTGCTCCTGCGTTTCACCCAGGGCTGGCTCCCAGCACCCGACGCATCGCCCTTTGCAACGGCTCCTCCGACTCTCCCACCCAGCGCTCCTGCGAGAGCAGTGTCAAAGATGCCGCAAATCGTCTAATTATAACAGATTAATCCATTAGGGTTTCCTCCTCTGTTTACTGGATGGAAGTCTCCATTTCGCAGCTGTGCCTTGCATCTGACCAGCCAGCAGGCAATTTAAATACAGAAAGCAATCTAACCTAGTTGGAGACCAAAGCGTCTTGCTTAATGCTGTGCAGAAATTTCCAAGCTCTTTGCTCCTGGCCGTCAAAGGAGCAGCCAACTGCTCTGTGCCCCCAGACACCTGGGGGGCAGCGAGGGATGCTCGGGGACAGGGCAGGGGCGGGGGGGGAGGAAGCTTGTGCCTGCTAATGATTTCACCTTCAGCATCCCGGCTTGCTGGTTTGGTGTTTTTTTTTCTTTTCCTCCCTGGGGCACTCACCTATGCTCTGTCGCTCGCTGCCATAAATCGAGCTCAGCGCTGGCATGAGGTCTGTTCGAGGCGGCTTTCTGCAGATGGGCTTTTTGAGCAGTGAAAACTCTCTGTGCTCCTTGCGGGAAATGCCAACTGGTGGGAGCACTAAGAAAAAAATAGAAGAAAAAGTGTTTTCAGAGACATTTTTAAAAATAGCTTCCGTTTGTACCAAAAATACGAATGTACAAGACTAAGGTACCATCAAACTTGGGGGAAAAAGCACTTTCTAGAAAACTGGTTTTAATAACTTTCTATGAAGAGCCGCCATTCACTGAGCGGTCTATGGGAGGAACAGCAAGGTCTTGGCGGTCTGGGGGTCCCTGCTGGGAGGGCAGCACGTGTCAGCTCCTGGGCAGCTCTGAGTCCTGCAAAAGCAGGTAACGGGGGTAAAAAAGGGTGGAGGAGGGGTGCAAGGCTTTCCAGCCACTTGAGATTTAAGAGGAAACCTCTCTGATGCTTCATCTCCCTCCCTCTCAAAATCAGTACCTTTGCAGGACAGGCCAAACCTTCCACGGGAGAAGAGGAGATTTAAACCCCAGAAAACTGCCCTTCTGGCGACTGTATTGAAAGAACAAACCCCCCATCTTCTACCAGGAAAAACTACAACCACCAAAGCTCTTTTCTTTCGCTTTTGGCCTTGGGAAGAAATATATGGACGTAAGAAGAAGCTCCTGGGCTTTACAGAGGGTTATATAAAGCAAATTATGAAATGCACTTGTAATAATTCTCCGATAGCTGTGATATACGGCGTGTTACCCCGGGGTGTTAGGTGGGACAACCGGCAGGCTCGTTCGGTAAAGGAATTCATTTGGTTTAGCCGGTATATTTTAAAGGGCTGTAGAAATTGGAAAAACTGTTTAAAGCCTCTGCGGTAATTGGCTTTTCTGTTTTGCTTTTCCTGTTATGGCCAAAGCCAGGGCAAGGCATGCGCCGGAGCAATGCTGCTCAGCGCCCGCCGGGCTCCCTCCTGCCCAGCCGCGTCCTCGTGAATTATTCCTCGATGCCTGCTCGAGTGCCGCATCTTTGCATACGTTAATTAGACTCAGTGGGTAAAATAAAACCGAGCGCGAGCTCTTCTAGTTCCCTGTCTGTATATTCATTATAGAAGCAGCAGCAACTGGGATGTCAAGGAGGATTAAGTAGAGAGCTGGGAAGTCACAGGTGGTTGCAGCACGAATTGCAAACCCTCCTTGCGTGCACGGCGAAGCTGTTGATGGACCTTGCTGGAGCAGAAACCATCTGCCCCTACAAGCATCATCCACGCTCCCCATCGCCTCTCCTCAGAGGAGCATGGGCTGCTCTGCTTTCCAGTGCTCCCAAGACGGGAAAACACCCAGGCTGGCAGTGAACTGGTTAAGGTGTCTTGGTTGCAGCCCTGTTTTGCTTGGGTGCTGATAAATGGGGCCGGGTGCTCCAGCCCCAGAAACCCCCGTTCACAGACCTCGCAGCATAAAGGCAGCATTTTGCAGAGCATCCACCCCCCGGCTTGTTGTGCAGACGAGGGGGCCGATCCCCCGAGGGGGCACAGGAGGAACAAGGGCTTCACTGTTTCCTTCGGGCTCTGCGGCCTTGGGGTCCTTTCGGTGACCTTGCATGGTCATTTTTGGAGAAAATCAAGCGTGTGGGGAAGGGGGAGGCATGGGGCTGGTAAGCCTTGACATTTCCCACCCAGGTCTGCTGTGGCTCCCAAACCATCCCTGTGCCTGGATGATGCTGGGGGGCACCACGGGGGTACCCTGTGGGTACCCAGAGAGATGTTGGTGCATGCGCGTTGCTCACCCTACCTAACCCAACCACCGGCTGAGCTTTTTAGGAAGCAAACCTGCAGCTCACCCCGGCAGGACGGGTGTCTGGAAGCCATCACGCACACCCAAGGGTCAGCCAGAGCCCAGCTGCATCGCGCTGGCCCCGGCAGCGCGGAGGTGTCCCGGCGAGCCGGCTGCACAGCGAGGCAGCAGGCTTGGCCGGCAGTATTTAATTAGCTGCTGAACATGACGCTTGTTTTAATTCCGTGCGTTCGGAGACGTGTGTTGCTGCCCACATACACCAGTTGCCATAACAACTTTAATTTGTTTTGTAGCCTCCGCTCTGATGGATTTGGGGATTTTTGTTTGTTTGTTAATCTCCTTTCCTTCCCTCCTTTCTCTCCCATTCCCTCTTTCATTCCTTCTTTCTAACTGCGCTCGCTCCCCCTCTGTTTCCCTGCATTAATAAGAGGCAAAAAGTCATTACGTGGGTCCTCGACCCCCGGCCGGGCATCCGCAGCCCCCTGCCTCCAAGCTGGCAGGATGTAGCAGCCGTGATTTATCCCATGCAATCCCAGTGCAATAGTAGGGGCGAAGCCATTGCCTTCCCAAATTACTGTCCCGCTACGGAAACATGAAGAGATGCATGGCTTCCCCTTTGCCCACGACCCTGTCCTGCAGACACTGGGTTGAAAACCACGCATAACCCTCTTGGAAGGCAAGGCTGTAGTGTCGGGACCTCAGAGGGATTGCTTGGGTCATTTTAAAGGGATTGACCCTAAAAAAATCTGCCGAACTGTTTAGAGAGAGAAGTAAATGCAAAGCGAAGGAGGGAGAGCCCTGCCTCTGCACGCACAGGTGGGAAGCTTGGAAAGGTCCCCCCTTGCTTTTGGCAGCCCTTTGGGGTCCCCCCAGCACCCCGAGGGGTCTGTGTGCCGTGGGGGGCTGGGAGCCAGGGACCGCTGCCACCAGCCTCTGCCTTTGCACTGAAACACATGGCGGCTCTGCGCAGCTCCCGGGGCAGCTCCAGGAAGATGCTGAGATGGGTCAGTTGGTGCCACCAGGTCTTTCCCTGGTGCAGGAGAACTCATAGGATGGGGATTTCTGGTCCTGACCCTTTCCCTTCCTTAAGCCTCCTCCCCTGCTCCTGCCTCCGGGGTCGGACCTTGTCCTGCCTCCTCCAGCACCACGTCCAAACCCTGGCGTGATGCAGCCGGAGAACGTGACGTGAAGCTGCTTCTGCTCAGCGCGGGGACTTGGTTTATTTTCCACTGTGCTCTGGGGTTTTTCAAGAGGGTGGAAGGGCTGTGCCTTATTATACTTGCATCAGAGCAAAAAACGCAGTGCTGGCCAACTGGGGCAAAAAGCAGCAGAAAAAGGAAAACCAGAGTTATCTGCAG
>NW_008824285.1:1641693-1661190 GCF_000699105.1 Pygoscelis adeliae | reverse complement strand
TGTGGGTGGGTGCAGCCTGGCCCCCCCCCGCCCTAGCTGCTTAGCCCCCCCAGGTCCCGTTGGGGTGACTTTCTGCAAGGGGACTGGGCTGGGAGTGCAAACCGGGGAGCGCTTGCGATGGCTGGGGTGCAGGGAGGGCATCTTGTGCGCAGACGTCCACGGCCCGGGAGGTTTCCGCTCCCTGAAGGATTAATTTGCACAGGAAGAGGTTTGCAGCGGAACTGACATTAATAACAGGCTGAGTTAGAGCCCTGCTGCGGAGCGGGATGTAAATGACTCTGTGCAGAGATGGAAGGGGGCTGTTATTGAAAACGATCTCTGGTCTGATGGTTTTTGCTGAACCCTGGAATTAGAAGGAGTTTGGGAGGAGGTAAGCCCGTCCCCAGCCGCTGTGGCACGGGCTGCCACGGCCCCAGCCCCGCTGCGCTGCAGGGCGGCTCGGCCACCCAGCCCGCAGGACAGGGTCCAGACCTGTGGCCCCGTGGTGGGGGTGAACCCTGCCTTTTGATCTCTGGATGCTCCGGCATCGCTTGGAAAATCACAGCGGTGATCCCAAGCAGTTTATCGGCTCGTCCCACCGAGCTTTGCAGGTGGGATGGGGAAAGGTGACTACAGGCAGATAATACTTGGGGGTTCAAAATGTCTGTGTGGATGTGTGTGTGTGTGTGTGTTGGCCTTTGGTCGGCCCTGGGTGTGAAGGGGATGCAGCCGACCGGGATGCAACAGCCTGGGACGCAGCAGAGGGGGATGCAGTGGAGGTGGGATGCGGCGGGGTGGGACGCAGTGGTAATACTCTCGGTAGCTGCAGTTTTACGGCTTCCCATAAACAGTCCCCTCCATCTCTCTTTCCATTTTTAATTACCTAGAAAATAACCTCCATTCAATTTACAGCTCATTTGAAGCTATGAGCAAGGGCCCATAAATATTTAATGTGTTTAGAAGTGGCACCAACTGTCCAGGGCTTTTTTTTTTTCTTTTCCAGGAGTTGCCTTTGTTTTAGCATATTTATTCCCCCACATCTTTACTTCTTTCCACTCCCCCCACCTATAACCTCCCTTGAAGAAAACAGCGGGTGGTAAAAGACAGCTAACTGCCGGCAAAGGATTCAACCTCCAAATTTTCTTAGGAGTGATGGACCAACACCGGCATTTAGGGCAGCTTCTCCTCTAACTAGGGCAATTAAGAGGAACAGCTTCCCGAGCATCCCTGAGCCCTCTTGCCCTCCACGCTGATGCCTCTTCCCAGGAGAAGCCGGGTTACGATCCGCTCCCCAGCGCGAGCTCCCAGCCTGGGTTGTAGGAGGTTTTGCTAGATAAAGGTGATTGCACGCCAGGATTTCTGCCTCTTAATTGTGGCTGTGGCTGAGCGTAGGAGCGGGTGGTTAGAGCAGAATTCAGCCTGAAAGCCTGCCCTGCCCTACTTAAAAATAATAATAAAAAAAAATTAATAATTATTGCAGTTAAGAGGAATAACGGAGAATTTCTGTTGATGCTGTAATTTCAGCTGCTAAGACCGCAGCAAAAGCTGTGCCTTGCTTTGCCTTTCCCCTCCAAAGGAAAACTTCTCCTACCTTCTGAAGTCCTGACCGTGGCCCCGAATCCCAGATACTATGCAAGCAAGCGACTTCTACTCCCAGATTTTTGTGGGTTTACCCAGAACATATTTTGGTTGTGTGTATTAATCACTACGACACATATTTTATTGTAACATAATAGATATATTTACTGTACAAGGAGTGACAGCATTTATTAATTATGCACGAACGGGCCTAGAAAACGGATTTGTTTGCTTTGATGTCTAATGCGGCAGACTTTTTCTGCTTGTTAAACTTAATCAAAAGCAATCAAAATACACTCCCATAAATTATAGCAAATTAATTTCAAACAAAAGGGAAAAATATTAGGTAGCACAAATGGAAATAAAATTAAACAGGAATAAGCCAGATAGGAGTCAGGCTAATTTAAATACTGTATTTGGTTACAGTTTTTCTTTTCCTCTGGGCGGATGGATCAGGAATAGAAAAGGTGCAGAAATGGGGTCTGAGGGGCTCAGGGCTTCGGTTTCCCCCTGAGGAGCCGTGTCGGCACAGCCAAAAAATAACAGGGACCGTGATGCTCGACGCGGGCTGGATGTTTTATCGCACCTCGGTGCCGGTGCGAGCGGGTGCGTGCGGGATCAGGGCTGCGACACCAGCCCCGTCCCTGCCGCCCTCGGGAGCCACAGCATCCCTGCGGGCTGGCTGCCTCCGCATCCCTGAGAGCATCCCATCTCCAAACCGCCCCGTGGTCCCTCGTTTACCCTCTCCAGCTGAGCACAAACCAAGCCGCCTCTCTCTTCTCCTGTCCTTTCTCGTCCTGCGGAGTGCTTTGAATGTTTAGTACATCCTTAATTAAAAGGCGAGCAGCTAATCTATTCCTGTCAACCGGCGGTTGGTGCTAAAGGACATTCCCCTGTGTACGGGCACCTTCTCCCGCGCGCGTGCACTGCCGGCACACGCTGTCAGCACGAGCACGCCGGGCTCTATTTACATAATGCTATTGACATTTTGAGGGTGAAATTATGTATGCTGCTTTAATTCACTGTTAAATTAAATTATGAATGTTTGGAACGTAGTAATTTCTTTTGTTCTAGGAACAGATTGTTTTATATATCTGCCTATATTACCAAGTTATTAATTTAATGATTTCATAATAGCGGTTCATTCCTTTGGGTAATATAAAGCGAAAAGTGTGCTCGGTGCACAGCTTAGGCTGACTTGCTTGTCCCTACACAGATTGCAGGGGGTTAGGAATAAAGACGTTGGGTTCGGCAGAGTGTTTAGGAGGTTGCAGAGCGGGACGAGGAGTTCTGCTTGTGTCTCCCGCTCCTTGGCTGGTGCTGCCGGGGATGCGGGATGCCGGACAGCCTCCGCACTCTCGGGGTGTCCCCTCTGGGAACGGGGCACGAGCGCAGGGGGGGCTGCTCAGCAGCCGGAGGGTTGTGTCCCTCCTCTGCACCCCAGGGGCTGGGTTTTTCCACGCGCTCAGCTCCCAGCCATGCGCTCAGAGGCAGGCTCTCTTTCCCACACGCCCGGACAGATGCGCTCAGAGCAGCCCCTTGCCTGAGGACTTCAGCTCATCCAGATGCTGAGCTGCTTACATCAACGGCACCCTCGAGGTGTGAGTAGGGCGGGCTCGCCGGGATGCCGATGTTGCATGGGGAGAGGAGGGAGGTGCATGCCTCATCCTCTTCCCTGTCCCCGTCCCCCTGTACTCCTCCTGAGCCCCACGGCACTGGCACCAGCCACCTGCAGACCCACGCAATACCGGGATCGCCCCGAATCTGGCTGCGTTTCTGCTTTTCCGAAACTTTAACGACTCTGCTCAGCTGCCTCTTTTCATTGCTAAAAAGTCTAACCAGCTTTGTAAGCGTCAGAGCTGACTCCGGGTCCATCAGAGCATCCCTGCTGGCTGCCCGGGGCTGGTACCAAACCTGGCGACATTTCAGTGTGGTGCGCTTAAGGTCTGAGCTCCCGGAGCCAAGGGACTTCGCAGGCTCTTGTATATATATTTATATCTATTTATCCTTTTATCCTCCCTGGCACCACCCGCTGGGAGGTGGTGCCAAATCTGGGAAAATTTGTCCACCTACGTGCTCAGAAATCAAGGAACAACAGCAGAAGCAGTGCCTGCGATTTGTTCTTTAAAAATGGGACTTTGAGAAGAGACGTGACGCGGGGCCGGGGACCGAGGAGTGGGCTGCCTGGTGACGCGCGTGGATTTTAACATCCCAGAAAAAGTGGAGCAGAGTCATCATTTAAAGCTGATCCTGGCTTGCTGTGGCAGGGGAGCACCTGGGCAAGAGGGAGCGCAGGAGGGTCAGGCTCCTTGCACCCCCATCCCCAGCTCCATTTCCCATCTCTAACGCTAATTTGCTTTTCCAAACACACAGGGCCTTCCCTGCTCCCTGAATTTCCCAGGGGCTGGTGCCGTTCCCTGCCCAGCTGGCTGCCTGGGCGCCCGTGCACCGCGTAAACAGCAAAGCAGTGAGTAAATCAATGACCCGGTGATGAAGCGGAGAGAATTGCTGAGCCCTGAACAATCCCTGCCTGGCCCCGCCAAGACTCCCAAGTAATTTCCATTCTAATCCGTGCTGCTTGACTTCTAAGAAGGTAATAGCTCCTACGGCACTTCCTTATCCTTTAGCTGAACAATTTACAGCTTCTGCTCTAGCTGCCTCGCACTCCCGAAAAGCCTGAGCAGGGGGAGGCCTTCGCATTATTGCACTTTTGCATGATTGCGTTGCTGTACCATTGCACGGTTGCCTTCCCCTGGGCACTTGTCCCAGAACAGCAGTTCAGGTCATTACCGGGTGCTAACGATGCCAAGGGCAGGGATTTAAGAGGGCTGGGGAGCCCTGGTAGGTGAGTGGTCCTGCAAAGGATTGAGTTGGCGACTTGCACCAGCTGGGAAGCAGGATGGAGCACTGTTAAAGCAGGTCTCTGCTCCTGGCTGGGACCTTCTCAAGCTGCCCACCAGCCCTCCTCAACCGAGAGCACCCCAGGCTTAGTGGACCCGCTCCCTTCCTGAACCATCTTGTTTGCTTGGATTTGGGGTTTTTTTTGTTTTCCAGTTCTAAATGGTAAACATATGCTGCAAGAAGGGGAAATTCAGGGTTTGGCTCCCTAAGTCACCAAGGTCTCACCGTGTGCGTTACAAGCAAACCCATCGACAGAGCAGACAAAATCAGAGCACTGGGAATCCCGGAGACCAAACCAGCCCCGAGAGGTGTCACGAGTCACCCACCAGCATCACGCCGCAGACGAGGGAGCGCTGCCGGTGCTCTACGCTGTCCGTCAGTACAGTGAGTTGAATGCACTAAACTCTTAGGGGTGGATTTATGCGTGAGACGTCAGCGAGCCCCCGGTGACTCTGTATGGGTTGTATCTCTTCGTCCCGGAGATCACACAAATTAACACTGCCGTGAGCTGGATGCTCCAGGCTGGCAGGATACGAGCAAGCCTGCGCAGCCCAAACGAGGAGGGGCGAATCCTTCACTTCTGCTATCTGCAGTGCAAAACAAAGCTGGTTTGTGAGACTCCTGGGTAAGCGTTGGAGGGGCAGTCTGTGTTGTGCATTGTCTTGGAGTTCAAGGCTCAAAAGGGACCATGAAATAATCTGGAAATAATCAGTTCTGGCTGCTTTGTGTCCTACGCCTTCCTATTTCACCCGGTTACCCTTGCATACCAAGCAGAGGTGGGAGCTGGGCTGACCCCTACCCAGAGAGGGACCTGGCCTGGATTTGAAGCTATTAAAAATTGCAGAATTCATCGTTTTTGCTGGCATGCGCTCCAACGGTTAATCAGCCTTGCTGTAAAAACATGTGCCTTATTTTTCCAGTGGGAAGCTGAAGCCAGACACGATCAACTCCTGCCTCTTGTTATGTCTTTCTTCACTAGATTAAAGATACTTTAGTAGCCTGTGTTTTCTCCCAGGAAGGTACTTAGTCATGGCAATCAAGTCACCTCCCTCGTCCTTTTGATAAACTAAGCAGCCTGAGCTCTTTAAGCTCCTTCCTCCGCAGAATTTTTTCCAGCGCTTGTGACCTGTCTGTGCATCTTTCCTGCACCCCTTCGGGCTTCCCTGCTCTGCCCGAGGGTCTCCATTCCCAGGTGATTTTGTGTTGAAATATCCATCCGCGGGACAGCCCAGGGTGCTGGCGTGATGCTACCCGAGTCAGGGAGCAGGAGGGGGTTTGGTGGGGATGACTTTAACAATATTAGAAGAAACAGTGAGGCAGAAAAGAAGCGATGTCAGTGAGTGATAGTGAAATGAATTGATGCCACTCGCAATGTAAAGATGGGTTTTTTCCAATGTCTCTTCTGCTGCCGCCTTGCATGGTCTGTCTCGTATCATCTCTCCTGGCTCTGTGACATTTTTCTAACCTCCAGGTGTGTTATCCAAGGGATGGGTGAAGCTTTTCTGCCTCCCTTCCAGCCATGGGGGAGAAAATGCTGGTTTCCCCCTAAGCAGGAGGTGTTTCCTCAGTGCTCCAGGCAGCTATCCCAGCCCGGGCTCAGGAAACACCTGCACGGGCACTGGAAAATGAGGAGAAGAGGCTGGAGGTGGGAAGGGAAGCCCCAAAATGGGGGGTCTGCATTAGGAAGCAGCCCCCGCATGCGTCCAGCTCCCATAGAGGTTTCATGTTTGCACATACATCGGGTCAATGCATTGCGATATGAGCTTGTCGGGATATACATCAGCAGTGCTGGTTACCGCCTGCTCCGAGACCGAGCTCTGGGTCATTGCGGTTAAGGGGAAAAATACTGCAAAATTGCTTAAAAACGGGAACAACCTGTTAATCGGCGTCTGGCCCCGATTGCACCAGTTGCCTTACAAATACGCAGCAAGGAAGCATCCAAAATCAAAGCACTCATGTTCTAATTCTCCTTACCGTGGCTCATGCCATGCAAAATACCCTGGATACAGAGCTGGATAAATGAGGCAGTTTAAACATTAGAATATTTGCAAAGTGGTGCTCTCCAGCAGCAGACACTTGAAATAATCTGTTTAGGCATCGGGTGAATTTGCTCCTACCAAAGGGCCATCATCGGTGTCAAAGGCACTTAGTGTCAGGCGGGCAGAGTACCTACTTCTCGTTAGCTACCCAACAGTAAACACATTTTGCTGTTTTGCCATCTTAAGAAGAGGAAAAAAACCTTTCTGACAGTTTGGTTAACCTTTCCCCCATCCCTTTCTCACTTGTAAGTGCTGAAGTTCTCAGCTAAGGGCAGCTGTGAAGAGCAGAAAGGGAGGAAGAAGGGGGGGGAAAAAAAAAGTGTCGGATATCTATTTTTTCACGCTGTCTAAAAATACAGAGAGTCTCACACGTTCTGCCTTCTCCCTTGTAATTAAAAGGCTGGTTTCATGCTGCTGCAAAGGGTAACCCTAATTAAAAGGTGTCAAAGGAGGGAGAGGAGCTGAGGGCTCAGCCACCCCGATCCTGAGCTTGCCTTTGCACTCTGGTTTTATGGATGCAACAAACCCTGCTGGGGGGAAAAGCTAATTTCTCTTAAATAATGAGAATATTATTTTAGTTTTCAGCCCAGGAAATGTAGAAGGAAATGTCCCATGTGGGGTATGAGGAAAAAAATGGAGAAATACTTAGGACTACGTAGCTATCGAAGGAAGCGTGTCTCCATTGACGTCTGGAGGGGAATTGCTCCTCAGCCAGCGTGCGTCACCACGAGGGGGACGGGGCGGGTGATGCTCGATGGGGATCAGCTCACCAAGGGGTCCAGTGATTGAACCATTCCAGCTTTTATGCCTGGTTTTTCAACATGTTTGCATGACTTGTGAATAAATGTGGGGGCTTGCGGTTGATAAGCGGTTGCGCCGGCACAGCTGGGAGAGCGTGCGGGCTGTATGTCGTGAGCAGAAACTTCTCATTGCAAAGAAAATATATTAAAACTTGGGGAAACACGGCATTTCTTTCCATCTTATAGGCACAGGGCAAAGATACTGGGATGAACAGATTATTCAGGTGATATCACCTCTGTTGCATGGGCTCGGGCAAGAGAGTTTCCCTCTTCCCACCGCTGTTTCAAAGCTCTTTTTTGGGGAACTTTAGCAGCAAAGCCCTGCTCCAAACAGCCTTCTTGTGCCTTTCCCAGGGATCAGCCCTCATGCCTGCACCGGCAGGCCACGGTCCTGCTCCTGGCACAGGGGCCGGGCGCTTGTGTGTCCCCTCTCTGCCGGGGACTCGGTGCCAATGACGCACTCGCTTCCTTACGCAGCACCAGCGCGGAGGAAAAGACCCAAAACAAAGCCGAGGCTCATCAGCTAATTGCGGTTTAAAAGCAAATAATTGCATGAGTCAAAGTGGTTTACTAAATTAAGTCGTTCTGCAGGGGCAGGGGATTTTTATTGTATTTTTTTCCCCTTAAATACAAAGCTTTAATGATGCCCCTCGCTGGTGGTGTGCAGGGGAGGCTGGCTCTGTGCCGCAGCGATGGGGTGCCTGCAGCAGCTCCTGCTGGGACCGACTGCCTTGAAATTTGGGCAAGGTTCAGCGTTTTGCAGCTCCTGCCAGGCTGATGCCTCGGTCGGGGGGGGGGGCTGCGGGTTGCTGTTCAGGGGAGGGAAACACAACGGCTCCATCCTCCTGTTGCAGCAACCCCAGCGCCTGGTTCCGCTCCCCTCTGCAGGGGGCTTGTCCTACGCACCCACCTCCCCCCTTTCCTACAGCCTAAGGGGTCCCAGACCTCCTGCTCAGGGTCCCCAGCCGGGCTGGCCCGTGACCCCCCCTTATCCTGGCTATCTGCCCCAGCAAGTGGGAGCTCAGACCCTTCTGGAAGTGAAATTTAGCCCTTTTTTTTTTTTTTTTCCCCTCCCTGATTTCAGTGAGTCATACAGTTCCTTTAGAGAGAGCTTTTGCTTGTGGGAGCTGTAAAATCCTCAGCAACTGAGAAATGCAAGCCTTAAAGCAAGGCTTTTCTGGCAAATGCCGGGCTGCAAATCTGGACCTGGATTTTTTCAATTAAGCTTTTTTTTTTTTAAGGTGAATTAATTGATATTTACTTAGTGTGTCAAAATAGCTCCAGTGCGTTGGAGTGCCACTTGCCATGCCGTTGGAACAGGGTGCTGGGGAAGGGAGGCATGAGTCAGTGGTAAATGAATTAAAAGCAGCAGCTCCTGCTCAAGGCCAATTATGTTTTTGCTCGAAGAAATGGGAGGGAAGCACATGGACTCTGCTGCAGAGAAACTGTTCCCAGGAAACCTGCCCTGGTCTCTTTTTGGAGGAATTTGCCTTGTTTTCCCTGGGCAGGGGTGCAGCGTTACTGAGGATCTGATTGCATGGCAAAAGTAGCAGCACCCAGTTGATGTCCTTTACACCATCATTTTGCCTAATACGACAATCTTTCATGGAGGATGGAGAGAGGATGGGCCGTTTGCTTTGGGAGGTGCTGACGGTGTGCTTTGGGCCATGGGTCCCGTCTCAGGTGGTTGGATAAACATGTCTCAAATAAGTAGATGTGTTTTTTTTTCTCTCTGATGGAGACGTGTTTGCACGTCGGATGATTGCTCAGCGAAGCATGGCCTCTTAGAAACTTTAATTACACTTATTTAGATATATAAAGAAATATATATAAAGTAACATAGAGCTGAGAAAATGTATGGGTGAGGCGTTTGGGCGTGGGAAGGAAGGTAGCTAATAGCTTACAACAACCCATCAGCTGGAGTCCTGCAGGGATGCGGGCTCTCATCTCCGCTGGCGGCCCTGGAAATGGGGCGCTCGGAGCGGGAGCCTGCCAGGGCTCCCAGTTGGCCCAGCAGCCGGCGGGTACCGGGGCAGCGTGTGGCTCCCCATCCTCGTGATGCAGAAGTGCTGAGCCTTACAAAGAGGTCTTTGTGGCCAAATATCACCATTGCTGTCCTGCGGCCCAGGATTGTTCTGCAAAGTCATTTTTCCTTTTTTATTTTCTTTTTTTTTTTTTTCTTGTCTTGCAAGTGGAGGATCTGCCGGGATGCCCTCCCGGGGCTGGGCCCCCGCGCTTGGCATGGGACAGGCTGGCTGAGCACCTCGGGGTGCCCAGGCAGGGCTGGCCGGCCCACGGTGATGGGCAGAGGGATGCTGATCCCAAACAGCCACGGCTTTGTCTGGGGACTTCAGCCTCAATTCATCTCTCCTAGAGACTCACGAGCCGGTCAGGCAATTTAATAGCATCAGCTGCCTTTCACCAGGGAGTGCCCTGGCTTCCCCTGTGGCTTTTCCTTGGGCTTTCCCCTGGCCCACAGCACGCGTGATTTGCACAGCAAAAACCTGTGGATAGAGAGCAACTCTGTGGGTGCTCTGCAGAGGAATAGCGACCCTTGCAAAGGCACCGTGGCTGCAGCAAGGCTGCAGCAAGGCTGGCTGACCGGCGGGTGAAGGACCCCCGGCACTTTGGGGTGAGCACCTTGGCCACAAGCTCTGAGCAGCCCTGGACCAGCGTGGCTGCAGAGGAAGCCGGGGCTGTGTTTAATATCAGCTTTGCCCGGCTCCAATTGCCCAGCAGTATATGAAAGCCATATTTCTCAAGTTACTGGGGTTACGGCTTACACAATTAAAGCCCTTTTTTTGGTGCCCTGCTGCCCTCCATCCTCCTTCTTGGCTCCCATTTATCTCCTCTCATTTGTCATCTTTATTAGTTCCTAATCTCCCATCGGTGCTGCGGAGTTAAGAGTGGGATTAGGGGGAAGTTTAATTGGATGGCACTCCACGGCCCTCCCAACATCAGATTCAATAAAAGTTTATGAAAAGATAAAAATCACACTGGGTTTTATAGCTCTGGACAGAACAAAAGGGACTGGAGAGGAGAACAAGGTAACTTTTTCCACCTCCTATTTTTTTTTTTCTTTTAATTCTCTCCCAACCCCATATGAGCCGTGTTTCAGCTTGATTAAACAAGGAAGGAAGGATTTGTGTGAGCAGCAGCGTTATCCCTTTTGCTGCGTGTAAGCAGTAAGTGGCCTGCCGCTGCTCGCCCTCTCCCTGCAATTTCCCCTGACAGGAAGATGAATTGAGCTTCGGCGTGCAAGAAAATAACATTTATTTCACATTGAAAATATGCTGAACTGCTAGAGAGGCTGACCGGGGAGGTCAGGACTGGGGGAGCAGGGACAGGAGGGGAAGGGTGCACACCGATGGGATGGGAAGCCAGAGGCGCTGATTTGGGCAAGGGCTTGTTGCACGCAGCCACCCTGGGTTATTCCAGTTTAGCAAATGCTGAGGCTCTCGTTTAGCACCCCTTACGGTCTTCAGGGGCAAGAAATTTATTGTCGGCCCAGACATTTTGATGGGAAGGAGCAATGTGGTTGTTTTGGGGGGCTATAGACCCTCCAGCCTCCTCCATCCTGCGTCCCCATCCTGGCTGTGCTCGTCCTGTGCTGTCACCTCTGCCCAGCACCCTTCTGGCACGTGGAGGGGACCCTGCTGTCCTTATCCACCGCCTTTTCATCCAGAAGATAAGGGGAATGATTAAGGGCTTTCAGAGGAAGCCCAGGGCACGGGGAGAGGATGAATGGGAGCTGATTGAGGCTGCCTAGTCCAGGGGGTGTGTGTGTGTGTGCGTGCATGAGTCCAACCCCCTTGTCCTCCACCACCGAGCCCCAAATCTTCCTCTGCCGGGTGCTCTCCTTGCACCCAGCCCATAGCAAACACCGGTGCTCGTGCCAGAGCCTCCGGCTGTGCCGCTGCTCTGGAGGAGCGTACGACGGCCGCTGGAGCTGGCTGAGCCTTGCAGGAAAATCACTGCGAATTAAAGTTACGGGAAAATCTGCCCTTGTTGGTTTTGCTCCTCTCCCTCATGATGGAAGCTGTTACTGGTAGAAAAAAAGCCCAAGCTAATCTTCATTACAGCTTTCCATTAGGGTCGTAATTGTTTCCATTCCTGTTCAAAATAATCCTGGTTGTTTTTTGCCTGAAACACCCTGCTCCGCTTGTATTTTTTCTCTTTTGGGTTCTCATCCCAACTTTTTCTTCTTCTAAAGTAACATGTGGGGGAAAGTGTTGAGAAAGAAGGCGGAACAAAAGAAGGGCTCAAAAATAGAGAAATGGGGGCTGGCTGGCAGGGATAGGATGAGATGAGGAGAGCTTGCGGCTCTCGCACAGGGCGCAGGTCACAACCTGCAGGGGACATAAAGCACCCAAAACCAGGGAAAACCTCAGCGAGGCTGCGGGTCTGGTCCTCGACCCGTACAAAGAGCATCCCCCCGGGCTTGGGGGGTTTGGGGCTGGTGCATCCCTCCGAGCTGGTGGGGGTGCACCTTTCCCACGTGCGAGCATCTCCCCCCTCGAGTTTTCTTGCCTGACCAGCCCACCCTGGGAATCCTCTTCCCTGCGAACCCCGCTGCTGCGTTTGGGAAGCATCAACCAGCAAACTGCAGGCAATTACAGGCAGAGAGAAAAATCCTCTCCCTGAATCAAAGAGGACATCTATTCAGTGCCAGCTCCTCTGGGGACAGCGGGGGAAATAAAGGGACATTGTCAAGTCCTTTCAGGCCCCAAATTCTCATTTTGTAAGAGGAGTTTTACAAACCCTAACGGGCTGGTTGGTGGCAGCCTGGCTCTTCCACAGGCCAAATTCCTGCCGGCGTGGAAGAGGGGCTGTGTCTAAGCAGGGCTGTGGAGTCTGGCCTGGTAGGAAGATCAATCTTTAGTGGCGTTGAGCTTTTGAAATGCGTATTTATATACAGAATTGCTCTGTGCCTAAGTTTTCCCCTCTGCCAACTGGGGATGACTGTGCTTCCCCTTTGCCTGCCTCTTCCCCTGCTCCAAAAAAATCAGATTTTTCAAGCCATTGGTGAAACCTTGAAGCAAGGCGCCTTGTGCTGGGGACTCTCCAAAATCCCCCCTTGCTCCAGGGGAAGTTGTCCTGCGGGGCGCTCCCCCCCCCCCCCCCCCCCCGCTGTTTTATCTGGCTGCCCTGTGAATCTTGTGCACCCCAGAGCTTATTGCAAGCGCTTTCTTAGCTGGAGAGGCTGCTCTAAGGGGCAGGGGGGGCTGGGGGGTGGTAAATGAGTTGAGGTGTATCTGCTTTTTGTGCAGCGCTGCCCTCGGCTCCCGCAGCTTAGCGGCACTGTAATGGACTATTTCTAGGGAGAATGAAATGGCTTTCCCTTTCGGTGACCCTGACCGCTCCTTGCACGCAGGCTAAGTACTGATTCAGAAGGAAAATCCTGATTTCCCTTGCCTTGTGGTACTTGATACAAATGTCAGCGGAGCGGAAGCATTATCAGGCTGGATCAAACCAGAAGCCTGTTTAGCATCGTCTCCAAGCCTCAAAGTCACCAGGCTCAGCTCTTTTAAAGAAAGATGCAGAAAATCAGAGAGAGCAAAGGCTGGTTGAATGCAGGGCTTTTTTTTTTTTTTTTCTTTTTTTTCTTCTTTGCACAGAGGAGCTGGTTTCTGGCAGGAGGAGAGGGTGCCAAGACGGCCCCTCGCAAAGCAACCCGGTCCCGCTGCAATCAGCAGAGCTGCACTAATGCAAAGCCAGCGTGAGAGAGATGAAAATCACATTCTCTGTGTATAAAAGTGACCGAACATCATCAAGAGATGAATTAATTGCTGGTGAATTGCTAATGAAGCATTATGAGTCAGCAGCGCTACTCTGCGCCGGTAGTTTGATCTCTGGGAGATGGGTAGGGAGTTGTTTGAAATGCCTTCGATGGGTTTGTTTTGAAGCTGTTCCAGTCACCATCATCCCACGCTGCTGGGGACGGGGGACGTTTGCAAATGAGGCTCCCAAAGGTGTCCCTGGTGCTGGTAGGGTGCTGGGTGCACCCCGGGGCTCTGACCCCACGCGATGCTCTGGGTGGTGCGTTTGCTCTCTGTGACCCAGAGCTCCCCCAAATTGCTCTCGGCCATCGCACGGGGGTTCGGGGCACCGTGTGGCATCGCGCCCACGGGCAGTGGGGGACGCAGCACACCCTGTGCTGCCCCAGCTCCTTTGAGGATCGGTGCCAGCTTATAACACGTGCATTATAAAACATGCAACGAAAGCCCGTCCCTGGTCTCGCGTGGCCGTGCGTGGTCCCGTGTATGGTTAGTCCCACGCTAAAGGTCACTGCCCTGTCAGCTTCCTCGAATTGCCCGGTAAAACCCTCCCCAGCAGCGACATCGCCTCAAAGCGGTGCCCTTTCAGCCACGCCTCAGCCTCACCCACAGCTTGGGAGAGAACCATGGCGGGGGGGAGCGGAAAATAAAACATTAAGGAAAAAAACCCAAGAAGCAGAGAAGAGGTGGGGGAGGCTCTTTTCATCTGTATAATAGCCTGTTTCTGACAAGGAGCCTCTGTTCTCTTCCAGTGGAAAGCTTTTAAGAGCCCCGAGAAGGACAGGCAATTACAGGAAGGTTCGTGTACCTGATGGGGTGTTGTTACAAATCACTCATCGGCGTCCCGGGCGTTTCGGAGCGCGGCCATCGTGGGCTGATTGCCACGCAGGGAGAGAGGGTTTGGGGCGGGGGGCTCGGTCCTCTCCGCAGCCCCGGCTGCGGGACCCACTCTCGCCCAGGCGCTGATGGTGCATTAGCTCCCCGAGATGGGCGAGATGGAGGGCTCTGCAGTTAGTGAGTGACATTAAAGCTGGTCATCAGGTGCGCTCCCAGCGCCGGCTGGAGGGGAAGTTAATGCTCATCAACAAAAATCGCTGAGAGCTCTAAAGGGCAAACCTGGGAGAGAGGGGAAGTAAGTGCGCTAATGAATTTGGGTTTTGCTAAAAGAGCAATCGACAGCCGGCCCCGCATCCTTCCCGCAGGGGCTGGGCACCTCCATGCAGCTCTGGGCATCGGTCCCCCTCCCCATGGGGGACAGGTGAAGGACGGGTGCGTAGTTTTACGGTATAAAACACTTTTGGAGCCTGGAAGAATCTCCTTCGCTCCCTGGCCTTGCAGAGGTTTCCTCTGCCTCCTGGGAACCGCTGCTGCGAGTAAAGCAAATCTGGCAGGCATCTTCAAGTGGCATAAGCTGGAGGGTTAATTTAAATTGGGATGCTAAAACCACTTGTTGCATTTTCATTCAAAAGTGGGAGCAGCTGCATTTATTTCTAATTGCAGGAATTTTGAGGGTGGCAACTGCTCCTGGGAAGAGCCGCAGGACGCAGGGCAGCTCATCCTTCCCCATCAAGGGCTTAAAAACCCTTAAAAAGCACCCAGGAGTGCCCGTCCCCAGGCCCTTGCGATGGGAATAAACTGCTGCAGCCTGGGAGGGGCAGGGGCCGGGGGCAGCCCGGCCAGAGGAGCCTTGCTCTAAATTAATTCAGCTTCACTGTTAATGAAACCTATGGGCTAAGCAGTGATGCAGCTCTGCAGAGAGGGGGAGAGTACCCCATGTCTCTGGCAAGGTTATTTTTGGCTCATCTTAATGTGCTTGAAAGCCACAGTAACACTGCAAAAAGCCTCAGCCATAGGATAACTTAATTAAACTTTACTTAAGAGAGTTAAATATTCATTATTTGGCTTCAATTACTGCCTTTGCTGAATCCCCCCCTCCACTTCTGTTTTCACTGGGGCTAATTAGTCTAACGGTTGCTACTTACTATGACCTGTTTCTGTTTTGGGGGGGTGGGGAAGGAGCAATATATTATTGCTTGGTATTACCCAGGGCTGCTCCACCGAGGGACGGGGTTACGGTGTGAATTTACGGTGTGAATTTACGGTGTGTTGGCTCCTGCTGCACATCCCAGGTCCCCGTCCTGCTGCGGGAGCATCCTGCATCTGCTGCTCACTCTCCCACCGCCTTGGTGGATTAAAGATGTGAATTTGATGGGTGTTTTTTGGCTGATTGAGATCAGCCAGGGACAAGTTATCAGCCTCATTGCTGAGGTTCCCCTTTCACTGCTGGCTAGCTGGAGTGTGGGTTGAGAAAAGTGCTTTTGCGATGGTATTTTCCCCCTGCTCCCTGTCCCGGCTGGCGTGGGGCTCACCCTGGGCACATCCCTCCCAGGGACGTCGTGCAACGTCTGCACAGCAATTGGAGATCTCCCAAGGCAGGACGCCAGGAACAGCTATGTATTTATTTGACCATACACGTGCATTTACAGCCAAGCTTCAGTGTAGAGATCCTCTGTTCCCGGCTGGGGGAGGGTGGGGTGTTTTTCCAAACCCCCCTATTTGCCCATTGCACGAGCAGCGTTTGCTCCCGCGCCCTTGCTTGGTTATGCAGACCCTTGCCCTGAAGCTGGAGGATGCAGAGCAAAACCAACCCCCTCCCCTCTGCCAGCACCGTGCTGTCCCCAAAACTCTGGCACCCACTGGGAGCCCTTTAAAGGCAATGAGTCAAGAAACACGTCGGAGGGCAGGAGCAGTGCCGTGATGAATTGCAGCCCTTGGAAAATCTCTTTACCACCCATGCACCGAAGTAGGTGTCTCGGCGTGGGGCGGGGAGTGCTGTGGGTTTGGAAGTGCCACTGGTGCTTCTCAGGTCTGCCTTTGCCTTTGGGGCTTGGCCAGGGACGTGGAGCAATTCCCCGCATCCCTGCCTGCGTGCCTGTTTATTTGAACCCCCTGTGCACCGACCTCCCCTCCTGACCCGTTGCCTCTGCTCGAGCCGAGCGGGCAGCTCTGCGGACCCGTATCAACGAGAGGCAATCAGCCCGGCCATAATGTAGCCCATCAATACATAATTGTATCGGGGCTGCTCTATCACCGCCGGGCTGCTTTTGACCCGAGCAAGCGTTTTGCTCGGGCTTTGGGGACGGGTCGGGGAGATGAGCGGGGCCAGGAGGCTGCAAGATCCATCCCCACACGGGCGCCGTCAGGGGGCTGAGAGGGGCGGGAGGGGAGCAATGCAGAGCTGCACCAGCACCTGGGGAAAAGCCAGCAGCGACTTGAAAGGCAGCTGTAAAAGGTGAGATGTATTTCTGGCGGTGCAGCACAGGGAAAGGCAAAAGCTGCAGAGGAATACGCTTCCCTGGAGGGTGCATTGGCTAAACGCTCTCCTTAGGCTGCCTTTGGAGCCTGGGCTGGTGGGACAGCTGTTTGATGGTCCCTTTCTGTGGATATTTGCTCCGCTTTCTGGGGTTTTTTTAGCTGCTCCATTACAGTCAAGGCAGTGGCTTTGGGTAGGGAAAAAATGGAAACCCACTGAGTTTATATAAGGGGAAGATTTGGGGGTGTCTGGAAGGAGCACGGTGTTGAAAGGCTGTTGGTGGGTGACACGTCTGCCTGGCTTTGGGGTGTCTCGGCACCTGTAAAGCAGAGAGAGGCCGGGATGGCGTGAGCAAGCCGGGCTTGCAGGAGTTAAGCGAGCGGCGAGCATCCGACAGGCCCTTTGCATGAAGTTTTCTTCCTGCAAGTGGGTCAGAGCAGCTCTGCGGAGCTGGGACCTGAGCATCAATTTTAATTTCCCACCGTGCGCCAACGTGTGCCGTCTGCGACTTCATCTGCTTTGAGCTGCCGTGCTCATTTATTTAAGGTTTCTAAACCTGCTGCCGCTGCTCCGGCTCTCCCCAAAGAGCTGAGCAGACAGCACTGCAGGCAGAGGGGTTCAGACACCGTCCCTGCCCGGGGAGGACGTAGCAGCAGCTTCTTGACACAACCGACAGTCGCTGCATGTCCCAGGAGAGCCGTGAGACCCCGGCAGCCTGCGGGAAGGCAGAGCTGCCTGCTCAGGGAAATGCCCCCCCCCCACCGCTCCTTGCCCGTCCATCACCCTGGCGTCTGGCCTCCTGCCTGGGCATTCCGGCTTTCCTGCTAAGTTCACGGCTCTACTGCTGGGCCTGAGCCACCAGCTCGGATCAGAGAAAGAAAGTTGGTTTTGGTTGTTTTTTTTTTCCCCTCCTACGCACAGGAATTCATTGTGGTTTTATGCATCACTTGGAAATGTTGCTATTTAAATGTGTTTTCACTCGAATCCTAATTCTGGAAAAAGAGCCTTTCAATACTGAGTTGATTTAATTTTTTTTCCTCGGCTCTGTATTCCATTAACGCTGCCGTTGCTTTCACTTGTCCGGGATGGAAACATGTGTCAAAATTCCCCATGAGTCCCTGATATTTCTACTGGCGCCCTTTAGAGGGGGAAAGTCTGAGCGAGCAAACCAGCTTGATGTCCTGGACAAGACTTTTCTGTGCAAAAACCACCCGGCCAACGTGCTGTGCTAAGGAAGCGAGCAACATCTCCTTCAAACTCACGTGCAAGCTGCTTTGCAGTGAATTTCTTGCGTCACCAGCATCTCAGCAGGTCTCCAGCCACCTCCTGCAATTTTGCCCTTTGCTTGCTCTCTGCTCGGAGGAGGAGATGGACACCGTCCCCGCTGCCAGCCCCTGGCTGACCAAATCCTGCCGCCTTCCCAGTGCTGCCCTGGCTCCAGGAGCAGGGACCTTAATGCCAGCAGAAAATGCGATTACTCCTTGCGTCAGCCTCCTTCCTCAGGTTGCCAAGGCCCATGAAAACCTTTGCTGTAGAAATGAGTTTGATTCTGTAAAATAGTTCGCATCAGGACAGCTGTCAGAAAATCAATAGTGGGGTGTAATTATGCCCGTAAATAAGCTGGAGAAACAGGATCGGTCAAAGGGAAACGAGGAGCGATAGCAGCTTTTGGGCCCAAGCGAAAATAACTCACTTTATGCATGTGTTATAGAGCAAGTTCCAGGAAAAGAATCTAATCCATATGGCAGCTCCCAGCCAAGGCTGGATGCTGGGGATGGGAAAGCATCTGTCCGGAGGTGGGGGAGCACGTCAAATCTGGCTGAAACGTGTTAATTTTATGTTTACCCTGATTATTTCCATGCGCCGAAGATGATTTTTTCCCACAAAGAGAAGGCGGCAGCTCTAGCCTCTCCGTTTTCCAGGGAGGGTCAGACCTTTGTCACCTCGCACAGCCCTTCACCCTCCTCACGGCAGCAGGGGAGCGGGGCACACGCGGCGCCACAGCTATGCGCGATGGGCATCAGCTGCAGCGTGCTCCGCAAACATGCGTACGGGAAGAATTGCAGTCTTCTGTGGGCTGGATAATAAACTCCTCCTGGGCCGTGGAATTCCCGGTCTGGAACGGAATCGGAGGAACAGTGCGGGAAGCCTCAGCAGGGTGGTTTTTTGACTCTGAGCCTGAGCAACTTGTAAGCAAGGTGCAAAGCTCCAGCGCAGCCGCACCCCTCGCACGGGGCCCCTTCCAGCGGCCGCGGGGTTTGGTGACAGATTCATCCAAATTAGGCAGCCCAGCATCTCCCCAAGTCTTCAGAGATCCTGCAGAGGCTTTCCCAGGCTCCCCACGTGCGAGTGGTTTATAGCAGCAGACAGAGCCTCGTGTGCGTCGCTCCCCTCCTGCTTTTCGTCACTCTCCCTGGCGCCGCGGGGAGCTGGGGAGGGGGATTGCAATTCCTTACACCTGCGCCGTTGCAGCAGGAGCCGGGGCGGGTGTCTCAGGGGGTCCCCCAGCTCTGCTGGGACCCCGGGGAGCAGCAATGTCTGTGTCCTGCCTGTCACCTGTGTGTGCCTCAAAATATTGAGGATGCTGTTTGCTGGCACTGGTATTGCCGTTAATGCTAATACATCCTGCAAACCCTGGCATCCCCCCAGCGATGCGTCCCGCAGGCTCTGCTCTTTGCTCCCCATCTCCCAGCGGGGTCCCACGGGCATCGTCAGCCTTTCTCTGTTGGGATTCTTCCCTGTTTAACAGAGTATTGATTGGTGGCAGGGTCTGGGCTGTGGAGCCCGAAAGGACCAGGCCTTTGCTAAAAACCTGGACCTGCCGATCCTGGCAGCTCCACGCTGGTTGCTTTTCATTATTACTTTTGCTTATTAAATAATTATTGCTTCTGTTGCTCTTTACGTTTTCAAAGCACTTCCTAATCGCTCACTAATCCTTGGATGCGTTTGCTGGCAGCTAGGGGAGATGGCCCGCTCCCCTCGGGGACAGCTCGTGGCAGGAGAGGGGACGTTTACTCGGCAGTGCCAGCCCCGAGGAGCAGCTCCCCGAGCTGCCACCGGCTGTCCCCAGCCCAGGGTCCCCGCAGCCCCCCCTGCCCCCGGCATGGCTC
>NW_008824285.1:1641058-1641494 GCF_000699105.1 Pygoscelis adeliae | reverse complement strand
CCTTCAGCCAATGCACTGCTGCCGGCAGATCCTTGCTTTGCTGGCGTCCCGGCAGCGGGGTGATGGAGGCTGGTTCATCCCCTCTCCAGGGATGTGCAGATCTCTTTCCGGAGCCTGTGCTGCCGGCGGGAAAGCTGGGGGCCGTCTCCCCGGGTGTGCGAGGAAGCCGAGCGCAGCGAGCCCCGGCTGCAGGGTGTGAGCTCCTTGCTGGCCTTTCTCTCTGCTCTTGCCCCGAGACCTGGGCTCTGGTACCCCTTCCACCGGCACAGCCGCTGCCCCAAATCATTGCAGGCAGGGAGCACCCCAGGCGCTGGCTGCGGGGTGCAGCGAGAGGGGAGGAGGTTGCTTTAGTGTGAGTGCATGTGCTAATGGAAAAAAGCTTTAGGAAAAAATGAAAGAAGGAGGAAAAATATTTGTGAGAAGTGTCTGTGGCGGG
>NW_008824285.1:1637589-1641004 GCF_000699105.1 Pygoscelis adeliae | reverse complement strand
GAGCCGTAGCCAGGCGTGAACTCTCCTAGTTTCAATCTGTTCTCTGAAAACCCACAAAGGAGCAGAGTGACCCAGTGAGCATCAATGCACATGAGCTTGGAACACCGATCACGCAATTAACACATGAATAGCGGGTGGCTTTTCCAAGACTCATTTGTCAAGGAACGAAGAAAGTTGTGGGTACAAGGAGTCTCATGCATACCTTTTCCATCGCGTGTAATTCGACTAGGAGCCAACCACTTTATGCCCTAAATAAGACAGCCTAGGTGAGCCTCTCCCTGCTAGGCAGCATCTCCCCTTGAGCGGGGACACCTCTCAAGGTCGCTCCTCGAGGCAGAGACACCTTTTACCAGCGACAGATCTTTGGTAAGCGACCGGTATCACCCATAACCTTGTAGTATGGTAACCTGGATTTTGTCTTGGTAACTTTGATCGCGTGCTGAACTGATGCTAATGAAACATTGCATGTGCAATCCCTTAGACATAAGCCGTTGACCAAGTCTGGGACTAGGTTTGGACCTAGCCGCACCTAGACTCCTCTCTGAGAAGGAGTTTAGAAAGCAAGGGGGTCCTTTCTGAACCTCGTGACTCAACGGGAGGGTCTTCCTTACCCGTTGTGTCTCCGGTCCCTCTGTGCATCATTCTAACTGGACTGTAACTCAGTTTTCCTCTGTATGTTTCTTCCATGCAGCAATTAATAGAGAGAACCTTGCCACCGAACTTTGTTAAGTTGCACTTCTACATCATCACATTAAAACCACTTTTGCTAATAGCTTTGACGGTGATTCTTTAAGCGATCTAAATCACTCATTTTCGCGACAGGGTCTCATTTAAACATGACAGCGCTAATGATGTGCTCAGCTAGATTCGAGCTTAGAAAGTAGATTTCCCCAAGCGTATCAACCTCTGCAAGGCAAGGACAGCCAACTGCTGGCGCTGGTGGGGTTCCCGCCCTCGCCTCTGCTCCATGATGTGAACCTCAGCGGTGATGCTGCACCGTGGGCTCGCCCGGGCAATTTAACCCCATGCCGTCTTCCTTTGCTGCTGCTCTTTGCAAAGTTGCCATCCTTTTCTCCCGGCTTTGTTCGGCTGTCGTGTAGCCTCAAGTACGGCGAACAGGAGGACGGGGAGGGCGGGATGCCTTTATTTATAAACAGGGTTGTTCAGGGGAAACACAAATGCGAGTTTGCGGGAGAAATGTCAGCCTTGAACATCAGAGCAAAGATTTACTATTGTTCACACTATTATTACTGCAGATTTACAAACGTGTTCAGGAGCCGGAGCTCGGCGAGACGCGTGTTTTGCTGCACTGCTAAAGGTGGTGGGAAACGGTGCGTGTGGCCGGAGGGGAACCGGTTACAGTAAATTACAGCGGGGCTTTGCCGAGGAGCAGTGCTGGCGCTGGAGCTGCCGGCTGGAGTGCGAAAGCCGTGATAGTTTTTTCGGCTAAAAACACACCAGCAAGAAACAACTGAAGAGTTTCACTGATGATGTTTTGTAGGTCAAGAACTGGTTTGAAAATGAGAGCGGGGATTCTTTCAAAGAAGAAATGTTTCGCCTCTGCCAGGTTTTTGTAAGATGTTGCAAAACCTTTGCATCCCCTCCCATCGCCTTCTTTGCAGCAGTAACTTTGGTTTCCCAGTTTGCTCGACCTTCAGGCTTGCCGAGGTGTCTGTGTGGGCAGGCTGGTGCAGTTCTGAAAGCTAAGCATCGCCGCGCTGCCCTTGAGCTTGGGGCTGATGGGCAAATCTCAACACGAGGACCAAGGCTTGCCCGAGCCCTCTCCTCCCTGGTGCACGGAGGGTCTCCCAGGGCCAGAAGCAGCCTGGGGGGCCCAGGCTGCTCTCCACACCTAGGCACCGTCCTGCTGGCACAAAATCCCACAGACCACGATGGGGGCAAGACAAATCTGGTTTTAGCTGATCACATTAAAGCCCTGCTCTCTCCCATGCCCACGCCTTTCTTTTTCCAGCGATTTTCCCATTATTTTTTGCATTATCCCCCAGCAACCTGTGAAGCAGCAGAGTGAGGCCAGGCAGCCCCGGGGGTCGTGGCGTGCCAGGAGCAGGCTGGCACGGGGTAAAGCACCGGGTCGGCAGCCTGATGGTCGCTAAATGACACTAGTGGGCAGTCAATGCAATCAATAGTGTCACTCCTGGAAATCACCCTCTGACAAGGCAATTTTCTCCACCAAAGGTCCCTGTTAATAGGGCCAGCTGTCTCTGACCTTTTGAGGGGAGAAAAAAGATGCAGGATTCAAAAGCTGCTGTTACAACTATCACCTTTTCCTCTCCACCCTCCTCCTCCTCTTGGCTTTCTCTCCCATCCGCTCACGGGCCCTTGCCATTGCAGAGCAGAAACAACGGGGATCTGTTCATGCATGAGCCTGCGAGGTCCCAGCATCACCTTCGCACATCTCGTTATCCGGCTTTGTCTCCTCTCGCTCTCTGAAAGCCATTCCCCTTCCTCCCAGACTGTGGAGGAAGCCAGCGATAAATTGCTGACTCCTCCGACGTGAATATTGTTCAATTATTCACAGATGTGTTTTGGCCCGTGTTTGACAAAAGCCTCTGCTTCAGCATATTTCTGTCTGCTAACCGAAGGCAGTCATGCTAATGCAGAATCAGCTGTCATTAGCGCAGGCTCGCACCAGCTCCCAGCCGCTCCGCATTTGCTGCTTTTATCCACACTATCATTTCGTCTTATGATTTAATTAATGCAAGAGAAGCCTATTTCTCCCACAGCTCCAGAAAGCCCAAGAAATTTGGTTAAGATGCTCAGTCCCGCCCGGAGCCCTCCCGACCCATCTCCCTTGCAGAGATGCTGCTGCTGGAGCAGAAAGAGAGATCTACGTCTGCTTTTGTCCCTGGGACATCAGTGCCAGCACCCTTGAGCCCGGCTCCGTGCATGGTTTTGAGCCTCTTTTCTGCAGTCTTTGGCTGCGACCCCGCGGCTCAGGCCCGTGTGGGACAGATGGCCAAGCTCGGGTTATTTTTTGGTGATTTGGCTTTGCTGAAAATCCCCCTGGAAATGTTAGAAAGGCCGGAGGGAAGTTTGTGGAAAGTCCTTTGAGCATCCTGGGTGGATGCTGGTGCTTTAACTGGTCTGGCTCCAAATTTCCACCTCCGCCGTGGGATTTGATGGATCTCAGGGGGTCCACGGCACCTAATCTCTCCCCAGCGCTGCTCTTCTCCCAGACAGCTGCGTGAACCGGCAAAACCAGGAGACCTGAGACTTTTAAACCCGTAGCAGCCTTTCTCTCCCTCCTCCTGTACACAGGTTGGTAGTTGGTAATACATCTTTGTGCTTTATCAGGATACAGCCAGCCAGCAGAAGGCAATTTTAAAAGCTAATGTGATCTCCAAGCTTTATACTGCTCCATCATGAAAAATAGCCGAACGGCCCACTCCTTTCC
>NW_008824285.1:1629610-1637552 GCF_000699105.1 Pygoscelis adeliae | reverse complement strand
GGCGCGCTTCCCTGATTTCGGCTGTGTGGGTGCTGGGTCTTTTCCCTGGGGCAGAAGGGAAGCTGGGTGCTCCCCCGGCACGCTTTGCCCCATGGAAGAGGTGATGCTCCAGCTGCCCATCACCGTGGGTACAGGGCAGAGCTGGCTCAGCCCTATTCATCTGCCCGAGTCGCTCCATGACATCCATTTTACTTTTCCCAATGGGTTTGCATATACAATGCGCTCGCCTGGTTGTGATAGATGGACCTAGCCAGGATTATCCCCATCCCGTCTGTTCTAAAATGAAATATTCCTCCTTTTTGTCATATTTCTAGGGAAAAGAAAGGGTTGGGAGCAGAGCGCGGGATTGCAAAGGGACAGCAAAGCCCCTGAGTCATGCAAAAGCTGTTCCCGCTCTGCCCTCCCATTTCCCTGGTGTTGGTGAATGCACAAGCCTCAGAGCTCCCCAATTTGGGAAAATATTCCCAGGTTGGGGGGCACCCCTGGGCACACGGGGGTGGCTGCAGCCCCCCAAACGCTGGGGGCTTTTAATTGAATTTCAGCGGCGCGGGCTGTCAGTGCTGGCGAGGGATATGGGAGCAGGGAGGGCAAGGAAGAAATCTTTAGATTTTTTTTTTTGCAATGCTGAACTTTTCGCCAAGTGTGGGCTGAGAAATTGCTGACTGCCTGCTAGGAAATCTTCCCCTCAGCAGGCAGCGGGGGCAGGCGGTGCTGCCTGTCCCCCCTGGCCTGGGGAGGTGCTCGGCCGCTTGCCTGGGGCTCATTGCGGTTGTACCGGGGCTGGGGGGTGTGTTTTTTCCCAAAGCTGGTGTGTGGTCTGGGGTGACGGATCCTGTTCCGCCCTACGACCCCAGCACTAACTAGCTCTGACTGCATTTTCTGGCTTTTTTCCCTCCTTTTTTTGGTCCTCTTTTTCTCAGGTATTGGAATGCTTTGCCACTTGCCCCAGCTCTCAGTGGGGCCACGTGCCTGTGTTTGCATGGGAAATCCTGACGGCTGTTTGCCCCGGGAGACTGCACAGGCACTGAGCAGCTTCCCATGGCAAAGGGCAGCGGGTTGTCCTACTCCTGGGGACATTTAGCCTGTGACAACAGCCGGGACCTCCGAGTCCAATTTTAGAAACATAATGCTGAGGTGCAAAGAAAAAGCGAGGAGTTTGTGGCATGCCAGAAGCCTTTGGCAGCGCAGAGGTGCTGAGCTGTAGTCCTGCTCTCCTCCCGCTTCAGCATCAGTTATCCTCCAGACTGGAATATACGATGCTAAAAGCTATATCCCATCTCCCCAGCTGTTTCCTCGGCTGCCCTTCCTCCAGCTAATGGTCCTCACGTTGCATCCCCTTTGGCCGTGCTTTACTGCCCGTTTATCACCCCACTATCCTTGTCTCGCTTGTCAAGGGTTTTACGCTGAAAGCTTTCCATGGCTCAGGTTAACCTCGGGTCCTGGCAGACCCTGCCTCTCGCTGCCCTTGCGATAAGCACTTGAACAATCCTATCTTTAATTAAACTGCCTGGACTCTCTTCTCCATCGGCTCCTCTCGGTGATAAGTTTGCAGACACAGCAACGTCAGTGCTTTACCCCGCGCTCCCGGGGCTTGTGCGGGTGGGAGATGCCTTTTCCCCACGTGCATCCCGCCTTTCCTGGCCAGGGGGGAGCCCGTGTCTGGCTACCTCGCTGCTGGACGGGGTGCAATGGGTGTGGAGGGCTGTGGGAGCTCCAAATATCCTAATTTTTGCGACTTGCAGCACGAGGTTGCAGAGAGCCATCCCGTGTGCTCGCAAGGAGTTTGAGGTTTCTCAAAGACTCGGCTTCTGGCTCGTGTGAAGATAGGAGCATCTCAGATTTCTTTCTGTTTGATGCTTGTAAAGAAACATAATTGGAAGGTTCAAAAGGCAGAGAGTACATAGCACTAATGAAAATAATTTTAAAACCTGACTTCTGGACATTGGGATAAGACATACAAGCTTTCTATCCAATGTCCCGACCTGCTGAGGTTGCTCGCCGAGTTTATCCCGGGAGAAATTCTGCCAACTTCTGGGCAGTGACATGCGGATGGAGGGGACAGCGAGCCTTTTACCAGGAGCCTTGTGTTCATCCCAGTCCCTGCACCTCAAGACTCGCAGGAAAAGCAGCCTCCGAGCAGCCGGCGAACGCCCCGCTATCGGCAGGGCTGTTGTGCTCAAGAATAAATAGCAAAGGAGCCCGGGGCAGAGAGGAGAGAGGCCAGAAATGGAGAGAGAGCTCAACAGAAGGAGCTTGTTTATGAGCCACAAATAGAGGAGAGGGGGAAGAAGACAGGAGGAAAAATAGCCTCGATTGGAGGAAGCAAAAGCTGGAAATAAAACATTTTTCCTGCTCCTTTATCTTTAAATGAAAAGGTCCAAAACAAAGCCCCCTGCCAAACCCTTCTGCAGCAACTGGGCTGGCTGGAGCTGTGCCGGGACCCCCGGGCTCGGTGCCCTGCATCAGGCGGGCATCGCGGGGACCCTTGCAGGAGAGCACGGTGTCCCCGTGTCCCCACGAACCCGGCTCCCCCTGCCCTCGGCCTCTCCCGCTGCCTTCATGTGCTATCGGAGTTACGGACGCACAGAGGTCTCCTCCATCAAGCCGACAACCAATTACCGCCGACAGGAATAGGCTTAACATTTTAACTCATTTTCAATTTAATTAAGCACCCAGGTGCCCCAGCCTGGCGCTCTCCCGAGGAGCCTTAATTCTCTCTCTCCCTAAACCCTTCCAGCCCCAAATAAAGCAATAACCCAAGCCCAACTTCTGTGCAGGCAGGCAGAAATTGAAATTCCTTTTGTACTTAAGAGTTGCTCGGCTGCCAGCCTGTCCCTGCATTTATGGGACTACACATATATATATATATATATATGTAGTTTCCGACTTTTGTATTAGCAGGGAGCTGATCTCCCATCATCCCGACCTAAGGCGAGGAGCGCGATGGGACCCCAGTGCTGAGGTCCCTTCTTCCAGCTCCAAAGGCTTTACGGGTGCTCTGGGGAGGTCTGGGCAAGGAAAGTGCCCCAAATCCAAGGGTGACCTCTAAATAACCAGAAACCACGCTGGGAGAGGTGCCGAGTGGTTTGGCGCTGGTGCGGAGGCTCGGTGAGGCTGCCTGCAGTGGTCGAGCAGGGCTCATCGTAACGAGGCAGCACGGATTGAATAGATGCTAATTTATGTGTATTTACAGACAACTAACTCAACTGTTCCGTAAGCCGGGATACCTGGCGGGTTCAAAGTTAACCTTGCCAAAACAAGAGAGGAATGTTAATGGAGAGAAGCTGCTGCAGCTGCTGGGGGAGAAGAAGGATGCTTCCTCCCTTTCGTGGCTCTGAGAGCGAGATGCTAGCGGTAGCACCTTGGTTATTGTAAGAGATTCTTATTTAAGACTCTCCTTTTTTTTTCAGAAAGGGAATATTCTTCGTCTTTGCATGTTTTTCAATGAGCCAAGGAGGGTTTTTTTTTTCCATATATTGTAATTGATTTATTTTGTAATGCGATATTGTCTAACATTCACAGACTCATTTGACTAAATTATTCATCAGCAAATTTTTAAATAATGCAGCAACTTTACTCTCTTGCAAATTCTACTCTTCTTTCTTGCTTCTTAGGCCAGGGCTGGAAACTAATATGCACTAGTGGCGTCTTCATTGCACCTCGCTCTGAGTTAAGCTGTTGAGAACTAATGACTGGAAGGCCAAAGACTAATTAAAATAAAGCCATTATCCAGAGCCCAGATTTACTCTCTGCTACAGTATCTATTGACGTGAATGGAGGAGCTCCTATTGATTTGGGTGGATGCTGGATCAAGCCATGGAGGTAGCTGAGCGGAGAGGGTAGTCGAGGAGCCTCCAGGCAGGCTCTGGATGGGATCCGACGTGGGGATAAGGCGGTGGTGACCCACAGAAGAGGGAAAAAACTGTACAGGACCATGCATGAATTGCTGAGTCCTTGACAGTCGTCACTGTCCCCAGTTACCTTCAATTATCCCGTGAGGAGTGGTAGGAGAAGGGGGGTTTTCAGGCAGAAATGCGAGGACTGGTTTCTTTCAGTGCCGTCAAATTTACATAGCATTAGAGATCCCAGTGACAGGGAGAGCAGAGTAATAAGCATTTTGCCTTTGAATCAGGGAGCCAGATCTGATTTGCTTTCATTTTAAATTGTGTTTCAAGCAAATATTCCCCACCCTGCCCAAATAAGAAGAGTATAAAGGAGTGAGATTTGATGGTGAATTTGTTTAGTTAAGGAAGGGAGAGGAGCCCTGCTCAGGCTGCGGGATGACACCTTGTCTCCTTCATTTCCCAATTAGGGGCTGACGAGAGCCTAGTGCCTCGCAGAGGCCGGGCAGGCAGCAAAGCCCCTTTTGCCAGCAGCCGAGGTGTTGGTGCTGCCTGCACGGGTGCAGGCAGGGCTGCGGGTGCAGGCAGGGCTGCGCGGGCAGGCAGGGCTGTGGGGGCAGGCAGGGCTGCCACCTCATCTGCATTCCTGTGTGTCTCTTACTGTTTTCAAGTCCCAGGATGTGATGCTGATGAAAGACAGTTAATTCAATTTCAACAGAGAAATTGATTAATGGACTGGATTAAAATAAATCCCCGATGTCCCGAAGTCTCTGTGAAGCATACCAATTCCCCCTTATCTCCCCTTCCCGCTCCGGCAAGAGGAGAGGGGAAAGGGGGCAAGGAGTCGAAGGGCAGATGTAATTAGATCAATAGCTTTCAATAATGTCCTCCCCAAATAAGTTTACCCAAAGGTTGTTCTCTCTGAGGTGCTGCGGTGTATTTTGGGGAGGGGGACTTGGTGTGGGTTTGGGGATGGTGAACGCTGGCAGAGCCAGGGCTGTGATGGGGCAGGGATGTGGGGATGCTGCTCCTGCCCTACTTTCCCTTCCCAGGTGCCCGCACGCCACGGCAGGAGCTGGGGAGGAGAACCGGGATCCCCGCGGTGCTGGGCTGACCTGGTTTGGTTCCCCAGGACCCCGCCGGGGCTCGTCCCCGAAAGCAGCGCGGCGGTGCCGGGTGTGCTCTATGTGGGTCAGGGCAGCTTCCCACCCCGGCTGGGAGGGGAGCAAGGAAAACCCTGACTAAACTCATCTGCTGAAATCATGCTGGAAACCCCTCCAGTCCTCTTCTCCCCGGAAGACCACGAGGGTTAAATCTTGCAGGGAAAAGGTGGGCAGGGAAGTTCCAGTGTTGCCGTTATATCCCTGATGGGATGCCCACGGGGTTGGAGCTCAGTGGGTCGGCTTGGAAGGGGAGAGGAGAAATCCTTCCCTCCCTCCATGCCTCCAGTCTCTCCTCCATTCCCTCTACAAGCAGTGTCCCCGTGGGCTGGCTCAGACGCTCTGCCCTGCGCACAGAAAATCACTGGCACGAGCGATGCTTCAGCGGAAAGCGGGGCTGGAAGGGAGCGTGGTGCATACGTCCCCTGCCCTACGCCTGCGTCGTGGTCCAGCCTCGAACGGGTAATGCAAGAGCGGCGGAGCAGGCTGGGGATTTACCCCTGCGGGCAGCTGTGGGCACGCACGAGCCAGGGTGGGCACAGACAAGGCAAGCAGCCCCTCACCGAGCCCTTGGAGATGCACTAAATATTTAGTGCTGTTTCATCAGCCTCGGGAAAGAGCCGTGGAAGGGAAAGCGCAAAGAAGCGGGAGCTTTTGGGGGCTTTACTGAGTCATGGAGAAGAGAGGATTTCGGGATTTTGTGATTAGTTATACGCCTGAGGACTCGAAACTTCCAGCCTGGCAATACCCACAGCCTCCCTTACAGTCCTTGAGTTCAAAGGCAATTTGTCTGCATAAAATTGGAGCAACCATTAAATAAGGACCTTTGATACTACGGTGAGTGGCAAAGCACAAAAATGAGATGCACTGAGCCTCAGCCCAGGAGGACTTTCCTGAGCAAGGAACCTGAATAATGCAGAGTCGAGATTAATCCCATGTTGTGGTTTATTGTGCTTTGGATAGCAAACACAGGCGTGCGAGCGCGGCCCCGAGGGCTCAGGGGCCTTGTTTTCCATTGCTTTGCAGTCATTTATACCCATGCAAAGTGAATATAAAGTGCCACTATTCTGGCTCTGCTGGCTTTTGACATCCACTTAGCGCTGCCGCTGCACGGGGAAATGACGGCATGAGGATGAGGATGGGGAGGACCGGCCCTGCCAGCTGCTCGCCCACGGGCTGGCCCCTCTGCGCACCCCGTGCTCGGCCCCTCTTGCTCAAGGCAGCTTTTTCTGAGCGTTTTTTTTTCCCCCTGTGGAAAGTTTGCAGGAGCCACTTGGCGTTTTCTTCCCTTTTTCCTTGGTTCCAGCTGCGTGGTTCGTGGCTGTTAAATACACTTTGTCTTCAAAGCAGTGCAAAAGCCCAAGTGTAAGGTCAGATGCTGAATCTGGAGTTGAAAGATAGTCCTAAAAAGTGGAGCAGAAATGCTGCTACAAGGAAAAAAGCCCAAGTGGCCTCATCCTCCTTCCCTGGGGAGAGGATATGAGCTTCCCAGGTGCGAAGGGGAAGAAAGGCGCTGCCAGGAGAGTCTGGCTGGAAGTGGGATGAAATGCCTGCAGGCATCGGCCGCCTTGCCCTCGGGTCCCAGAGCTGTCACGGCCGGAGCCTCAGTGCTGGGGAGGTTTCCAGCTCGCTGGGAGCAGGCAGAGCTGGAGCTTTGCGCCGCTGCAAAGCCAGCCCCTGCTCAGAGCAGCCATGACGTTCAAGTGCAAATGCAGCATGGACATCTCAGCTTGCAGGGAAACTCCCTTCTCCGGCTCCCTGGAACGTGCCAAAAGGAGATCAGGTTTTAAAACCCCGTCACTGGGAATAGGAGCATCACTGCCGAACCCCCGGGATGGCAGAGCCTGACTGGTGACAGCACCGACACCAACCCAGGGGGCAGCCTGGAAATTAAAAAGCACAAAGTGCAGGAGATTTTGATTCTTTTTGTTGTTATTCCATCTTCTCTGCATGGCTCTGATGTGGGACGGTACATCTACCCCGGGTGCATCTCGCCCTTTCTGTCCTCCAGCCCTGGCAAGAGGGGCTGGCAGCACCCCATGGTCTGCAGGCGTTGGGAACTGCCATTTTGCAGTCAGCTTTTCCCTTCTGAATCAAACCAAACAGCTGAAATCTGGAAACTTTCCTACGATGATGATTTTTCTATTTTTTTAATAAGCACAATCTGATCAAGAAACTGTTGAAACGTTTCCGTAATGTTCGATCATTTTGTTTCAATACTGTCAAAACAATCATGGCACTGAAGGAAAACTATTTCATTTTGATAATGTCAAAATGTTAGAATCCAGGGTAATAACAGAGGATGGAGATGCACATCTGAGCTCCGCAGCCGCGGCACTTGTGTCCCCGTCCGATGCCGTACCCACGCGACCTTTCATAAAGGAGGCACTGTATAAAACATCCACCCTTTACGCCGTGCCTGGGACACTGTCCCCCGCTGCCGTCGGCTTTTCTGCCACTCTTCATGTTATTTTCAAGCCATTTAGCACATTTTTTTGTCCTTAGGTTCCCAAAGCAAACTGTGCGTCGGGCAGGGCTGTGCCTGCAATGGGCTGTCAGGCAACCCACGCCTTTATTTTAATCTGGATGGGGAAGGTGGTAGGATTTGACTGGAAATGAGATTTAGGTGATAGTGGTTAAAGTGCTTTTTATTGAAGCTTTCAGAAAACTTAAATGTCATCGGTCCTGTCAAAAAGAGATACAGCAGAAAAATAACAGGGGCAAACGTGACCGGATCCGTACACAGGGGCTGCAGGAACCAGGAATGAGTCGGGCTGCCTCTGCCTCGGAGTGGATGCTGACCCAACCCCACGGCTCTGTCCTTGCTTACACCTCGAAGCAGTTTTCTTGCTGTAAAATGGGTGAAAGACCCTGGTCGGGCGCTCCCTGCTGAGCCCGCGGGAGACCGGTGGGTGCTGAGCAGCAGAGCTGTGCCGGAGC
>NW_008824285.1:1628038-1629468 GCF_000699105.1 Pygoscelis adeliae | reverse complement strand
GTTACGCACGCCCCAGCCACGAACCATTTCTTGCCAGCGCCTTTCATCCTGCGAGCACCCCGGCATGCTCTGCTGCTTTCCCCAAACCCGCAGACAGGGAGTCGTTTAAATATTTTAGGGATGCGTTCACCTGAACAGGAGCAATTTTGTCCGTGACATGGATTTCCGGGTGGCTTCACTTTAAAAGCAGCATAACACGCATGGCATTACTGCACCAAGCAAGTCCAACAAGCATGTAATTAACTACCTCAGAGATTAATGTCACTGCTATTTAAATACAGAAGCACTTTTTGCATGTCCCTGGAGTCACCAGGTGATTAGATTTGGAGTTACCAAACGGTCCAGAGATCAGTCACCACAGAGGGGGAAGCTGCTAAATCTCCCCGAGGGCTCTGGGTGAGGACAGGAATCGCACGAGAGTTACCCTCCCATCAGCTGCAGCTCACCCCCACCAAAGAGGTAAAGATTAAGAGAATCACAAAGTCAGCCTTCAAGGAAAAGCAATGAAATAGAGCACGGCTGCTCCTGGGTGCCTGTTTTCATGTGTGGGTGTTGCATCCCTGTCCTGATCGTTCCTGTCGCTGTGCCCTGACTGGGGTGGATGTGCAAGTAGTAGAAACAAAACTTTCATATTAAAAAAAAAAAAAAATCACCTGAAACACACCCAGCTTCATTTAGGGAATCCTATCTGTCGAGCTGCCTTCCAGATATACCCATCCATCACGCAGCCCTCCCCATGCACTCTGATCCATCAGAAAGAGTTGAAATGAAACATTTTTATTGATCTTGATTCTTTTTTTTTTTGATTCTCTGTGTTTCTCACCAGACGTTTCCATTCCATCCAGGCTCAGCGGGCTCTTTCCCAGGGCACAGGCACCTGCTTTTCAGGCCCTAGAGCATCCTCTTGGGTGCTGTTCTGTGTCGCCCAGAGCAGGGGTAATTTTAATGCCCCCGCTGCAGCAAGCACTATGTCCAGGTCTAGCAAGGCTGTCTGAAAATGCTTCTCTAAATATTTGAGAAAGAGGCTGGAAAAACAAAAAGGCGCCCAGGGAGGGTCTCTTGCAGGGTTTATGCTTAGCCCCGTGCCAGCTAGGACAGGATTTGGGGGTGAAGGAGCGCTGCAAATAAAGATGTGTGCACCAGTGTGTGCAATGCCTACAGAGCCAGCGATGCCGAGTGCCCGCTGTTGTCTTGGTGCCCTGATTTAAGGACTAATAATAGCAATAACAACATCCCACAACCCATCCATAAAATGTATGTGTTTAATGTATCAGAGCATGGCAAATTAATTGGTGCGTCTGGATTGTGCATGTGTGGATCTGGGAAAGGCTCCCAGGTGAAGGTTCAGCTTTTCCCAGCGGGGCATTATAGCTGACTGGGAGAAGCATCTGCCAGCAAAAAGGGCTGTTTCGGCGCTGCCTGCCCGCGAG
>NW_008824285.1:1625547-1628015 GCF_000699105.1 Pygoscelis adeliae | reverse complement strand
ATCACGCTGGGCGCGGACAGCAAGCGCCAGCCCGCGGCCGGGGGCGTTTTCCTGGCTGCCGAGGTGCCGGAGAGGGGGGAGCTGAGGATGGAGGAGCCAGACGAGCGAAGGAGGGAAGGGTGCGATGGCAATCGGTTAGCGGCGCATGGAAGCGTGCACGCGTACGCACACAGGCGCTGAGACCTGAGCGCTGCCTTGCCTCTTTTTTTTCTGCTGCGCGGACTGATCCAGTATTTCTGCTGCAAAATCAGTAGCGGTTCTGCCAAGGCTTTGGAGAGGATTGCTGCAAACGGAGGAGCAATACAGATGCGCTCTTAGCCAGCTTAGTTGCTGCCTAAAGAGCTGATTCTGGAGGTGTCGGCCTCCAGCTGGGATTCTACAGGACCGAAGGGGTTCAAGGTGCTGGGTGCGTGGGGGGACATGGGGACAAATCACAGTTCCAGCCCCAAGGAAGTCAGTGGAAATCTTGGTGCTAATTTTCCCTGTGGCCACACAAAGGCCTGCTGCCCCATGCTCGCCGGAGCCCTCCTCCTCCCGAGAGCACTGAGCTTGCTCTCAGAGCATTTTCCAGAAAAAAATCACAGATCTTTTATTACGTTCAGGCTCTGCCTCACAGCTCGCTGCTGAAGGAGCCTTTGGTTACCCTCAGGCACTTTGTTCCTTACAGAAGTTGTTGCTTTCTCTCCTCCGTGCAGAGCCAAAGAAACCCTGCAGAACTACCTGGTGCCATAGGCAAGACCTCTGGCACGGGCATCCACGTGTCAGCGGTACCTGCCGTGTTCCCTGAGCATCCCAGGGATGTTTCTGGGTAGGCTTTGGTCCCTGTTTCTCAGCCCCTTGCCTGGTGGGAAGGAAGTTCCCAGAATATCCGAATCCAGGATGAAAAGCCACCCCCAGCTGCCTGTAGCAGGTCTGGGGGTTCAGGTATTTGCATACCCATCTCTCACCCCCACCCTCACCAGCCCAAGCAGGCACAGGGCAACGCAGACCTGGGCGCTACTCTGCATCCATGTCTGTGTGCCTCGGTTTCCCCATCTGCAAAGTTAGGGCATTGCCAGTGATCCCTGGAGCGAGGTGGCGTCATTGCGACGTGCCGGAGGTCAGCTCCAGGCTGCCCCAAAGGCTCTCGCACAGCCCAGGAGTGGCACCGGGCTGCGGACAGGGTCCTTGGGGAGAAGGCAGTTGCACAGTCACAGGAAATTTGCTCAGACCCCCGAAGTCAGTCGATTCAATTCCACATTTGACAGTCAGTACCTGCTCGGGGACGAGCCGAGGACCAGCAGAGCCTATTAGCACTCAGCTGCGTTCTGCTGCTCGTTCCGCTCTCCTTCCCTTCCCAGAATCAAATTAAATCTCTTTTATTAGTTCCATTTTTGTACACAACTCCTTGTACAATTAGTGAATAATTTTCAAGAGCACAAACTAATTGCCTTGCTCCGTCCTCACCCTGCAAAGCTCTTCTTTGCTTTCATTTCATTTTCAGTTAATTTTTATTAGGATCAAGAGAGAAGTGAAACTCAACCAAACCACCACTAACAACAACAAAGAAGAGCTTGGTGCTCTGGAGTGGAGCTGGAGCCCGGCGAAAGCTGAAGAGGACCCGCAGCATGCTTTTCCCATAGCAAACGGGACTGTGCTCCTGGTGTCCCAGCGCCCTCCTGTCCTGCTCCACCGGGACGCAGGACCTGCTAGCAGCTTATGTCCTTGTGCTAAGATACAAAACCCTCTCCTTTTATTAATTCTCAAGGACTTTGCTTTGCTAGAGGCTTGGTTTGATTTTACTGCAAATCGGTGCTTTTGGCTGCTTAGCTCTCCACCCATCCACCCGGGCTGCCTCGGCGGGTCACGCTCCGATCCGGGATGGGAACACCAGCCCCGTGCGGGGCTGGGGTGGCAAAAAGTCCCCGACCCTCCCTTCCACCGCCCGCCTTTTGCACACCCAGGCACATGCTGACTGTATTTACGAGCAAGATATTTGCTTATTAACCATCACCCGAGTTGCTGTGATTCCAGCATGGGTTCGAAACGAAGGGTTGATGCTGCCCGTTCCCTCTGATAGATTCCTGAAGCTCTGGGGACCCAATCAATTGAAGGCGACATAAATCACACTAATTAAACTATCCCAAAAGCACATTTCGCAGCCTTCAGGGGCCAGCTGCAGTGTGCGGATGGCCCCTTGGCAGTCCAAGCGCTGACTGCCGGCTCCCGGAGGCCTCTCGTCGCAGACTTTGGGATAATTGATTTCGTGGCCCCTTTTCTTTATTGGATGTCAGAGCCCTGAGAGCAACGTCAGTGAGATCAGCAGCAGCGAGGATGGGTTTAATTAGCTGCTCTTCTCTCCGTGGCGCTGGCAGAGCGATGGCTGGAGCGTACAGGTGTTTATAGGCTGCACTTGGCAGCAAACAGCAGGACCTGCCCGGGCTGTCCGAGCATCGCCAGCCTCGGCGCTGTTTGTCTGGATCCAGCCT
>NW_008824285.1:1614626-1625256 GCF_000699105.1 Pygoscelis adeliae | reverse complement strand
CGGTGCGCGGTGGGCAGGCGTGAGCATCCCCCGGCTCGTGGCTCGGCGGGCCTCGTGTGCGTGAAGCCACCGGGCTGGCTTTTGAGAGTCGTGGCGGGGGGATTATCCTACTCTCAGCCGCTCTCCTCCTCCCTGGAAGGCTGTCAGGGCTCGCCGCTTACCCTACGTAATGAGCTTTCAAATCCACGGGCAAAAGGTTGGGACAAATCCAAGGCTACTCGAGGATTTCATGACCGACTCCTTGGGAAATGACGGTGAGGATGAAGCCGAGTGCGGCTCTCAGCCCACACTGCCCGAGAGGAACACACCTGGGGACACCTCCCGGAGCTGCTATTACTGCTCTGCCGTCATCATTCATATTCTGGGAAATATCCAGTAAAAACCACTTTGCATACAGTTTCCCACGTGCGCATGAGGTTTTTTTATCCCTGTTAAAATTAATTTAAACCACAGAGCAAGCAGAGAGATGCTGCGCAGAGGGGGCTGTCGCAGGAGAAACGTGTTTCCATCAGATATCTTGCTATGCTGCATGTGCTAAATACAGCCAGCATCGCCTTAAAGCCGCTTCTCCGAGCCATGGGCCCCGGCTTATGCCTGAGGTCTCTAAGAGCTTTTGCAAGACAGAAAATAAATAACGGAGCATCGTTTGTTTAATTGTTAATAGCTCCCAGATAAAAGATAGTTGCCATTCACAGGGGGAAGAGGGACTCTGGCAGCTCTGGAAAGAGCATGTGGCATCACAGCTTGGATTGCTTTTCAGAAGCGCTGAGCATCCAAAGCCAGGGCTGGTGAAGGAATGGGAAATGAGAACATGATTTTGCAAAAGCCACTGATGTTTCCGAATGGTTTTGCATTGGGCCCTTTCCAGTGCTGACTGGGAATATCTTATCGCCCGCAGCCCACCCCCGCTCTGCATCGCACATGCTGCTCGACATATGCCGAGGGTTTTCACTAAAAACCTGAAAATCAAAATCTGCATGAACGTGTGTTCAAGCTCGGGTAACCAGAACCGAGTCAGTATTTCAGTTTTTCTATTTTCCCTGGAAATAGGTATTTCCCACAGAAACCTGTGGAAACGCTATCCTACTAGATATCACCGTGCAGAAACCCAGGTTAAATGGGATTGCTGAATTTCTCACTGCTGTGCCCAGCCCCAAGCCCCACAGCACGCGCTTCGTGCTCCAGATTCACCCAGGTACCTTCTATAAAAGGTCTAACCTGTCGTTCCAGACTTGTCCTACAGTGGGTGGAGGAGAAGAGCCATTTCCAGGGGGTGTGGGGACCTCCTGAGCCACCCCGGGAGGGTCCTGCCTCCCTCCCTCCGTGGACCAGGGGTGGAGGAGAGCAGTTTGGCAGGGCAGATTTGGGTCTATTGATTTTATAATTAGCACAGTGCCTGCAGAGAGGATGTTTGTAAATGGACTGTCTGCCGGCTTGGATTCGCTTTCTTCCCCCTTCCCTTGCATCGGGCCCATCCTAGGTTATCTCCAGCCGTATCATGAGGGGCTTTGCTCCTGCCAGGAGAGCTGGATGTTACAAGTGTCCTTGAAATGTGCAATCACAGCAGGCAACTCCCCTTTCCCTCCCTTCTGAGGCGTCTGACTCGGGATCTTGTCGATGATTAAGCCCAGTGTCTCATAAATTATGTTTCACCAAATTGCTACATTAATAAGGGGCCGTGTGTTCTTGGAGGATCATTAATTATAGATACATTTTTATTTCCCCTGCAAAATTGCCCGTGGTCCTTGCTGGGTTGATTATGCAGCCGCGTCAGGCGCCGAGCGGTGGGAGAGGGACGAGGACGGGCTCGGAGCCGAGCGGAGCAGCCGTGGGCAGGGAGGGGACCTTTCACCATCCCAGCTTAAAGGCTGCTTGCTGGGGGTCTCTGATCCCTGCTGAGCTTTGCACCCACCTGTGTGATGATCCGTGAATTATTTCCCGGTCTCAGCTCTCTGCGAACAGCGGAGGGCAATGCCTCGCTCTTCTCCAGCCCCGGCTTTCGTTGCATGAGGGCAGCGCGTTCCCCTTCCCTGTGGGGATTACAGCTGCTTTGCAGAGATGGTGCCGGCGCGGCTGGGGGGGGCTGGAGGGGCCCCTAAGGGCCAGCCTCCCGAATGGGCGCCCCGGTCCCGCATCGCCTCACCCCGCAGCAGCTCTTTGCAATTCAAAGCCTCCCTCTCCCCAGGATGTCAGGGTCTAATTGTTCGGTTCCTATTAATAAGATGCCACCAATAGCAAAACTGCCCTGCAGGGTTATATTATCGTTATTGATTCATTATTAACAATCACTTAGGCCGGGCTGAAGGTTTAGGCTGCGCTCCCCGCGCTTTGGAGAGCATCCAAGGAGCGTCAGAAATCGATGGCGAGTTTTTCCATCGACACGGCGGGGCTGTGCCGGGCGAGATGTGTAGCACGCGATGGGGAAGCTGCTCCCCTGTGCCCCGAGCAGGGCTGGGGCTGGCAGGGTGTCCCCAGGCAGCAGGGACGCCTCGGTCCCCAGTGGCACGGCTGTGCGGCGTGAGCTGCACCCGGAGCGAGGGATTTCCTCGGAGCAAGCAGGGAAGGGACATGTTTACTGAGAGATGATAAATTCCCTATCTGCAGATTTATTGCAAGAACTTGAAGGGGTGGAAAAGTGGATTGTAGGGTGTTTTTGGTATTTTTTTGTGAAAGCTGTTAAACTTTTATGTCGTGCCGTAATGGTAAATGAAGTCTGCCCTGCAGTTTAAATAGTCCCTGATTAAATAATTTCCACTTTCAGCTGCTCTGAAGAGAGGCTGAGGATGTCTGTCTGGCAGCTCGTGCCCATCAGTACAAGAAACCCTTTAAATAGAGGCAAATCAGGGCCTTCCCCAAACAAATCCTGACCTTGCATCACAAGGGAAATGAGAGCGCTGGGTCTCAGGGGGAAGGGGCCGGTGAATCAAAGCCCGCCGGAGGGGCAGGGGGACACGGCTCTGTCTCCCCGGGGGCTCCAGCCCGGTCCGTGTGCCGAGCAGCCGAGGTGACAGGCAGGTATGGCTGGCTGCCTCTCCGTGCTCTCCTCCGGCGTCTATTAACTGAGCTGGTGACTCTGTGACAGACTCTTCCTCCCCGCGAGCTCCGGCCGGGCTCATCATCAATCACAGGTGAAGGGCGGCTCCACGGGAGGGGACCTGGGGGGGGCAGAGCCCCACGATCTCAAACCGTAAGGAGCAGGTCTGCCCTTCAGGGTATTGCCTCCTGTACTCCGATCACTTGTCATTGCGCGCACACATGCGAATCCACCTTCTTCCCTGATTCTCATCAAAGATTTAGCAATGAAGACACAATGATATTTGCAGTGAGCTCACAGAGGCTCATCGTCTTTGCAGAATATACTACAGTACACTTACTAGTACATTAGGAAGCACTATAAATATTTAAAGCTAAACTATCGTTGCCCAAATAAATGAGCAAGCCCTGGCGGCTCTCGGTTTGTGCACTCTTTCTCCTTGCCTTAACTCAACCAGCCCTCGGGGCCCCCCCAAAAGGAGAAATCAGTGAGATGCTGCTTTGATTGAAGATTTTGGCACATGGATGGGCTCTCTCTCTCTACGGGCACAGCCAGCGTGGGGTGTGCTGAGAGACGCTGAGGACCGGGGCTGGGTTGAGCTCTAGGATGCTCCGGGACCTTTGGGATGCAGCAAGGCTCTGCAGGCTGGTGAGCACCCTGGGCTGGAGGAGGCAGCCAAAAGTCGCTGGAGATATGGGGTTAGCAGAGCTCCTGCGGTTGCCCTGCCCTTTTCCGGGACCCTACGGTGTCGCTTTCGTTTCCCCTTTGGAAAGATGACAGCAAAGGTGTCATCTTATGAATTATGAAATGTGCTACACCACGTTCAATCCAGTGCCTGAAGGTATTAAGCTAATATTTTTGGCCTGTACTGCAATGTCTCCTGAACAAGCCCCTCACCCCTGACCGACGGATTGCAGCGGTCTGGCTGTAGCAGTGAAAGCACCCGTGTCCTCGGGGAGCTGAAGGGTCTGAAAGGGGGTTTGATAGTAAAAAATTTATTCTGAGGTAGAGCTAAATATTTTTATAGGGAAAACCTATAGATCATAAAGATGATAGAAAATTGGCAAGACTTAGTAAACTCCTATGCACAGCTCAGCTATACATCAGCGGCAAAATAAATATATTGATAGCTCCCCTTTGGAAAAGTGTCTATAGATTACAGTTGCTTGATGCTGCTAATAAGGCAGCGGGTGATGTGACCAGCACATTAAAACCTGGCTCCTGAGTCAGACACTTCCAAATCTTGTTTCTTAGTCCCAGCTGAGAGAAAGCAAAGCCCGAACCCAGGAGCAAATGCTGGGTTTGCACCGGAGCAAGGGGGGGGGATTTGGGGTCCCTGGTGACCCCTACAACGGGGTCTAGCAGGGGGACAGGGTTATTCCTGCCACTTCAACACCCTGGAGATAACTGGGGCAGGACTTCAACCAGGGCTCTACTGCCCTGCTGGGTGTCTTTGGCCAAGCAACCACAGGCCCTTTGCTCTGTCTTTCACCTCCTAATTTTTTCCTCATCTATTTAGATGACTTGCAATGATAGCGATCATCTGCAGTGCACGTACAGCCCCAGCGCGACATGACTGGGACCGTGGGGCCCATCATGGGAGAGTTATTGGAAGGGGAATAACTTAGCCGACCTCAGTAAATGGTTAAAATCCTATAGCTAACCCTCAGGAAATACAGGGGACTGCAAACTTTTACTCTCTTCACTTAAAAAATAAAAGGATGAATAAAAATCTTGCTAGCTGTCTTTCCTTGCACTAATTTAAACCACCCCTTGAAGTTATGACTCTCTTCCCAGCCATTGGGCCCGCCTGGTTATCCTGTTCGGTACATGCCGCGGGACCTGCGTAGCATCAACACCCTCCACAGAAACTCCTGCTTCATGGAAACTTTATTTTCCATCCAAATCCCCGTGGCGGAGCGGCTCCTCCTGGTTTCTGCGGGCGCTGGGTTGGCCCCGGAGCTGTTCAGCGCTGTTACGGTACCACCGAGCCTGTTTAATATCGAGCTATTGCCTGCTCTAAACAACACTTAATGTCAATTATTGCATGCGGCGCAGGCAGTTTTTCAATTAACTGCCCTATATAATTTTATGTTTCCAGTCTACTTGTATGTGGTTTGCACATAAACCTTGCAAAATGATGGCCCAGGCAGACAGGAGCCATGAATTTATTTTTAAGAGGACATGGCTGGGAGCCACAAAAATCTGGATTTGGTTTTCCGCCATCGCCCAGGGGCTCTCGCCGGTTTTGCCCTGGGCGGCTGGGCCCCACCGGGACAAGAGGTCTACCTCCGAAGAAACCACATCTGGATTCCTGCATCTGCTCTCAAAGCCACCCCTGCAGCCCCTTTCTGGGGTAAAGAGGGCAGTTTTGGCCCCATTCCTGTGCCGAAGGCTGTGATGCCGTGGGGATGCCTGGAGAAGGCGGGCAGGTTTTGGGCAGGAATTGCTGCCGTTAACCGTTTACAGACTCTTGCGATGTGAACCGAGCCCGGCTTATGACTGTTTGCCATTAACTTGGATAAAGATGAGCACTGGTTCATATACGTATATTTACTCTAATAAAATCCAAAGTGCTCTTTTTTGTTTAAAAAAAAAAACAGGTTCCCAGCAAAGGCAGGAGTAAGACCCGTGCTCCGCCTGTCGACTTGATGAATGTGCTGTGGTCTGAGCCAGACCACTTAGCTTCCCCTTACGCTTAAACTAATCCCCGTGTCCATCAATCATCGGGGGGAAAGGCTCGGACCCTCATTTATTACAGCTCCGATAAATATGCACAGCAAAGGTGGCTTTTGCTTATGGCAGAGGTGGAAGGGGAAAGGGAGAAAGAAAACCTTTTCCATCCCAGTCCCCTGTGCCTTATGGTCACCCCCTCTCGGGGAGCAGATTTCCCAGGGTTGGGGGTGCCTCTGCCCCCAAGTTTGCTCCCCTTCCCTTCAGCAACAGAGGGTGTAAAGTAAATAACTAGTTACTCTGAAACAGCTGTGCCGACCAGGAGCCTACATCTGTGACCCGCGGTACTTAAGGCTCAGTAAATATGTTCTTAATAATCAACGGGTATTTATTTAATGTACAATAATTCTGCTGCTAAGCTCCAGTGAAATGCACAGTTAATTAAAAATGTCGTTGAAATCAGTCCTCTAGGGAGAATATTTTATACTATCTGTGGGTTGGTTTTTTTTTTTGCTTTCCCCCCCTCTTTTCTCTGTCCATCCCTGCTGTTAATTTTATCTTTTCCCTGTAACCCTGATGCTCTTTGCGGCTGGGCGCCCACGTTCTGGCTGTTCCCCCTGGCAGGTGGGCAGCGGTGGGAGCTTGGCTTTAACCTCTGCTCAGCTCCTGGGGTTTGAGTGCTTTTCTCTGTGGCAAAGCAGGCAGGGCTAACGGAGCTTTGCCTCTCCGCTCCCCTGGGCCCAGCACGGGAGGGTTTGGGGCTGGGAGAGAGGTGGAGGTGACGCCTGGGATGCAAAAGCTGCGGCAATGGAGCTCGAGGGAGAAAGGGACTGATGGGGACAGCAGGACACCGCTGCCCTTGGCCACCAAAGGCTCCCCTGGAAGGGCAGCAGAGTCCAGCCCCTTCCCTGCATCCCTGTCCCTCGCTGTGTTCGGGATGCTGATAAACTGTCCCTAACAAGGACAGCTCGCTGTGGCTGTCCCTTCCCCGGCACAAAGGCGAGGTGATTAAAAGTTAATATCAGATCACGGCTGGAGGCTGGTAAGCCGGCTGTAATTACTCGGATGTGGGGATATTAAGGGCCAGTGTAATTATAATTCTGAGGTAATCGGGAGAATGCGCTCGAGCAGGTTTTTTGCTAATGTTGTGTTTTACATCTTGCGTCGCGGCATTAATCAGCGCGGTCCCCGCTGCCCCGTCGCAGGCTCTCCCCAGCCCCGTGCCACCCCAGCTCGGTGCCACCCCCTGCCCGTGCCACCCCAGCCCCATCACTGTCCCATCCCACTGCCCTTCTCGCCACATCCATCCCACCCCTCCAGCCACCTGGGATGGAGAAAGCGGCCTCAGCGCCAGCAGCCAGGATGGGATGTTTGTGCTTGGCAAAGGCTTGCTGCAGCGGGGGGAAAAAATAGCAAATAAAAAGCATCTGATTGATTTTTTTTTTTTTTTTTTTTTTTTACTAATGAAAGGGGAGTGCTTGGAAACAGGAGCCGTTTGTGGCCAGTCTCCGGTCTGTGCCGGAGCTTCCTAAGGGACCGTGGGGACTGCAGTCACTGAGCTGGAGGGCAGAACCCCCCGCTGGGACCTGTGCAATCCCTTCTCCACTGGTCAGACTGGGAGGGCGGCTTTTACGAGCTGAGTGATGCCAAACCTGGGCCAGGGAAAATGCTTCCCCTGGGGCTTCAGACGGAGGGTGCTGGTGTCCCCGAAAAGCCCATGGCATGTGGATGGCATAAAGGGGAAGCCTGGGAGGGGGACGGCGGGGGCTGAGGAGGGGGAAGAAGTCAGGATGAACCCTCCGAGCCACTGCCTCTGCTCTCACCATCCCTGGGTGAGCCAGGATTAGCAACTCCGCAGCCAAAGCAGCTTGTCTGAGCCTGAAGATAAGGTGCAGTGGCAGCGAGAGGAAGAGGAAACCTCTCTCCGGGCAGCCAAGATCTGCCGAGAGCCCCGCTGAGATGCAGAAGGCAGGCCAAGCCATCCTGCAGAAACCCTGAGCTGCTTTTTGTCTACTTGGGTTGAGCAGATTTGGGGTTTGTTGTTTCCTAATGACTTGTTTTGCATTTGTTTCCTCCTTAGCTCCACAGCTGACGGACCAATGGATGCTGTGGGGAACAGAGCAGGAGAGATGATTAGAAGTCATTTGAAGAGTAATTAGGTTTGATCCCAGATGCTTTGGGATCCCAGGTCTGCTCCTTCCACTCCCAGCACGTTTTACTGAAGATGGTGAAATGCTGTATGTCAAAACAAGGGAAGTTTCAGCATGTGTGTGATGCTGCAGGCGGCAGACCCCTGCGCAGGGAGCGCAGGCAGCTCTGCAAAAGGCACAGCCGGGGACATCGGTGCGGGACACCCACGTGTGGGGGGGCTGTCCTGTCCCGAAAGACCGAAACGGTGAGATCTGGGGAAAATACAAGGCCATGGAGCAGAGCGGTGGGAGCTCGCAGCCCGGCTGGCAAGCAGCGCCAGGGAGCTCGCAGCACTGCTGGGGAGCTCGCAGCGGCACTGGGGAGCTCACAGCACTGCTGGGGAGCTCACAGCACTGCTGGGGAGCTTGCAGCAGCACCAGGGAGCTTGCAGCACTGCTCACGAAGGAGCTGCCGTGACGCCGGCAAACACAGAGATGCCCCTTCCAGCCTCGCCGGGAGGGGGACGTGTGTGGGCACCAGCCCTGCTGCATCGCAGCCGACTGGAGCAATGCATCCTCTGCTCCCGGCCAGCTCTTCTCTGGGAAGAGGGCTGAGCAGGAAGGCAGGAGCCTGACTAAAACTGGGACAGCCCCAGCGAGCCCCTGATGCTAACCTAGATTGGCACCGGCAGAAAGAAGAGTCCAGCGCTGTCGTAAACGTTTGCTTTAAACCTGGTGGGGCTTGTTCCTGCAAATATCTCGCTTTTATCGGGCGCACTGCTCTGCCTGGCTGGGTTAGCACCCCCTGCTCCTCTTTGCCAATGCCGAGGAACTGGTGCACAGTGAAATGTTCCTATTCTAGGGCCCTTTGGCTGTATTTTACCCCATATGTCATAGGACAGGATGCCTATACAGTGTGTTTAGCTGTTGTCTCTTCTAGAAGGTTTCCACGTCCTTATTTATAAGGCCTCTTCAGCCCAGAACACCCCCTTTGGAAGATCAGTAGCACAATCATCGCTGGGCCATGAAATAAGACCTGAGGAAGTATGGCTGAGCATAATTTACCTACCACGCGGCTGAACCTGCTGAGAAATAAACCTCTGTCCTGCGGGAATGAGGCACCGTCTTCCCGATTGCTGTCTTAGATCACGAAGCCATCCCCACCGGCAGCCAGCTCCTGTATATTTGGTGCAGCCTCTTCATCCCACACTGAGTATGATTCTTCATGATAGTCCCTAATGTCTTGTACACAGGCTGTCGGGTGGGTTTTTTCCCTCTCCCTTTCTATTTCTCCATCTCCTCTTGTTTATATCAGGTGTCGTCTGCGGCATCCCAGTGGTTTTCCCCTGGGATTTCCATCATGCCTGAGCACAGCGCCCTGGAGCACAGAGCCCGCTCTCTGCCACCCGGGCGGGGATGGAGAGTGGACACCTCTGCCCAGAGGTGGAGAAAAAACCAGAGGAACCACCTCAGGAAAGCCAAGCAGCCCCCCCAAACAGAAATTTAACAGAAGGGCCGTTTCGCCCGAGGTCCATGGTAAACCCGGGTCTAGCACCGCAATTAAGGGTCGGCTCCCCATGGGCCGTGCGTGCCTCCCGCACTGCAAACGGTCTTGGGGAAATTGCCTTTTCCTTCTCTTCCCCTGCACTCGAGGAAGAAGAAAAGGAACATGAAATTGTTTGGGCTTTTTTTTTTCTTAGTTCCCACTTTTTTTATCTGAACACTTTCAAAGTTAATTTCAAAAAGCTGGGAACACTTGATAGTTTTAATTAATCCTCTGCCTAGGGAAATACAATTTGTGTAGCCAAAGCCTCTCGCTTTCCTCTGGATAGCTATCTCACTCCGGGTAGTGCTGATGGTTCCAGCGTGACAGCGATTGCAGCAGTGACTCTGGTGATTTTATTTTATTTCATCGTAAAAGTACCGCGTGCCAGGTTTGTTTTGGCCTGGCCGGCCCGGGGTACGCTGCGGGAGGGGAGGACACAGGATTTAATGGGGATCAGATGGAAACCATGCAGGAACAGCTTGTTCACCTAAACTTCAAATCAATTGAAAACAAAGTCTTGAATGATTTTCTCCCCCAGTAAACTGGCCGGGTCTAATTCGAGGCGTACGTTCAGGAACGTGGAAAGAACACCGCGATGCATTTGAAATACAATATCTGGTTTGGGGATTTTTTTTCCTGGTGTGATTTGCTAATTCATTTTAATTAATTAAAAGTGAACAAAAAGCAGGGAAAATCGTGCTGCTGTTTGACTTGCGGCATGCCACGTGTCAGCAGTCCCCGGCAGGGTGGAAACCTGGCCTCGACAGCCCCCCAGTGCCGGGGGAGCCCCCATTTCTGCACCGGGGAGGTGACCCAAACTGCTGATGCTGCCAAGCCCGGTGAGCAGCAGCATCAGCCCCCAGGTCCTCAGCTGGGGATTGCGACACCAGCCACGCCACGCCAGCACGGCTGCAAGCGGAGCCCTGCAAACCACGCCTGCTATGGCGGGAATGAAGTGGCTCGGCAGAGGCCAGCCCCGGCCCTTCGTATCCACACTTGATCTTCCGCACGGAAACTCATTACCGTGTTGACTGAGTGTTTGCTAATGCACCCTCTGCAAGTGCAAAGGGGAGGAAAAGAAAACCCCACGTGGGTGCATGCAAGCCATCTCCAGCAGTGGGGAGCTGCCCCTGGAGGGCAGGGACAAGGGGACAGGCTGGCCCGTCTGCATTTCTCTAATGATGGGTGGAGGAGAAGGTGGTCGTGGACCGCCCAAGGGGCCCTTTGCTTTTTCCAGCATCCCTGTCT
>NW_008824285.1:1606189-1614605 GCF_000699105.1 Pygoscelis adeliae | reverse complement strand
ATCACTCCCCATAATCTAGCATAAACACTGCGTTTTGTAGCCACTTAGCTAGGGCTGGCATTTGGAAGTGACATTTAAAGGTTACTGCCAATCTCCCTGCATGGCGAACATGGAGAGGAAGGGGCGCGGAGGAGCGGGGCGGCTGCTGCGAGAGCGTCTGCGTGACGCCCTGATGGGACCAGGGGGGCGAGCAGCAAAGATGCTGAGCTGGGTCCCTGCCTCCCCCTCCCTCTTGCCCTCCTCCTCCTCCTCCCATTCCGTGCTGTGCATTTCTTTCTCCCTGCACTGCCTCTCTTCCCAGCTAATGACTTTTTCATTCCCCTGTGAGGAAAGTGCTGTTCTGGGAGATTTATGGCTGCTTCTCCCAGGGGAGAGGGCTCAGCACCGTGATGCGGTGTGCTTGTGTGCTTGTGTGACACGCCGGCTCCGCACGCTTACGGCTGGCAAAGGCGATTCCCACCAGCTCGAGCGTTTCTGCAAAGCCGTGTTTTGCTGTCGTGGTGCACACCGCTGCGACAGCCCTGACATTTGCATTATTATTATTATTATTATTCTTGGTACTATTTTGCTTGTATTCAGGGCAGTGCATTTTCACTAGTCTAACCCACTTCACAGCAGCTCCTTAAGTGGGGATATAATACACATTTTAAAGCATTGAAAATCACACTCCACGTTTTCAGCTCCCAGAAATAAAAATAAAAAAGTCAATACAAATTAAGTAAGAAAGAAGAGACAGTCTGTTTCCATTCTTTAAACCAGGTTTCCAGGCAATTATTCTCCTATCTATCTCCAACATAAAATTAATAAGAATTCTGCCTGAACGTTCAGTAGGCTTGGGTTTTGCACAGCATCTTTGAGGCAAAAGGAGGACAGAATGCTTAATTAGTTTCCTACAGCCACTCCTGCTTACACAACGTATAGCTAGCAGTGCCCATAGGTAGCTGGCCACGCGTAGGCTTGGCCTGACTCTACCATGGGCAACACATCGCCTTGCCAGGAGGGTGGGGTTTGCAGGAGCCACTTGTTTAATTAATAACGGCGGGGTCGGAGGAGCGGGGAGAAAGGAGAGCCGGGGCTCAGGCCATGAGGAGCGTGATCAATGCCAGGCCATCGATCCCCTTTTACCGATCGGGAAAGGGAAGTGCTCCTGTATCGATGGGCGTTACGACGAGCGGCATCCACGGGATGTGCCTGTGCCACGGGCCCGGAGCCGACGGGCTGGGAAGGGACCGTGGGTATTGACCGAGTCCTGCCAAAGCGAGCAGGCTCATACACATCTAACGATAATCAAACAGCATTAATGAAAGATATGCAAATGATATAAAACTTCTAGGGGGCGATCTATGCTGCTTGGTTAGCGTCTGCTGCAGGAGGGACAAGCGGTAAACCAGAGGTAGCAGTTTGCAGACAGAGGTCATAAGCAGCTGTATTGACGCACAAGTCCTGGGCTGTCGGAAGGTTATTTTAAATTTTGCACGATCATTTTCTCTGCTCCTTTTCCCTTTTTTCCCTCTCTCTTCCCCGTATCTTCCAAGCTTCCTCTCCTTGCCGTTCCCGTGCTTAGCCTTCCCCTGGAAGAGCTCTCTTTCATGCCCGTCTGTGCTCTCGGCAGCTCTTCTGCCTCCTCCATAAATAGAAAAAAATTGGATCCCGGAGAAGCAGGAGACTCAGAAGTAACAGAGCAATACATAAATGAATGTGTCCATATGGAGAAAGACAAATAGACGGGAAGATAAGGAGACTGGGTAGCGAACGATGTGTGTGTCTGAAATCAAATTAAGAAATTTCTCACATATGTTTCGTTCCATCAAAACCTCAGTTATGCAGACTGTGTTTCCTACCTCATCGCCATAAATAAAGCATAGTTTGCAAAAAGAACAACAATATCATCACACTAATATTATTGCAGCCCATAAATAAACACAGTGAGAGGTGCCACTGGTAATCAGGAGGTCATTTCCAATTCAGCACCTGACTGTTTAACGCAGTGGCGCAAAGTCTGCAGCGACCGTGTTAGAGGGCCAGGCTCTGCGCTGGGTAACAGCAGCCTGTCGCTGTCACTTTAGAGGACCTAGATTACCTGTGTGGATCGAATTAACTCTCTGCTTTTGGCCACGTCTGAAACTGAAGTAGATCAACATAATCCCATTGGCACCGGTCGAAATACGATGATCTACATCCACTAAGTATCCATCCATCCATCCGTCCGTCCGTCCGTCCGTCCGTCCGTCCGTCCATCCATCCACCCACCCTTGTCCCTGCAGTTCATCTGTATTCACATAGCTGTATCAAAATGTTTATAAATATATATATATCTGCATGTGCATATGTGTTTATTTCTGTTTAGCTCTATTTATACACACATATACATGCATATATAATTTTCTCTCTTTAAAATATTAAAATAAATTACATCTTTTCACAGAATACAGACATTAATTCTGTTTCCAGGAGATTTGTCAAATCAGTGGTCTGTGTTTGCATAACAAGCTCTTTGGTTATGCTGCACTGCATATAAATTACCACGTTGTCAGGCTCCAGATCAAAATCATTGGGTTTTAAGCAGAATCTCTCACATTGATTAAGATGTGCTCTATGTTATGTGCATCCATTACAACTAGAGCCCTGAAAGCAGCTTCAGGAAAAGGCTGGATGTGGCCAAAGAGGCTATGGAAATCCCACAAACTTCTCGAATCCTTTACAGAGGGGATCTTCTCTCGCCCTGCCTTCGGTGTCTCGCCCGTGGCTGGCCGGGCAGGGATGGGTGCTGGGGGGATGCTCCATCCCTGGACCCCTCTGGGGGGTTATGAGGGGCTGCTGCCTCCTTTCTGCAATGGAGAAGCCGCAGCCTCACATGCGGTTTGGGCTCGTCGCGTTATCACACACACACATGCACACACACACACACAAAGTCTATTAAATGTACAAACCCCAGACTGTATCTCCTCCTCTTAAAAGCGCCACTTATCTGCCGCAGCAGTAAACAGCTTGGGGTTTATAAAGTGTAATCGGGAAGTGCAGTCCCCCTGTCGACACAGGCAACAGTCAGCTGTTCGTTTGTTTTAATGAGATAAAACCCTCTCCAGTAGTCAGGGCGACGGGCTGCAAAGCTCTCTGCTTGCCTCTGACTTTCCTCATCCCCGTTTGCCGGTACACCCAGGGACCAGCCATGCCAACCGCTCTCTGATTTGTCTGGTTTTGCCCCGATGCGTGAACACAAAGCGCATCGAGCGGCTGGTTTCTTGGGGACCTCCATGGGCTGGGACCCAAGATCAGGAGGGCTAATCCCCCCCTGCTGCTCTGGGTTATCAGAGTCCCGACGGCACTGATGGTCAGTACGCCGGCTACTTTCATTTCTGGAAAAAGGGAGGGTTTTTTAATGGGGAAAAAAGGCATAAAGTAACAGATCAGAAATTCCCGTAGGATAGAGATGCTCATTTCTGCTCATCTCATCTCAGCTCCACCCCATCTTGAGCTCCCACACAGCTCCGGCCATTCAGACCCTGCATCCCCTCTGCCAAGCCCGTGACTTCCCAGGAGCGGTGGGACATTTCTTTTAAGAGACAGACTTGATCGAGAAATGGCACAGGACAGAAAGCCTACCAGCTGCCCAGGTGGCTCCGATGGAAAAATCACCTTTTCCATTGAAAAAGCAAGCGCTGCTCCTAGCCAAGTCTTGTCTTGCTGCAGCTTTCAGGCTTCCTGGAGGCTGCCAAGAAAAGGGTCATTTCTCGCTGTATTTTTAGCTTGCTGGCACCTGCCCATGAGGAACGAAGGTGAGACTTGCCAGCTCACTTCATGCAAGACTATAGAAGAGCAGCAGATGGGACCAGTTCCTGGTTGCTGACAGGGATGTGAGTAGAAGCTTAAATTAAAGCAGCTAAGTTATGGAGGCCTGGGTGCTTTTTCTGTGTGCGCCAGTAGTATTGTGCTTTAGCTTGCACAGAGGCACTGGGGAGCCAGCTACCGTTTAATTGTATTTCTTTAATTTTACCAGCCAGGAGCCTTGAGGCAGAGCCACATGAAAGGAAATTATGATTCGGGAGAACTCCTCTTTTTGTTTACCTATTTAAAGTGCATTTCCTTGGTGCTTTTCCCATTCAAGGCAGAGAAAGAAACCCACAGAAAAAGGCAGCAAAAAGAGTTTTAAAGTCTCCTAGCGTGCTGGCGCAGAGGAGAGGCAGGGACTTGCTGGTGTCCCGGGGTGTCTCATGCCATACAGCTATTTTTTTACTGGGGAAACAGGAGCTCCAGGCATCCTTGAGGTCAAATACTGAACCCGAATCAAGTGCGAAGAAGCCTCAGAAAACACAGCCTGGACCAGCGCCTGGCCCCAGCCCCTCTGCCTGCCTCGCGTACGAGCATTCTTGCAGCATCCCTGCAAATAATCCAAGGCCACCAAGCACGGCGAGCGGGAGAGACCCTTAGGGCCGATACTTTTTCAAGGAACATCTCCCAATCCATAAATATTTCTACCAAAATGCAGGACAAAACATAATGTATAAAAGATTGAACAGAAGATCTATTATGCTATTGCATAGCAATCCTGTCTTCAGGAATTTATGGCCCTGGTATATCCCCTGTTAAAAGAGGTTCTGCTGGCTGATGGAGGAGTTCAATTCATCTTGTATCTGTTGCAAACTACCAATATTATGGTTTGCCCATTTAAAGGGGAATTGGGATCAAATCTTTTGGTTATTTATAATAAAAATAAATAAATAAATGAAAAATCCTTGTGGCACCATTGATATCGTGCTTGCTATAGGTTAATCCACTGGGGTCATTCCTTTTCCCACCCCATTTTAGGGATGCGTCGAGTTTTGGGTGTGTGTAAAGCTGCCTGGCAGGAGGGGACCGAAGGGTGACAGTGACAGTGCCCAGTTTTATGGCAGCAGAGTTCCCCTGGCAGCTGCTCTTGCATGCACATGCTCATGCCTGCATCTCCTCTTGAGCGGGGCTTGCTTTAATCCAGCCCATCTCCCCTTATTTTACGGCACCTGTGCCTTTATGTTCTATAAAACCTTCCCCACGTGGCCGTGCTCACCGCCGGCGTGGTGCAGGACTCGGGATGTAAAAGTTTGGGAATAAAATCAATCCATCATCACCGGGTTTACAGACAGCCCTACCAAACACTTCACATTTTAATCATGGCTGAAATCCTATTTGACATCTCCCCAAAAAGTCTAAAAGCAAATGCAAAACCAAACCCCAGGCTTTTTCTTGCCTTTCCCCTTGTGCAAGGTGGATGATGAAGGGGTTCTGGGGTTTGGCTGGTGCTGCCCAGCTCTGCGCTGGGACGTGCATCCTCCACCAGCCAGCCCTCCCGCTGCAAATGTCAACCGAAAAAGGGGGTGCGGTGGCGGGGTGCGAGGGCAGGCGGGGCTCCCCGGAGTGCCCGCTCCATGCTTTTCCCGTGCCGCTGCAGGAGCAGCGCAGCCCCGGGAGCTGCCAAATTGATTTTGCAGCGCAGTGGCACAGCCTTTGTCTGCTTTTGGCAGGGGGCTCTGGCACGGCCACACTGCCGCTGCGACGCGGCACTCGGAGTTTATGATGATTTACGCTGCCCTGGGATCCAGGGCCCCCGACCAGCAGCGGGGCCAGCGTGCAAGGTGCCGGGCAGAGATACCCACACAGACCCGGCCTCTGCGGGGCTCGCAAGAAACAGGTTGATAGACCCATCTGAATGGGAGCGATGGGGAGGCGAAGCCCAGGGGGGATTAGGAAGCGTTTGCTCATGCTAATGCAAGGGAGGCTTGTGCTTTACCCGCCTGCAAAACAAGTCCCTTTCAGGGCATGGCCGTGCAGAGCTGCTGTCCCTCCCAGGAGGGCAGAGACTCCCAGAGCGATGTGCAATCTGCTCCCGTCTTTTCCATGCTCTTCCAGATAGCATGGGATCAGCAGGACCGTTTCACGCACCCCTTTCCTTCAGCAAAAGCCTGAGCTCGCGGGAGAGCCGGGCTCTGCCGCTGAATTGCTGCAGGGTCCCTGCACCCCCCCAGATTGGGCACCCCGCGGGCACAGCCCCTCACCCGTATCCCCGTACCATGCCGAGGGCAGCACACCCAGCCATCCCACCCCCTCCCGCCCCCGCACCAGTTTCTCCTTCCTTGCCAGGAAGGGCACAAGTGCAGTGCTGGGCGGAGAGGGGATTTGGGAGAAAGCAGGTTATAAAACACTCAGCAAAGTTCCACTCGGTGCTTCAGGTCTAAAATTAATAGGTGCAACCCATAATCCTCTCTTGGAGGGAGACGGGGGGAAAGGCAAGAGAAAAATAATGGTCAAATCCCCATGCCTTGCTGTCGGAGAGTCCTCCAGGTCTGTGAAGTTCAATGCATAGGAAATGAGGTGGAGACTCAGCACGTTTGCAGGGAACATGGGTCAAAAGTGACCTTCACAAACTCAGCCCAGGGCGCAGAGCGGCACGGGGCTGGCTGGTTCACCTCCCAGCACAGCCAGGCTGCAGGGGGAGACGGACGGAGGGTTTAAAGCCTGTCCTTCCTCAGCAGGCAGCAGTGCAGGCAGGGAGGGGTGGGCAGCGAGAAAGAAAAGGCTGCTGTGCCTTGCCTGGCCGGGTGTCCAGTCCTGTGGATGGGGCTGATTTTGGGTGGCATCGTTGGAAAGCCGTTGCATCCATCCGGGAGCTGCCTGTCTTTAGGACAAGAGCATTTCCCACAGCATCCCACTGCCCCTGGGGACCCCCTGTGTGCCCCCCCTCCGGTTCACCCCGTGGCATCGGGGCTCCCATGCTCATCCTTCACCTGATTTTGGAAATCTTCACCCCGGGGAGTGGGGCTGAGGGTCTGCGCTGTCCGTCCCCACCTCGGATCAAAGCTGCCCCCCCCCGCCTCGCCGCACGTGTCCCCGCTCGCTATTCACATCACTCGCCGCTTGCCTTCAAAGGGCTTCTCTGCGAGTGGGAGTACGTGGCCACATCTGTGTGCCGGCTCCAGCACACCGAGGTTTTGTTAACAGCTGCACTGCACCAGAAAGATCAAAACAGGGGCAGAGAGGGAAGGGGAGGGGGCTCTCCTCCTCGCCTGGATAATTTAAATTTTATGAGAAAGCAAAGGCAAATTATGGAGAGAAGGGATGGGGGGAGGAGGAGGATGCTTCCCATCGTGCTGCCTGCAGGCAAACCCCACCATGGGACAGTGACCCCCCCACTGCCCGCAGCCATCATCCCCTGCCCTGCACCGCCTTGTCCGCACTCGGGACTGGCACCATGTGCATGCGAGGGGGAAAATACAGTTGCCTGGTCCCTCTCCGTCAGTCCTGTCCTCCCGACGGCCCCATCTCCACCCCTTGGCTGGTCCTTTCCTGACCTACACGCGGGCCTGGCGTCTCGTCCTGGCCATGCGAACGGGCTGCAGGTGTTGCCATCACAGGATGCTTTTGGGGGAGGCACCGTGCCGGCAACTGTTGGCACTGGTGGCTTGAAAGGTAAAATGCTGTTGAACCCGGTGTCTTGGTAGAGCCAGGCAGCGAGGGCAGCACAGCCACGCTCTCCTGCCAATGGTCCTCGCTGTGGTGGCCGTCGGCGATGCTTTAACCACCATCTTCAAGGGACAACCGGCAAAAACCAGGGGGGGACGAGGGCTGAGTGACTTCCCCGCTGCCGGTGATGAACGAGCCGCTGGGAAAGACAGATGAGCCGAAGCCACCAAGGGCCCCCACGCTCGTTGATTATGAGAGCTGCTCGAGCGGTGATGGGAGCAGCGAGCGCTGGAGGTGTTTAAAGGAGCAGGTGGTGCGCCGGGGAGTTCAAAATTAAAGAAAAAGTGTTTTTTTCCAAAAAGCAATCTATTCAGAAGCAATTATGCCCTGGTGCCTGTGTTGAACTTCCTTGTTCTTTATTGCAATGACATTTGCATGAAAATGGGATTAAAACCCATTTTTTTTAGGGTAACAGATTCCCACCTGTACTTGCTGCTCGTTCCTGACCTGAAGGGATCATCTGCTCTGGGATGAGGCTGCGCCCGTGCTGTGCTGAGGCTGCTTTTGGGGGCGCTGGAGGGACGACGCCCGCGCGCCCCCACCTTGCTCCCCCCACGTCCCCCCAGCCTCTCCCATCCCTGCCTCCACTCCCGTGGACTCCTCGTTGCCCAAACACACTCTGAAAAAAACCCCCAAACCCTGAGCTAGTCCTTTTCTATTTGTTTGGTGATCATATCTGATTTAATTTCACGTTTTCCTCTCATTCTTTTTGCTGTGCTTTCTGCTAGAAATAATGATGGCAATGTGCTGCTATTACTCCTGTCTATGTAGCTGATTCCTCTCCTCTCCCTCCTTCCCTTGTCATTTCCATCCCTGATTTTTTTTCCCCTCCCTTTCATACAATGACTTCTGCATTTCAGCTTACTCACCTGGAAACTGCTACATTTCCTGGTTCATTCTGATTAGATTGTGTCTCACAGGC
>NW_008824285.1:1605640-1606166 GCF_000699105.1 Pygoscelis adeliae | reverse complement strand
TGAACCATTTTTAAATAAGATGTTCGCTTAGCACAATCACCTAATTATTTGGAGTTTAGTGCCATTGTATTTTTACATACGTTCTTACAATTGATTTTTTGGGGGCAGGAAAGAAGTGCGATTGTTCCCCCACAAACCGACATATTTTATACACGTTGGGTTTTGTGTGCATATTACATTTTTAGAAAATCAATTTCTGGCTGTGGATGTATTTGTTCAGCCTGAGACAGAATGTGTGCAGCGGAGCTGGAGCCGGAAGGACATCGGAGGACCTTGCAAAGAGCTGACACAAAGCAGACATTTATTCCTGTGCCATAACTAAACAACCAGCCAGCCGTCCCTGCGTGGAGCTCCAGATTTATCTCTGTTCCACACATGCCCAGTGCCCTCTTGCCTGGGCTCTTAATATGTGAGGTGACTCACGATGCCGAGAATTTGAAAAGTGCTGCTGCTATTTAAGAAAAAAAAAATAATAAAAAAAAAAAGGTGCATGCAGCTGCCTTCCCAAAGGCCGCCTTGCGACGCC
>NW_008824285.1:1598540-1605584 GCF_000699105.1 Pygoscelis adeliae | reverse complement strand
CTGCCCTCCGGCAGCGACTGCCGCGGGGCTGCATCCCCCCGCCGCCTGCGTGCCAGGCCCGTCCCGCTCCCCACCACCTCCTCAACCTGCCCAGCGCAGCATCCCGAGCAGCCACGGGAAGGGTGACATTGCCTCTGGCGAAAGCCCCTGAAGAGAGAACTAGCCACCCTGGCACGGGGCTTTGCAGTTGGGAGCAAGGCTGGAAACCGCCGCTGCAGCGGTTGCGCGGTGGGAACCGGGAGGGGAGGTGACGCGGGGGCTTGTTCTGACCCAGCATCGGTCCTACCCCTTCCCCAGCGGGATTAAAGCAAAACCCTCGGCAAGGAGGGCCGGGCTGCCTGCTCCCTGCAGCCCCGCTGCGCTCGCCAAGGCGAAAGGAGGAGGAGGGCAGGGGAGTCAAACACTAATGAATCACTCGCAGATGTACATAGGTACACTCACACAGATATTACCCACCAAACAACAAAAAAACCCCTCTGCTTTGACTGCCTTTCTAATGCCTCTGCAGCCATCTGTCTCTCCTGGGGGAAGGCTCAGTTTTTCCGTACTTAAAGGATTTGTAAATTCATTGCAAACAAGAAAAGCGAAGGCAGCGGAGCCGCGCGCCCGCCCAGCAGCGGGGTTTGATGGCCCATCTGGCAGAGCACCGCGCTCCTGCCCGCAGCCTGCCGTCCCCTGCCTGCAACAAACGCACCCGTAAAACCCCTGCACCGATAACGGGTTATTTAATTACATATGCCGGCAGCCACGGAGGAGGGGGAGCGCTGGCTGCTGTGGCTCAGGGGGCATTTCTGGCTCTGCTGGGGCGTTTCCTATTTCCCCAGGCTCCTTCTCTGGCTCTGCAACAAGCCCCGAAGGGACCTTGGAGCCTCCCTGGTCTCACTCCCTGCCTCAGTTTCCCTCCTGATGAAATGAAATGGATGTTAGCAATAATTCTGCCGACTGTGATGGAGACGAGGCACGTGCGTGGGGAGCTGGAGCAGCAGGCAGGGCTTGTCTCCTGCCAGGTCTTGGCTTTCCAGCGAGGTAGGTCAGGCAAAAAAAAAAGGAGAGAGGGATTTATTTCCTCTCTAGTTCAAGACTGACAAGGACACTGCTTAATCTAGGACAGGCATGCTTGAAATCCTTGTGCTCTAAAGATAATTTATAGGGCAAATTTTGCCACATTGGTATAAGCTGCCTTTAACTGGGATTGCATTGGCAGTGCTTATGATTAAGCGGAATCACGGATGTAAATCAGGAGTAGCCCTGGGAAGTTTCCTGGCATTGCACTCTTGTCACTGTGGTCACTGGTCCAAATCAACAGCATCTCCATAAACCTGCGCGACATTGCATCAGGACCGGAGATCGTACCGGTATAAATCTGGAGAGGTGTTTGATTGTGATATTAATTTTAATGGGCAAATAAGGAAGACATGCTCCAGGACCCTTCAGGGTATGGAGGAGACGGTGTTCAGCTGTGATGGAAAGTTCATCTTGGTTGCTTCATCCATCCTTAGTCAAGAGCAACATCCCTGAATCCCCTCTGACCTGAGTGCTCAGAAATAAGTGAGGGACAAGTTCTCCTGGAAGGAAACACCTCAGCTGCAGCCTGGGGCCAGCCCAGCCGCCGGAGAAGCTCGGCGAGGAGCACACCCACCCCAGCACCCTCGTGTATGGCCGAGCTGCGAGCGCCTGCAACGGCTCCGCTCTGCGCGGTGGGATGCTTTAGATGCAGGTGTTGTTCGCTGCCCCCTCCCGCCCCAGCAGCTCCCTGTCTGGACGAAAGCAGTATTGATTAGACTGCTTTATAATTACTAAGTAATTCTTGGCAGCCAACGCCGACGGCTTTGTTAATAGTCAAGAGGCAGATAATGTGTGAACTATCTTGGCGGGACATGGCAGCCAGAAGATGGGAGCTGCCTGCGCCAGAAACCAGCCCTGACCGCTGCCTGCCTTCCCACCGCCCTGCCCAACACTGCCTGCTGCCCGGCCCCGCGCTGATCGGGGTCGGAGGGGCCTGCAGCTGGGGTTTGCAAGGAGAGATGTTGAAAAGCCCATGCTCTGGTCTCAAAAACTAACGGGTTTGGGGTCTGCAAGGTGCTCAGCATCCCAGCACCCCCTTCAGCATCCATGCCAGGGCTCCCCTGTGTCTTCCTGTCTTGAACTTGCTGGAGTTACACAAAATGCTCCGCTCGGGCTTAATCTTCTCTCCGCTTAGGCAGTTGCCAACTTAAACCATTCAAAATGATAATCTGGGCAGCAGCAGTAAGTCAGCCCCGCACCAGCCCATCGCTCGGCAGGGCTGCTCTGCAGCGCGGGCACGAATGGGCAGTGCTCCGCTGGCAGGATTTATCGCCCTGAGGCGTCCTTCGTCCCCAGCCTTGCAATCCCTAACGGCTGTGCAAAGGAGGAGCTCAAAAAGAGATTTAAGGCTTCCTGGCCAGCATGTCACAGCTGTGCTCCAGGTACAGGGTGCTCCGTCTCCCTTCCCTTGGATTTGGTGCTGGTACAGCAGAAAATTGGGATAAGGGTGGATGAGAACTGCTTTTATTGACTTCAGTGGGAATTGCATCCACATGCACTTGGGTGGAGTCTGGTCTTGGCATTTCTGGAATCCCTGTGAGATGCCTGGCATCCCTGTGGGAGTGATAAAGGGAGAAGAAAGTGCTATGATGGGCTGGGTGAAGTCTCTATTTCCAACCCCTGGGCTCTCAGAGATCCCTGGCCGCGGCTTCATGATGGCGTCACTGGCCGGTGCCTTCTTTAAGCCCATTGCAAAAACCAAATGCCAACGTGCACTCCTGCAGTCTCTTTAAGGGGAAAAAAAAAAGGCAGATTGCACCTTTAGACCTCTTTCCTGTTAATCTGCCATTAAAATACCAGCCAGAGGACAAAAATAGAGGGGTCCATTTTTCATCTGGACAGTGGGGGACATAAATTGCTCAACTGTTTTGGCTGAAATGAGGTCTTTGTCTGAGGCTGAGCGCTGACTCTTGCTCCCTCCCTGTTCCTGGCCAGGGGATGCCAAGGAAGGAAAAGAGCAAAGGCCGCAGCCACCTTCCCCATCCCATCCCACCGAGGAGCCACTGCCATCCCTGCTGCGTCCACCGCCGGGAGAGCATGTAGGGGGAGGGAAAACAAGTCTTGGACCTTGCTCAGTTTGCTCATGCTTCTTGCAAATCTCCTTTTTCTTTTCTCCTGTTAATGACATGCCTCTTCAGTTGGTCCTAATTTCAGTAAATGCATTTATTCTCCGCGTGCAAAGAGGATTTTGTGGCTGAAGGGCTTCCCAAACGACTGGCTCCACTCCCTGCTCTGCTGTACGTGAATTCGGACGGGAACGAGCACCCACCCCGACCCTTGCTTCACCCAGGTCTCCCTGGAGGGTCCCAGTCCCCTCGGCTGGGGGATCCCCATCCCACACAGGGATGCAGCCGGGCTGGAGAGATTCCCCGGGCACTTTGTCAGCTGGCAGAGAGATGCCACCTGAGCCTGCATGGTGCTGCAAATCAGGCTTGCCTTTTGCAGTATATACATATGGAATGAGGTTTATTTATGAGGGGGAAAGAGCCTATAAAGAAGAGTTACGATGTCCAAGAGGAGCTGATTTATAGCACAGCAAACTTCAGGCTGTAGCTCAGCGTGGGGAATGACAGCCCCTGACAGGTGGCCATGAATAAATCCAAAAGTTTTCCTGCCTCCGGTAGCCGGTGGCCAAATACTTCGGCAGGTTAGAGAAACCTCCACCTGCCACGCTTTTTAATAGTCAAGAGGTGGGAACGAGAGCGGGAGAGACCTGCCATGCTTCAGTGCAAAGCATTGGGGCTTTTTCCTTTGTTTTTAAAACATTTCTCTCGCGACTGGTGAATCCTGAGCATGGCCAAGAGCAGTCCTCTTGGCAATACGGTTCTCATTACAACCACCCATGCATAAAGTACTTAATTAGGTCCCCGCGCCAGCATCCCTGCTGCTGCCGCGACAGCCCACGCCTCAGCCCGGCGCTTCCCCGGTGAGGCGGGTGTCAGCCCGCCCAGTGCTGTCGCTGCCCGCTGCAGCTCCAGCGTCTGCATTTGTAATTGCACGGAGAGGAGCCAGCCAGCTGTGCTAAGTGGAGCCCTGACGATGATGCACGAACCCATCCAATTCCCAGCGATCACAGTATGTGACAAGCAAGCACGCTGAGCTCTCTGAGATGGGTCAGAACTGCACGCGAGCGAGAGCACCTGCATCTTTCACGGGGCCAGACCCCTTGCCCATGGAAGGTTTGCCCCTTCCCTAGGAGACGTGCCAGGGAAGCTCACCAGGCAGAGCTCCCCACCCGCAGCCCTGCAGCTGAAGTCCGTGGAAAGATGTCGTGCTGACTTCATTCTGCCTGGCCCCGGATAGTCCCAGCGTGGACGGTCACACGGATGTCACCCGTAGGGCCCTCTGAGCCGTGCAGAGCCCGAGGACAGCACGGTTTGTGTCCTTTGACCATTTTGCTGTGAAATCAGAGGCCCGTGGGCCCTTGTAGCCCAGTTTCCGAATGAAACGAGGCTTGTGCACGCCTGTGCCTGTGCATTCCCCTCCCTAACAGTTCAGTTCGCTGACCTGTTTCAACCTAATTATGCCGAAAGGGGTACAAATCGCACGGATTTGGGGTTTCTATGAAGACAGAGCTCCGTAAGAGAGGCACCTCCATAGGAATCTGGCTTTGCTGCTTTGCCTGCTGACGGACAGCTCGTCCCTGCAAGGCTCCTCCAGCACCACCAGCGAGGCACCGCTCCCAGCACACCCCAACACCGCCGCCCCGAGCCCCCAGCCCTGCCAGGGCTCTGCAGAGCCCAGCTCCTGCCCTCCTGGCTGCTGCCCGCCCTGGCCGGCAGCCCCTGGCTCTCCCGCTGTGCCGCCTGCCCATGTAGATCTGCAGAGCTACCTGTGTATGCGAGTCGTCTTTTTCCACCTGGGAAAAAAGCTGTAAAGGAACAACCGGAGGCTTTTGTGGCTTTACACAGGGCTGCCCTGAGCATGCGCTGCGGCGCACGCCCAAGGAGCTCGCCGTACGGCAGGCGTGCTGCGCTGGCAATGCCCACACAGGCCATTTGTACAGCACCGGCAGCGTGAGTTAATGCTTCCCGGGCATTGCTGGTCCGTCTGCGTGCAGGCTGGGGAGCCGTTTCATGCACGCCTGGTGAGCCTGGTGTATCCCAGACTCAGCAGATTGACAGCGCGTGCAGGGATGATGCTTCCCGGGCAAGTCCCTTTTGCTGCTCGTGCACTAAATCACCCACAAACTCCCGTCTGAGGAGCCCCAGAGAGGACTTGGACGCTCTTGTGTCTCAGAAGATGGGTACATGGGAGGGAAGATGTTCCTGACTCTGGTTGTGCCACTTCGAGTGCTCATAAACTACTGCAGGCAGCAGAGAAACACCAGCAGTGCTATTAGCTGAACACGCTGTCAACCTTTTTGAGAACCCGCGTGCCGACAAGAAGTTTAATTGCCAGCGTCGTAAAGCTGGGGCTGGGCACAAATGCCTGGTGCTGATGTTTTTTGGCTCATAGTATCAACAGATTTATTTGCTTGTAAATCCTCCCATAGTGGAGACAAAGGTTTTTGTGGGCACATAAAGCAGAATTCACAACAATTCGACGCATCCCAGGTGTCTGAGCAGCTAGGCCTCCTCTCCCCTCCCCTGGTTCCCATCCTGCTCGGGTCCACATGTCACTACCGCCATGGCCGTACTGTTATCATTGCTCCTCCAAATGTCAGGGTTAGCATCACCAAAGAGCTGAACTATTTCTGGTTCATCCCAGCCCCGAGATGCAGAACACGCACCGGCCCCACCGGCAAACCCTTGCCAGCTCCAGCTCTCGGCAGCTCACGCTGGCGCTCCGCAGGGCTCTCTCTCCCCAGCAAAGGCAAGTGACTAATTAACTCCTGTACATCACTGTAATTGCACAGCTTGCTAGCTTCATTCACCGGATCGCTTTGGATGTGATTAATTTTTTGCTTATGAAAGGTGAAGCCACGCACAGCCCTGGCTGCTGCAGCCCCCTCCCAAGCCCACTCAGTAAGTCAGCGGCGTGGCAGCCTCTCTCCACTTCACCGCCTGCCAGGGACTGCATTCGTTAGAGGTGAAAGTACAGTTTAATTTCTAAAACCACCCAGCCGTGGATGCAGCGTATGAATTAGGCTGATAATGAAATATCCATGCTGAATATTTGATGAAGAGGAGAGCTGCCGATCAGTGCCCGGCAGCAGCTTCTGCTCGAGCTTGGTCTAATTGTTCCCAAATATCTGAAGAACCATTTTGCAAAGTTTGCGAAGGGGAAGATCCTTGATTCTTTGCAAACACAATGCTCTTTAGTTCCGATTAACGTTATGATCCTTGCTGCCGAAAGAGCCCATTCATTTCAGTGAGCAAACAAGAGAAGGGAGCAAAAGGGACTCTGGGCTGATAGCCTGCAAATAACGTTTTCCATTTGCTGGGTCTTTCCAGCTTAGAAAGGCATTAAAAAGGTGGGGGGGGAAAGAAGCATTTTTCAAAACTTCACTTCTCAATTTATTGCACGGCATCCTGCAGCAAACAGCAAAATGAAATAGGTCCTTGTTATCTCTCCCCCCCCAAAAGAGACAAGCTGTACAGGAGAAATAGATAATTTCTATCTGCTTTTTTTATATGCTTCATAAAACGCATTGTGCAGGCATGTAAAATATATGTGGCCTGTATAAATATGTTTAAAGACATAATTTTAAAAATGGTCCGCTGGAATTACTTGGAAAAGCACGGGAAGCTCCGCAGCAGCATCCCCTGGGGCTGGCGGGGCCCCTTCCACCACGGGGCAGCTCAGCCCCGGACCCATCACAAGCAGGGGGTGAGCCCCAGCCCGGCCGCATCCTGCAACCTCTCCTTTTTCCCCCTCCACAACCTCTGCGAAGCACCAGGGCCGGGGCTGGCTCATTCCCATGCAGCTCCAGGTACGGCACCAACTCAGCAGCTCAGCAAATGAGCTAGTGAAAACTGTTTTATCTATTGATCTATCCACCCTGCTAGCGAGCCGGCAGCAGCGCAGCAGACACTC
>NW_008824285.1:1597518-1598472 GCF_000699105.1 Pygoscelis adeliae | reverse complement strand
GGTGGGGAGATGAACCCCCCCCACGCATCCCTCGCTCCTCGCATCCCAGCCCATGGGTGGGGCGTGCTGGCACTGCTCTGCACCGAGAGCATCCCCGCCAGGACCCGGAGGTGGTCAGAGATGCGGTTTGCAGTTTTCCACCAGGATTTTTGCACAGAAACAGCCGATGGCCGGTGGGGAATGGTATCCTTCTCTCTGGTACGACCGCTGGAGCTGTTTTCTGGACCGGCTGCCTCCGTCCCTAGGAAGGAGCCCCTCCCCACCGCAGCACCCACAGAAACCTCCCCTCTATCCCCCTGCACCCCTCCCACAGCCTGCCTATCCCCCTCCCCCCCCAGTAACCCCAATAAGCCACTTTCCCTGGGAGATTTCCAGAGAGGTCTGGGGGGTTGTTCTAAATTACAATATGCAAATAAGAAAGTGGAAGAGAAAGTCTTTTTTGAGCCAAAGTCAAACAGAGAAAATATTGCGCTATGCGAAAGAGATAAGGAGAAGAGCTGTTTATTCCCTCGGTGGCATGAGGCCTGCCTTTGAAGCAGATAAATCTTTGCTGGTAATACAGTACTTAAACCAGAACTGACACCTTTTTATATCAATTGCTGAGAATTGCCTTTGTGAGGCTCTGATACAAAGGCTGCCTTGGCTGTAGCTTGCATACCAATTTCTCTCCAACCTGTTGGTTAACCTGTCTGCTCTGCCCCGCGCTGTGCCTCGGCGTCTCCGGCTGCTGACTCCATGCTTGGGAGCTGTGCAGCTCTGAAACGCCCCTGGAAATCTTGGGTTTGTTCCCTTATTCTGCCCCAAAACACCCACTGAATTTTAGAGAAGCATTTCACCTCTTTGGGGGGTGATTTTCCATCTGTAGTTGCATTTTGTACCCCCTTGGCAGCGATGCAAGCATCCGGGCAAGGGCAATGGAGAAGCGATGGAGCGAGCATTAATGTATGTATATAT
>NW_008824285.1:1588095-1597175 GCF_000699105.1 Pygoscelis adeliae | reverse complement strand
TAATAATAATAATAATAATAATAATAATTAAAAAAAAACCCTGAGTGAAATGGCAGCCACTTGTGGAGCAATCGCTGCAGGAGCTCTGCCGTATGTATCCCCAGCCGGGACAGCCGGCGGGTCCCATCCTCCTCTCCCTTTGGCCAGCTTTAAGCCGGTGTAGCTGCACCGTGCTTGCTGGAGCATCTCCTAATTTACACCCAGAAGGAGCAGCGTCGGGACCAGTATGTTTTCACAGCTACCCTGCCCGTCTACAGCTTGCTTGCTTATGCAACTGCTATCACACTGTAGAATTAACATAAAGCATCGTACAGCAGAGACACGTTTAATTCAGATGATTATACTAACTATTAGACAACACAATTCTAAGTGCTACAAGCACCTGAGAGAACAAAAAAAAAAATCCCCTCCAAAATCATATAATGGCTGAGAAATCCTGTAACAAACCGCAATGCACAGCATAGTAAATAGTGTAGTTAAAAGTACTTAATGCCGCTAAATACCTGATTTCATTCTGATCAGGGACACAGTTTAGCTCGAGCAGGAGAGAGATGATTTGGAACTTCGCAAGACTAATACTGCCGAGCGGCTGGGGTGCCTTTTTTTGGGGACACGGGGGGAAGATATGAACGCGGGCTGAGTCTCGCACAGGACAGCCTGGAAAGCGCCAAGGACATGAGGAAAACCTCCAGGTGTTTTACTGTGCAGAGGGCAGGAAACGTTCAGGAGCCGTGGCCGTACTGTGCCGTGACAGTAACTAGACATCAGTCATGCCAACGCGTGGCTGCTAATGCTGCACGCAGACAGCAGAGTGCCATTTGAGGTGTTGGAGGAGCAAATCGTAGTCAGGCGAGGGGGGCAGTGGAGAGGAGCTTCCTCCGTCACGCTGCTCTGGATGACTGTTTCCCTCTGCTCCCTACGGAGAGCGAAGCTGGGGAGGGATGTGGCAGCTCTGCCTTCCCACAGACGTCTATAAACGCTCGCCAGCATCCGCACCGCTGGTCCCCACGGGGCTGCGACCACTTCGGGGCACTCCTGGGGTCTCCACCGAGAGAAAGGCAGATACAACATCTGATGCTTTATTAAAAATAGCATTATTTGCCTGCAGCCGCTGGTCCCCACGGGGCTGCGACCACTTCGGGGCACTCCTGGGGTCTCCACCGAGAGAAAGGCAGATACAACATCTGATGCTTTATTAATAAATAGCATTATTTGTGTTTGAAGGCTGCTTATCGTAATCGTGGTATTATCTTAGATATTTTCCTTATAACTCTTACCTGACACTGTTCACCCAAAGATCTCAAGAAGGGATGATAATTAAAGATTTGTAAAACCTTCTGAGCCAAATATTCTTTGCTCTCCTCTATGCACGAGCTCAAGACTGAGAGTGGAGAGGTCCTGAATGCTAAGAGCACCAGGGGAAGGAAAGCCATTTTCAGCATGCAAGAACTCTATGCGTTTTATTGATTTTTCCACCCCAGGACTGAACCTGCACCATTGCACATTCCCTACCAGCCCCTCTCGTTAACCAGCACACGCAAGCTCGCGGCAGCCCATGCAGCATCCCCTGCCCAGCACAAACAGCAGCCAAAGCAGAGGGAGGAACCCACCCGTTAACGCTTCTCCATGATTAACTGCCATGCTGGTAATTAGCTGAAGGAGGTCAGAGCTTGAACCATCATTTCTGATGAACCTGACGGTTCATGTACTCGTAAAACCTTGACAGGGTACAAGTGCGGTGCGGATGAGTTGAATTATCCCCCCACAGGTTTCCCAGGCAAAGGCAGCATCAGACTGATCAGATTTGATTATTCCAGCTAATATTTTCCCACTCTCTGTTAATTATGATGATTAGAATTAATTACTGCTGATTAGAATTAGATTTATGAGCGGGTGCATCGTGGGAAGCTGGCCAGGGGTCACCCGTGCCGAGCCCAGCCCTCGCCGGCACAAGGAGCTGCTGGGCCACCCCCCCCTCGGGGCTGGGGCTCAGGAGCTGCTTGTGGAGCTTTTCTGTCCCTTCGCCGTGTGACCTTGGGCAAATCCTTCCCCCCCCAGCACCGCAGAGCTCTCACTGCCTGCGGCCGTGCCCAGCTCTTTGGGCAGCCAAACAGGCGTGAGCCGTGCGTGTGGATGCCTGGCGGCGGGTGCACACCCTCCCTTTACACCTCTGGAAGCTGCCGTCACATAAATAACAGCGAGAACTGAGCTGGAAGGAACGGCAAAGTGCAAAATGGTGCAAAATAGTTGAAAGCATGTGATGGTGAATCCTTGCTTGGTGGCTACAAGGTGCAATATCTGAATTGAGAGGAGAGCTCGGAGCAGGAGCCTGAGTTTCTGTGCTTGTGCTGTGGGGTTGCACTACCCACGATCAAGCATCAGCAGCTGATTTTATCCTGAATTTTCCTAATTTACATTGCTGCCTCGATTTCCTACCTGTGGCAGGGACATCGCTATTAGGAGCTGGAGGCGGCCACAGACATGTTCCCTATCCAGCCATGCTGTGACAGATAAAGCAGAAAGGGAATAAAGTGGCATAATCTAAAGAGACAGTGACTGTGATGCCATCGAGCTGAGGATGCTCGTCCTGCGGCACCTGCCCTGCCTCTCGCACAGATTTAGGGGCTGTTAAGAGGATAGATGCACGGCAGTGTCATCTGCAGGGACAAAGGACATATGCTGCTAAATAAAGTCGCTATTATCCCCGTGCAGAAGGAGGGAGGGATGGGTGCCCGGGGAGAGGCAAGGAGAGGAAGAGAGATCGAACAGGTAGTAAATTTTCAGAATTGCCCCCAAAAAGCATATCTACTGAGTAAATCCAATGGAGTGGGCTGTCTGCCTATATATAATGTATTCCTTATTAATAATGTAGCCATGATAGAGCCTTTTATTGATCCTCAATATATAAATCTAACCTCCCTATGAATAAAAAATGTAATAAGATCTTGGAAATAGACTAAATAATAGCACATGAACCCTAAATGGCAGGGATAAATTGCAGTGCTGGGGAAACTGCTAATGGATGGCAGCCTGTGACGCTTGCCCGGGATCCTGCTAGCGACAGCCAAGAGTTGGGCGATGGTGCCAGCATGAAACATCTCGGCTGTCCCCGAGCAGCTTGTGACAGCAGGACGGGGACAGGGCTTCAGGGCTGGTCCCTGCCGCTTAGCTCATGGGAGACCAGAACAGGGCTCAAAAGGATCCTTAAAAAAAAACCTAGTCAGGAATCCCCTTCCCTGCTCTCTTCTGTTCCATCCTTTGCGTGGCAGTCGCCCAAGTGCCAGTACGGTCCCTTTAGGTGCTTATTAGAGATACTCAGGAGTTAGCAAGTGGAGATGCAGGCTTTGATGCGTGCTCTGTGCTTGCTCCGGTCCGTCTGTCTCTCTCCCCCTCCTGCTATTTTAACACCTAATAGAAAATCCAGCCCAAGCCACCACATGTCGCCTGGTTTTATGTTAAAGCCATAAAGGGGCTGAAGCCATATATTGGTCTGCGTGTGCTCAAAACTTTGTCTATATTGGGAAAAATAATCCGTTTGTGTTTCTCAGCCCTGTAGCATGAGAAACTCCTCGACCAGAAATGTCATTTCTCCCCCTGTTTGCCCTGAACACCTGGAAGGTTTCACCCGGTTTACCCTTTGCAGCTGCAGAACTGGGATAACGGGTTTTGCCACGTCTGTAAAGAGCACGGAGGGATCTCGTAATCGGTCTATCTCCGGATAATATACAACATGATTACTATTCACATGTCACAGGCAAACTTTTGCACAGCTCTCGCTTTACTCCATGAAATAACCCCTTTTAGCGGTTAACTTTGCTCAGAAAGAATTATATCCCCAGAAACACTGGCTGTGCAACTTTCTTAATAGCAGCTGTCAGCACGGTCAGGCATCCTTTGCAGCAGAGACGAGAGATGCAATAATAACAACATCAATAATATCTACCTCTGACAGAGTGCTTTTTTTGTCAGTAGATTTCAAAATATTTTCAAAGACGATCCCATTTACAGGATGGAAAGAGCAATACTCGTCAGAAGGAGCTGCAGGCAGGCGAGGGGCCGGGGAGCTTTGCCCTCGGGACCCCTGGTCACAGTGTGCGTGGGGATCCCCACTTTCACCCTGAGCACCCACAGCTGGGATGCAGAGAGGACCACACGAATCCTGGCCCAGAGTGTTAACACTAACAGATTATTTCCATTAATATGAAGACAATTACACCGGATAACGCAAGGAGCGCAGCTCATTAGCCGGCTGGCAGGGTTGCAGTGCTCGCTGGGGACCCGAGTGCGTTAACAGGGATATTACCAGCGTGTTACCGTACAGCTTGTCTGATCATATTAACCGTGGGCCAGCCCAGGCTGCAAGAGGCACGCGGTGGCTTCCCCCCTTTCCCACTTCGATCCAGCGTACTTCCCTGAGCCAGCGGCCTGCAGCGGGGGTGACAAGTGACACGACACAGACCCAGCCGTCCCCGAGCAGGGAGAGGACCGGAGATGGGCTTCAAACTGCCCAGGGATGTGGGAGAGGACGAGGAATTGAGATGACAACAGTGTTTTGGAAAGAGCCCTGGGATGGGGAGCAAGGTGAGAGGGGAGCAACGATGCATCCAAACCCCTGGCTGGTGTCAGGGGACACCAATCTTCCCCCTTCTCACCCAAAACATTCACGCAGAAGAGCAATGTGCACGGGGGAAACTAGAGAATATTTATCACCTCTTTGCAAAGTAAGTGAATCTCGCCTGTGCCGTGGTGATTACTGTGGTTATAAAGTGACTCACACGGCTGCTATTAAATCTGTTCATTAACAGCGTTGTTGTGGCAGGCAACTTTGGGCTATGGCATGCCAAACCCCATCGATCAGCCTATCTGCTTCAGACATGAGAAATCCAGAAGCTGCAGGAAAATACAGCATTTTTTTGTCTATGGCAGGCACAGACGAACCTGCTGCACCAGCTACAGCGGGCCTGAGCGTGGCTGAGCAGAGCTGGGGGCTGAAGGACCAGCGAGAGCTGCGGGACGGCACCCAGCAGCAGGCTGAGATCCCCAGCTCTGATCTGGAGGTGGGTTTCATCCCCTCCACACCTCTCCTGCGGTTTTGCAGGGGCGATGGGACAAGCTCCCCCCGCAGCCATCGGCACAAAGCCGTGTTCGACAGCTGCTGTGCTCCATCCCGGCAGGATCCGGCCACGCTTCAATGCCAGGTGATGGATCCCATTGCACAAAGTCTGCTGCGAAGCGTGTTGGGATCCTTTGGGATGAAGTGCGGTACATAAACATGACGGATGATTACAGCCAATGCATTTCAGTCTACTACAGGACTATTGCGTGCGTGCAATTGCCAAGCAAGCTGCAGAAACATGCCTCTCTGTAGCTACAGGGGGGGGGTTTATTAGCTGAGAAACCCTCTGGATGGTGATATTGCTCCAGAGCCACAATGGTTGCTCTTTGCAACATGCAGCGTTACCTGTTCGGTGCTAAAACCGCCTGAAGTAGGTATTGTTCCCGTGCAGACGGCCCTGGCCAGGACGGCCTTGCTGTAGCATCTCCAGCAGTAGCTATAGCAGCACGGGTGAAAGGCAGGGACGCCTCAAGTGTGGTACAATGAGGGACAGGATGAGGCACAGGGGGATCTTTGCAAAACAGAAAGCTGCCAGCTCAAAGAAATAATAAAAACAAGCAAGAGCCTGTGTTAAAGCAAAGCACGAAGCTGATGGAAGGTGAAGAGAAAGCAAGGTGGAGGGGAGACAGTGTGATCCCCACGGGATCTGGCATACCAGGGTGCTCAGGGGGAGGAGGTTGCAGAGGCAGCGCAGGGGTGATTTTGGAGGGTCCCGGCCTCTCAACAGAATAAAAACATGCCAGAAAAGCCAGAAAAAAAATCCACGTCAGAAAAGAACAACTCTACAGACAAAACCCAGGTCCTCCTTTCCAAAATTTTGGCCACTACCTGCTGATGTACCTTTGAGGTGCCACCCAAGGTGGCCCACACCCCGCTGCAGAAGCTCTGCCAACCTGCTGTGCATCAGCCAGCCGCCAAGTCCTGACGTACGGCAGCGGGAGCCAACTCACAGACAAACAAGGCCCCCCGGGGTGGGCAGCAGCACACCGCTGGCTCCCCCCACGCTGCAATCAATAGTGTTTGTTCAGTGTGAGGAGTGACAGCTCATTTCGAGGGACAGGTTGGCTTCACAATTGCTTGCTCAGGAGGAAACCTGATATGAAACAATAGGCTGGGCGGGTTTTTGGGGGAGCAAAACAGCGTATCCTAACTCCAGCCTGTGCCTCACTCAGTGCATCTTTTTTCCTCTCTCTTTTCTTTTCTTCCTCATCTTTATTCCTGTTTTCCAGCACTCTCAAAGTCATGGCAGCATGCAGGCAAGCGCCTGGCATCAGAGGGTTATGCTTGCCCCTGCACAGAGCAGCAGGGTGGGGAAAAGGAGGGATTTAGGGTTACACGTGCCTGCACGGCACTACAGGATTACCCCGCTGTTGGGCACATGAATATCCCGCAGCCCTGTCCCTCTGGACAGGCAGCAGACAGGCAGAGCAGGCAGCACACACCTTGCCCTGCCGGACGGCAGCACCTCGGTCCCTCTGTCACAGGAGCTATCCGTGTGCTTTGGTTTTCCTCTCGCTAAAGTGGCCAGTATAATGCCCAAAGCACAGAGCAGCGGGGGGATTCCATTTATAGAGAGGTTCAGTGTCCCTGGATAAAGGATAGCTAACCGCTGAGGGAAATAGCCTGCCCCGTAAGACTTGGAGAAAAACCTTTTCACACACAGCGGAAAAAAAAATATTAAGATATTGAGCTTTTATGGAAGCCTTTCTGTGGCTCAGAAACAAAAACCTGAACACGTGGCTTTGTGGTCACATCTCCTGCTCTGGTTTGCAATGAGACTCCAGCATCTGCTGGTGCTCGGAGCATCCTGCCCTTGGAAAGCCACGGGGGCTTCCCTCTGTGAGGCTGCTCCTCGGGCTGAGCAGGGAAAAGGGAAGCAGCAAGGGAAAGCGGTTGCGATTACTGGGCAGATAGCAACAAATATATATGTTAAACACATGGAGGTAAGAACAAATAGTAGGGATGAGAAGGCAAATATTGAGCAGGGTCCAGCACTGAGATTAAACAAACAGTGGGAAATGAGAAGCTTGTTGAAACAAGATGAGCAGCGGGAATACGAAAAATGCTGGGAATTAAACCAACAAGCGAATCCAGGCAGTGCCGCGCCACGTGCCCGAGCCCATCACCCCGCGAGAAACAACGCCGGAGCGCAGTGCAGAGGACATCCCCGGTGCCCCTTTCTCCAGCTTCGGATGCTGAATTCCCCGGCTATGCACAGCTCCAGTCTTGCAAGGACTTAAACACATGCTTAACACTATGAATAACCCCGTCTAATGCCTTTGGTGAAGCCATCCAGTTCTGCATGGGCATAAGTGATTGCAGGATCAGAGCTTAATTCTATTGTGCGCTTTGGATACAGCTTGCTTGAAAGAGTCTGAACAATAAGTCTGCATTGTCCTCATTACAACCCAGAAATTCAAGAGAGTTCATTCCCTGATTTAAATCAGCTATGTTATTTGAATGAAGCAGGCAATTTATTTTCAATTCCTTTTCTAGATTTTACCCTCTTTTTTTTTTTTATATCCGCTTACAAAGTAGCATTTAGTTCCAGGGGAGTTAAAAAGAGGGGAAGTTGGGTGGGCTGTGCAGAAGCCAACCATGCAACACCTACATCGTCATTACCTTTACCGAGTCGGTTCTGCCACAGAGGAATTACATCCTTAGCAAAAAAAGCTATTGCTGTGCGGTGGCCGGTGGGGACGTCTGCGTGACATGATGTCCCTCGGGTCTTTGATGAACCGGGCGGCTCTAGCCGGGACACCCGGGGCTGGGCAGGAATACCCATCCGCGTGTGTCGTGGCTTCCAGTAAAACCTGTTAAACTGAACCAATCGGCTGGATCTCTCCGTGACTTTTTAATACAAACGAGGTCCCTGATCCTCCAAAGTCTGACGCACCTATTTAACTGCGCATGCCGCGAATCGCCCCGGTGATCCTCCGTGCAGAAAGTTAAATACTCAAGTATATCTTTGCCAGATCGGAATCCGAAGTAGGCAATAAAAAGTTAAAGCGTTATTTTCACTTATATAATAGACTCCAGCGCCAAAGGCTATTTCACCAGCCTCCCAGGAAATATCGAGTCCTGAACGTCAGAGATGGGCACACAAGATTTAAACAAAGCATCAGAGAAAAGAAAATAAGGCTTGAAGAGGCTGCAAAAAGACTGTTTAGCCCAGTTTTTGCCCTTCCTCCCTCCCTGCGTCGAGAGTCACCCGCTCCTGTCCCTTCCTGCAATTAGAAAATTTATCATAATACCCAGCCCCAAACTTCTCTTGCCACAATTTAAGACCATGATTTCTTACCCTACCTATGGGAAATATGGAAAATAAGCGATTAAGAAATGAGAAAGTCGAAGTTGTGACTATTTTTAGTTTGAAATTTAACTAAAAAAAAGGATTTGAATATAGCAGTTTGTTTTGCCGCAGTTTCATCTAACTTCTTATCCAACTTTAACTTCTTCCTTTTTTCCCCAATTACCTTTTGAAATATTAATTTAAAAGACAGCGTTAGGGAATAGAAAAGGTGTAAGCGTTTATTTACCTGTCGAATGAAACTATAGGATAAATATTTAGAGACATGAAGAAAAGGAGAATGGTAAGGCACCAGCTTTTCAGAAGCAGCCACAAAAGATGCACAGAATGAAAACACGCTCACAATAGCGGAATACAGGAAAAGGTTAAAACAATTAGTACATCAGCCATAAAAGAATACCAGTTTCTTTAGCAAAGTTAATGTTACGAGCTATTGTTCCCCAAGGCTTATTCCTTTGGAGACTACTCAGTCACCAGACTAACCTTTCCCTAGGAACAACTGCTCTGTCCTTTTTCGGGGCCAATTTTCCCCAAAGTGCTGGGTGTTGGGGTAAGATGTTGGAGCAGCAGCTCAGCGCCAGGGGAGGCCGTGCACAGGCTCTGCAGAGATTTAGCACGGATTCCTGCACCAACATCGCCTTATCAAGCAGCCTT
>NW_008824285.1:1578475-1588076 GCF_000699105.1 Pygoscelis adeliae | reverse complement strand
GAGAGCGTCGCTGCCCTCCCGCGCCGCCTCTCTTGTTTATTTATAACCCCCTTTACAGGAAGAAGGTGCCGGTTCTCGTTTCGTGCAGTATCTAACACAATAGAGTGCTGATCTGAGTTAGTCCCCTGGATGCTACTAGCACGTAAATAATGGTAAAAATAACCTACACCGAGAGAATCAATAGACTTAGAGCCTGGGGAACCCATTTCAACCCTGAATAAATTCCAGACAGGGTTGCTTTACCAATTGATTGTCCCCACCGAGCAATGCATCCATCACTGGCAGCAACCTGTGATCACGGATGGCGTTAACCTCAGAATATTCGCTCCTCTGCTGGGGGGGCTCAGGAGATCCCAGGTACAGGAGAGCTGCTTGGAGAGCGAGACCCGCTCCTCGCTGAACCGTGCACGGGGACTACACCGCGAGCCGCTGGATGCCCAGGGGATGGGCATGGGGATGCTGCGGTGCAGGAGCGAAAGGCTCGGGGCTGCTGCTGGAAGGAGCTCGAGGCTCGGCTGGGACAAAAACCTCCTATCCCAGAAGCGTCCACAGAGCCCAGGGGAGATGGATGCAAAAATGTCAGAGACCTCACGTCTTGCTCAGTGATTCAGCCTCTCCATTACAAGAATGCTAAATCAAACCCACCAAAGGACTAACAAAATCCCCCCAAAGTTAGGAAAGTAGCAGAGCTGGCTTCGTAGCAACCCAGAAGTAATGATAAAACCAAAGCTAGCCCTAACCTGGGTGTGTGAATGATCCTGACACCTCCAGCTCCCTACTTTTCATTTCCTTTGAAAACAGAGTGTGCACAAAATACACAGAAATGTAATCCAGCTCAGTGACTCAGGTCATTGCATTGTGCATCCATGGACACCCTTTCAATTTTTTTGTTTCAAGCGTATTGGGTACAAATTGCTGGGGTACGGTCAGCTGCTTAGACTTGGGGAAATATTACAGCGGGGGCGAAACAGAGAGAGCATGAAGCAAGGGGAGCTGAAATAGAAAAACTGCTGAAAAGCCTCCTGTACTTGTCAGGAGTATTAACTTAGGATGATGTAGAGGAAACAACTAAGTGATTTTTGTGTCAGCTACACTGAATCAAACTTGTTCAAATATATGCAGGCATGTGTGCAGTGAAGAATATAACCTATCTCCGGAATGGAAAGCAGGCTTTTAGTTGGAAGAGGTTTTTTATGTTTTGCAAATATGGAGAAAGCTGTGTACAAATTAGATTAGGCGTGATGGGGGAAACACCAGGCGGGGGCTCCTGAGACGCAGCAGGGTAGGTATAGGGGCAAGAGGGTGGGCAGGGGAGGCAGAGCAGGGCAGGGAGCCCCAACAGAGATGGCAGCAGGATCAGGGCTGTGCCAGGAGAAAGGGAAACTCACCGAGAGCAAGGTGCTGTCCCCATGAGCAGGAGCCCGGTGGGGACGAGCAGTGGGGCAGGACGCCCAGCCTTGTCACCAAGCGCATCTCTCTCCGACACCACTCAGCCCCCTTTCATGGGCACCTAGCACACAGCTTTGCAGTGCTACCAGCTACTGCAGACATTAATTCATTAATATCTGTGACAGTCCTTGTCCTGGGGGTGATAAAGCTGTAAGAAGCATCAATTACAATTATTACTTTCTTTTTATCCTATTATGACTGAGTGCACTGACTGACAGAAGTGAGCTTCGAGCCGGGGCACGCACACCTCTCTAGGGGTAGGAGAGAGAGAGATTTTAGTCTAAAAACTGGCCAAAAAGAGAACTTCTTTCCCGAGCAGATTGATCACCCACACGACTGTGGCCACTGCTGAGCCCAAACACAGCTCTGAAGGCTTAGGGACAGGAGAGAGAGCGAGCAATACATCAGTGCAACCCACACTAACACCAAGGGACAGAGCAGCCTGGGGACTCTTTGGGTCCCCCCAGCCTGGCAGCAGCCCTGAGAGCATTTTTTAGCACTATCCCACGGTGCATCCCAGCCCCCTCCATCCCCTCACCCAGCCGCGCGGTGCCACAGGCAGCCCCGTTTCTGGGTGATTTGGGGTGAGCGAGCTCTCGCTCCTCCATGGGCTGGGGACTCTGTTGTGCTGCAGAGGAGCAAAGGGAGGGGAAAGGACAGTATCTGCTGACCTTCCTTCCCATCCCAGGCATCCAAAACCCCAGAAGGGGAGGTAGCCTGCCCTGCTGCTTTGGCTCTCCCCATCAGCTGCAGCGAGCTGTGCTTGTATACATGTCCCTGCACATACACGCTGCGTAAATACATGTGCTTATAAGTGCAATGCAAAGCCAGGAGCGTGGTCATATCAGGACAGCAGATCAGTTATCTGAAAGTTCCCCTTCTAGCTGAGTTCTAGACCGTGTTACAGATAAGGCTGGGGTGATGCCAGCAGCCAAGCTTAAAAAGCAACTGAGCCTGGCACCCTGTGAAGGGGGGGGAGTGCCCGTCTCTGCCACTTCAGCTGCAGCCTGGAAGATGAATGGCAAAGTGCCTGAGTGCTTTCGGGGAGTTTTGGCACAGCGGTGGGGCATCGGAGCCACTTTTCCTTTCTGCACGATTGCAGTTTGTCTCCCTCCAGGGCACTCCTGTAAGAGCTGGTGGCAATGAAAGAGCAGCCGCCCTCCTAGAGGAGCCCTGAAGCTGTCCCAGAGCTGCTCAGCCCGATGGCATGCTCTTTATCTCGCAGGACAAGCGCGTTCCTCGCCTTCATCTCCTTTCTGGTTGGCTTGACACGAAATCCTCCGAGTACCTTTTTTTTTTTTTTAAAAGCATGTGTTTGGCAAATGGATAAACTGAGGGCAATCATTAAGGTGAAGAAATAATTGTAGTGGAAGATTTGAAGCAAAGCAACATGACCACGGGCAGCTTCTTCTGGGAGGGAAGCCAACAGGGCCTGGCTTTTGCTTCCCAGCAGTTAAATCTTAAGGTTTGTGGTGCTTTCCATACCATGGATCCCTTTCTGCTATATGATGCCTCGTGGATGCTCATCCTCAAGACTTCTTTTCCACTCACTGATCTGGTCCCCACTACTAAACATCTCCAAACCCAGGGAAAATTTGATTCAGGAGCTGAACTCTGCAGCTCAGGTCAATATTTCTTACCCTTCCCAGTCTCTGAATCCTTTCTTATCCTTTTCCAGTGCCCCTCTGCTGTCGTTTGCTTCAGCAAGGGAAAAATGGGAATTAATGGTCTCTTGCCTGTGCAAGCTGCATTCCCGGGCTCCTGCCTGCTCCCACTCCAGATGTGTCTGTCCAGAGCGGGTGGCAAGCAGAGAGCTGCTGGAAGGTGCCTTTTGGCCTTAAGGAAATTGCCTTCCCGTAGCTCACAGGGAGGCTCCGGCTGATTGCTGCTCCCCGTGGGATGCCCTGGCTGGAAGGGCATCGCCTGGGTTTGCCCCTCGCTGTGATCCCTGCATGGAAAACAGGTCTCTGCCATGCTCACCAGTGGGTACCGAGTGATGCTGCCTGCCAGGACAATGAAACCATCCACTCCAGATAAACCTCCAAATAAACCAGCGCTCTCTCCTCTTCCTCACCAAGTGGTTTTGTTGGTTTTTTTGTTTTTAAACTTATTGTTGCAGGGAAATAAGTCTGGTGTCAGGGAAATGTGTAAGCACGCACTAATTTCAAGCACTTCTTTAAGTGCTCAGCTGAATCAGAGTCATAAAAACATGCTCTGCACTTCAAACACTTGCAGGAGGCTGAAGCTATCCACAGTCTGCCAGCAGAGACAGGCCTTGGAAACAGGACAGGATGGGTTACTCCACCCCCCCCCCCCCCAGGAACAAGTATCACCCAGCCCCAATCACCTTACAAACACCGGCTGCAGGATTTTACACAGGCTTTTGCTGGAGCAACACTTCTTTCTGTTGCTAGACACGTCTCCCAGGGGATGGGGGATAATGGGAAGCAGCTCTGAACGGCCACGCTTTAACAATATAGCAGAAAGTTAGGACGAAACATAACCTCGAGGGTTTGCTCAATAAACAGATGGCTTAATGTTTGTTTGAAGAGCTTTTTGAGTAAAAATAATACTAGTAATAACATTTAGTCATTAGCAGCACTACGCAGGCGAGGCTCTCAAAGCACTGTAACAGCACAAGTGGATTAAGCCTTATTTCTGAGCAAAGGCAAGAGGAAAAGCAGGTCAGTCCCGGCAACAAAACTTTCAGACAACCAGTGCTGAAGCAATGCAGACTTCCCTGCCTGAACCTGCAAGCCTCCCGCAGCAAGCGGGGACGGTTCAGGGGTTGCGCTGTGCATCACATCTGGGGCTTCCCCAACCCAGATGCTCTGCGACCTTGGGCGAGTCCTCCAGAGCCACGGTGCCCTCAGAGACTGGCTGATGCCTGAAGACCAGCCCCAGCCCACAGATCCACACCAGCCCAGCATTCCCCATGCTGCAAAGAGGAAATCCCTCTATTTTCCACCCTTCACCTGTCTCAGCCCCCAGGTGAGCTGTGGGACCCCCCACCACACCTGGGCAGAACCCACAACGCCAACTCCCCATCCTTCCTGCTAACGAGCTAAATAAAATGCATTTCTACCTCTGTAAGCAATAGCATTAATTTCACAGTTCCCCCCCCCCCAAGCATTGCAAAGGATCCTTTGGCAACGCGTTCTGCTCCAGCTCACTTTCCTCACAGGGAACAACCTTTTAAGGGAGAGGCTGTAGGCTGGAAGAACAGCTCTATGGCACACTTGCAATCTGAAGGGTTTGTGGCATGATAGGAAGGGGGAGAGGGAAAGTGCAAATTGTTTTCTATATTTTTTAATAACATCTCGCCATCAGACATGCCACTTTTTGTAACTATTACATTTCTAACCCAGCCGCTTAATTGGATTTTGTTTAGCAACTCATGTGATGGAGTCTTTCAACTTGGTGATGCTGCGAGTGGCACGAAAGCAAAGATCCACCGTGGACTCGGCTGGGAGAGGCACGACGCCGAGCCAGGATGCTCCCTGCACGAGCCGGGGGTTTATAATCCTTAATTTTTGAGGATCAGTGTGCAGCTTCATAGCCAAAGGGGGAGTAGAGAAGCCTAGAGGTACATGAAAGGGGCAGAGGTGTAGCTCCAGCTGCCCAGGGGATGGGTTTATGTACAGCTCCCATTTTCTTTCAAGGCTTTCTCCAGTAAACAGCAGAATTCTTGGGGGTTTTTTTGCTTTGGTTTCTTTTCTGTGGGTTTTTTTTTTGCTTGGGTTTCTTTTCTGCCTGCTCTCTGTGCGAGAGTTTCATGAGCATCTGAAGTTTATTATCCCTGTAATTCCCTCCGATGGGTGAACGTGCAAAGAGAGCATTATCACAGGAAAAAAGTAAAGCAGCTGGGTTCACGGGGGATGCCTGCACCGCACAGGGACCGCAGGGCTGCGGCTCAGCCCTGGGCTCGGGGCACCCCACACTGCCTGGCACATCTGTGGCCACCGGGGATAAGCCTCCAAGGGGCTGCCAGAACACCTTTCCCTAACACAAAAGTCACTTTAGATTAAGAAGAAAGTAAATAAATAAATAAAAAATTCCCAGCAGCAGCGTTACGTTTCCTTCCTCCTCCCCCTGCTCCTTGGTAAGGCAAGAAATTACAGCAAGATTGAAAGCAGAGATCCTAATACATTTTCCCTCAGGTGTTCTTAAGCTCTGAAAGGTGCATATGAGGACTTGTTTAACAGAGATAACTGTGACACCATGCCAAATAAATTCAGGCTATAAGAAGAGCTGCTGACACTCAGACAACTTTGAAAAACCTTCTAGTTAGAAACAATTCTGCCAATATGTCATATTTTCGGTGTTCTTCCTTCCTCTTTATTGCTGCAGAGAAAGCAAAGGTGCTGTCACTTAAGCTTACTGGTTTGAGTAAGTAAGCGTGTGCCTTCCAGGGATAAAGGGAGAAAAAAATATTCCAGTTTTTATATGGTTTCCTGCCATCCGGGCAGGAAAGGAGCCAGCCAGGTGGGAGCCGAGTGGGTGCAGACCCCGTGGGGTGAAGCAGAAGCCGGCTAAAAGGTGAAAACCAACTTGTGTCTTTCTGCCCCCAACCTAAACCCAAACTACTTCTCCCAGAAAAGAAAGGACGGAGGGGGAAAACAACAGCAAAAATGAGGGCAGGGCTCATTCTTCATGGACCAGCGCAGCATAAAGCACCAAGGCGTCCCGCTCCGGGGTGGGGAGGAAGCACAAAGAGAACAAGTAGATTTATTCCTCCCGCCTGCTTTTGCTCCAATTTTGGTTTAATTACACAGAGCAGTTCCGTGGGCGCAGCTCCCCTTACACAACTTTCTCTCCTGTAGTTAACACAGCAGAATTTGCCGCACAGGCACTGTGGAATTATACACTGGGTCCTAATATTTCAAAACCCAACAGGAACAAATATGCAATTATATAGCTCAGTGATGCAGCACCGTATTGGCAGCTGGGGAGGAGATGGAGTCACCGCTTCAGACTCCAGAGAAAGTTTCCCTGCATAATAAGTCAGGCCACCGGCTTGACTCCTTCCAACTAGGGAGCCCTTGCAACGCACGCCGGCTTCGGCGCCACTTGGGGCATGGAACCGTGCCCCTTTCTTACGCAGCCGCTTCCCAGAATGGGATACAAGGCAGTTGTCTGGAAGTTAATTAAATGTCGTGTAGCATTAAATGCAACGACAGACCTGCCGTACGCATTGGCAACGGTGAATGACATTCGTTTGCTTGACGCGGGTTGGGTTTGTTCGTAAGCGTTGGAGCAGTTCAGCCTGACCAGGTCAGACTAAAAATGAAAGTTTAGTTTACACCAGATGTACACCACGTCATCTTGCTTAAGTGAGATTGCTTCGACTTAAAACAATCCTGAGATGGATTAAGCCTTATCATTTGGTTTTGCAAAATCAGAACTAGTACCGATTTGGATTGGGAGACTTTATTACCCTAAAAGTATATAAATGGGAGCAGTGGAGCTGAGAACACTATGGCTCGAGATAGGCAATCGCTAGTTAAAACCAAGACTAGGCTCATTTTCGGTAGTGCTTGGCTGTGCTGGGGTTGCCATCGCTCTGTGAGCAGGTTTGTGCTGGGTGAGCCCGCACTGCCTCCCGTCCCCAGCTCTGCTTGCCCAGACGACTGTTCCCTGAGCCAAAGCACTGAGTCCCCTCATGCAAACCCAACAAGAAACTCGCAGTTAATTTCTGTGCATCACCTCCTCACCAGAGGGAGACAGGAGGACGCACAGCACACGCGTGGCTCGTGCTTCTTTGCCTTTTTTTTTTCCATGTTACCTAGTGGCCTACAAAGGGAAAACCATGCTAGATCATTGCAAGAAAAAAAAACCAACACGGCAAACACCACAACCCTCTTTGCTTAGCATTTCCAGCCTGCCTGAAAGAAGCAAGCACCGGTTTGCTCATTTTGGTTTCCCTGACTAATTGACTATAAGACAGTATTGCTGACCTCTTACTTAAGGGCTAGACATGTAATTGCAGCAAGCAAGCACACCCAGCCGTGGAGTATTACAGGGGGTGCTCGAGCGTTAAGGCTCCTCTAAATAACCAGCCACCAAATAGAGCTCTTAAGGATATTTGGAAACAAGTGTTTGTTTTTCTTTAATGTTTTCCCCAATATATGCCCTGCACTGAACGCTCCAGGCAAATGAAATCACTGTAGGAACAGTTTTCTTCTTCCCTCATTGTGCCTGATGATTTGTTGTCAGATTAAATATAGCATCCGTTTAATATGAGCTACATTGTCCATGGGAGGATCCCGTCCTGGACCTGCGGGAGGTTAGACTGGGGAGTCTAATAGGGCTTTAATGTCTCTGCTGTGATCTTTAAATATATTTGCAGTCACCAAGATACTCGCAGAAGACTCTGCTGTATGAAAAAGAAAAAAAAGGGGAATTTAAAGTAGAGCATCTGCATCCCAAAGACTCAGACAGGGTGAAGGAGGAACGACTGGAAACTGGAAGTCCTTCCTCCCAGCAAGGGGAAGGACACGGGGGTGCTGCTAATTAATCTGATGGGTTTGACCAAACGAAGGGCTGGAATTAGCAGCTGACTGCACATATTTCTCCCTGGTGAGGAGCCGGCGCATGGCTGAAGCCGCAAGCATTGTGAACTATTCGTAGCATACAATTTATTCATGAATTTAGCTTATTTGCTGTGTGAGCCATCGGAGAAGAGATGTGGTGTTTTCCTGCCTATCTTTGCATTTCTCATATACATTCTGCATCGCGTACTTGCTTTAGGCTACTGCCTGGCTCTTTGCATGCGCAGCGTCCCTGCCTGCCCGGGGCTGGGTGCGATGGGTGTACAGCCACGACAACCCCCGGGGAAACCACCCAGCTCCTACAGACAGGGCTGGCAGCTGCCTTTTGTGGGTAAGGTACTTGTCTGGGAGCCGTGTTTCGCCAGGTCTTTTGGGTTTGGCTCAGAAAGTTCCGCTAAAAGGTCAGTTTGCGTTTTCCCTTCAGGTTTTGGTTAAATTCATCAGAAATCTCCTAATCCTCTTTTAATCCATTTTCATCAGCCCTCATTAGGGTCTTTATTTGTGCCCAATTTATCTCTGCCACCACAGCCTCTGAATGAGGATGTACAGCATCTGCCCTCCGTTTGGTTTTTGCTGTTGATGCTTATTTACAATCACATTTTCAGTGGAAATCAGCCCATTTATTCATTAACTTTAATACATCCCCTTTGGTGCACTGCTGCTGTTCAGAATTTTATCATCACTTACTGGGCCTCTTTCCACATGTCAAAACTTTATTAAATATGTTTCTAACAGGGTGGAAACATATAAAAGACACTGAATGCTTTTAAATTGTGGTAGTTTTGCATTTTGTTGATACCCTACCCAAGCAATAATATATGACAGGCAGGCAGTGCTTTCAGAGGCAATTATATCACACTTCAGGAGGCGGCACGGGGAACGATAATGCGGAATAGGAAGGAGATAAAAGAAAACAACTTGCTCTCTCGTTCTCTTGCACACATCCACAAACCCAGCACCGTCCCACCAGGACCAAGCAAGAGATGAGGGAAGACATCAGAGGTATTACTACGGATGATGCAAGGCAGGATAAATAGCAGAAAAGAAAGAAGGTGAAACTCGGCAAAAGATAGTTTAAAGTATTTAACAGAGAGATAATGGACCAGATCCTGTGATGCCGGAACAAAAGCAGTTCACGCCGATGATGCTTTCAAAAAGCGGGGAGTATCTGACTGTGGAGTATCTCCCCATCTCACTCCTCCATGACTCAACCACCATAGGAAATAAGCAGCAGAGATTTATCTATTTATCCACTTAGTGACCCAGTCAACATCGGAAACAAAATGTCTGTTTATCTACCCATACATCCACATACACTTTTAGAACTACCATCCTTCCCTCTGTTTCTCCTTCCTCCCATTCTCTGACACATTCATCATTGAAAACAGGAGGGAAAAAAGTATGTTTATCTACCCAAAGGGCATGTTCCCATTTGCTTTTCCCCCCCCCCTATGCTTAAAGAAAAAAAAGAGTGGCCTTTCTGAGATAAAACATCTTTACAGCCCAGTGAGGAAATGAAAACGTCACGAAATTAAAAGTCTCCCTGGAGCCAGAGCACAGGGGGGACCCAGCTGCTACAGGCTGGATCCCAGGGCTGGGAT
>NW_008824285.1:1572878-1578446 GCF_000699105.1 Pygoscelis adeliae | reverse complement strand
AGCAGGAATATCAAGGAAATATTTGAGCCCCAGGACCGAATACAGAATACCCGAGGGGATTTAGGAGCCCAGATGTGCTGGACTTGTACAGAGAGCAGGAAAAAAGTCTATGTGGTTATGTTTTTTCCACACCAGGGAGGGATGGAGGCTGCAAAAGGGGATGGTAATTGCCACCAAGAGCTGCTGAAGTAGGTCTACAGTGCTAATTAATCATCAGTAATGAATTATTGCACAACTGCCTCATGGCATCCCCTGATTTTGGGCTCAGAGATGGGTTTTGTCCCAAAACCAAAGACTTCTGCTGAGAGGGTACATGCACAGCCCCAGTGCCTGCCTCTCCCCTGCCTGGCACACAAGGCTTATTATTAGGTTAATTAAAACCATAAAAGCGAATGCCAATTTCACTGAACATTTGGGAGCAGATGGCAACAAGTACCGAGCTCCATAAAAGAGAATTGGAAGTCGTGAAGTGTCTCGGGCTCATCTGTGCCAGGGCGCTGGGAGAGCAGCAGGTTGGGGCTGCAGGTCCCTCGTGTCCAAGCCCCCCAGTCCCACAAGCACCGGCGCTGCCAGTAACCCCACGTGTAGCTCCCAGGGGACATCTATGGCTGGAAACTCATTAGTTTTTAAAACAAGTGAAACCTGAGACTCTCCTGTTGAATGCCCTCTCCCCATACCTGACGCTGCAGGGAAGTGCTGGGGACAGGCAGTTTCTCAGATCTCCTGGGCTCTCAGCAAAGAGGTTACAGCAAAGTTCATAAATCCTTCAAAGTTAGGGTGAAGCTGTAGCTGATTTTCATTCTGCACAGGAACAATGTGGCATTTGATTATTTCAGCTGTGTTTTGCTCTGAAGAACCCCATTTGGAGCTCTGCATTTTCCGATACAGCTGGGATTTTCAAAATACCCCATGCAGGCAGAAAAGTTGCAGATACCCATCAGAGCTGACATAGGCAGCTGGCAGAAGGCGGCACTCGAAAACACACGAGGAAGCAAAGTTTGGCTAGATTCATGAATGCCACGAGCAGCAAAATGCACCCTGAAGCCCCCTCTGCCTTAGCCTTGACCCCCCTTGCATCCCCTCATCGGTGGGGCTGGCAGGAGGGTACCCAGGTACCTCAGCCCATCCCAGACGCATGCAGGAAAACCACTTGTGAGGCAGAAGTATTGAATGGAAGAAAGACAGCAGGAGAAATGAAGACAAACAGCTTGGGCTCCTTTGCTCCTACTGTATATTCAGGAAAAGAGCAGGCAGTGCTGTTAAGGGGGAAAAACAACACAAAGAGCTATCACAAGCTACCCAGCGGGTTGCACTGCCGCTCACCTGCTCCCGTCCCCTCGAGCACCTCGCGGGTCCGGGGGACAAGAGGCTGCTCCCAGCAAAGGGCTCGAGCCACCGAGGCTGAAACTGCCCTTGCAGAGGGCGGATTTCCCAATCCAGTGACACCCTCGATGGGTTCGGCATCTCCCGCATTGCAGGAGGGACTGAGTTGCCAAGGTCATGGTGAAACAAGGTCTCAGCGAATGGCTCCACAAGATTGGAGACCATTCCCAGCACCCATCGCACAACTTTTAGGTGCATTCCCATGAGAAATCTGGGAGGCTTGGGAGGGCAACCAGAGCGCTGACAGAAGGCATTGGGAAGGACTATCCTGGCTGCCGTGGATGGATTATGTCCACACCAGCAGTCAGGCAAGGGAGATGCACCCGGAGGAGGCACAGCTGGCATGGCAATGGGCTTGGCTCTGGGTGGCTTCGGGTGCAGCACCCATAGACAGGGGAACATCTCTACAGCGCAGGGAGGGATCAGAGTTATTTTGGAAGACGACTATGGCAAACAGAGCCAGATCCCGAGTACAAAGAAGGGGTTTTATTAGCAGGAACTGCACTGCAACAGCAAACCCTCCCTCTCCAAACAGCACAACTGCAAGGAACAGCTCCATCCAAATGTTAATGTATTTTTGTTGTTGTTTAATTTGTGAACTTATTTATCTGGTAGTCTAGAAAGGCTGCCTTGTGCTCAGGATGCTGAGCACAGCCGGTCTGTGCTGCTATGATTAGATGGCTAAGACCCAACCTCAGCAGCTGCTAATCCTGACTATTAATTAGAAGATTTGGGGTAAGAATTCCAGCACAGAGGCTCAGTTAAGTTCAAGCAGTTTCTGCGTTTTCTTTCCCCCTCCTCTTCTCTCCCCACAGCCACCCAGCCCCTGCCTGTCATAATCCCTTGCAAAAGCTACGCTGCCGGCAGGATCTGACCCTGCCAAGCAAGGACGGCTGGGCACGGCCTCTGATTTTCATCGCTGGAAAGAAAAAGCCAGGAGACTGCCATGGTGACACAGGGAATTCATCCTAGCCTCAAATGACAGCATCTTCTCCTTGGGCCAGTTCATTAATTTTTATATCGCAGTGGCTTTGAGAGTCTTCAATTGAGGTCAGCGCCTGTTTTATTGGGTGCTGTATATGCACGTTGCAAAACACCGCTCCGGAGTATTTAGGTCTTGCTCAGACCACGTCATGTAGCTGCCTAATCTGGGCTGGGTGATTACTTCTCTCTGCCAGGGAAAATACAGCTCACAGCTGCTTCCTTGCCCCAGATTGGGGACCACTGGCCGGTCTGGCTCCCCAGGCTGTCCCCTCTGCTCCGACCTTCTTCTGAGCTGCACTAGCAAGACAGGGTTATAGGATGCTCTCGGGCATCTGCCAAGCTCCATTTTAACATGCAGAGAGAGGTGGCATCTTGAAAGCTGGGCAAACACAGCCCAGCAACCGCTGTTCTCCAAATTACTTGTTTGCACTGAAACCTAATTTGCTTTAATTGCGTGCAGGGCTGCACTCGCTGCAAACGGTCCTGAGGACAAGTCAGTCGAGCTGCGCCTTGCACCCCTTGCTCAGGGATGGGGAAGGGGATGCAACCTGGGTGTCTGCTGAGCGGTGGGAGAGACCAGAAGAGCTGATGTCTGTTTTCCTTTCCCAAACAGAGCGGCTGTGATAAAGCCTGTCCCAGCATGGACACACGCACCTACACACAGCATAGCTGAGCAAAGGGTGGCAAGTTCTCCTTGGACTGCACCCAAGAAAGGGGTTCAAAGCCATTAACATCTCTGAGAATGAAATATTGATGGCCAGAAAGCTGTTAACAGGAACAAGAGAATTGGCAACCCCAACACCTGGTACCCTGCCCATTCTGCTTGGAAAAAAAAAACCAACAAATTAAACAGAAGAGGAGGGGGAGGACCGATGAGAGCAAACACAAGCAAGATAAAGTGAGCAGCAGTGCTGGGAGGTGAGGGACCCGTGGGCTGATAATGCACAATGAGGCCTGTCTTTTTTTTTCCTCCTCCTTTTGCATTCTATAAACTAAATTGATTTACAGAAGAAAGGAACACTTACCACATTCAAAGTGAGTAGCCTTTTCTTTCTAAAGGAGGCAACAGCTTTAATTGAATTTCTGAGGGTTTGCTTTTTCCGTTTCCTTTTTTTTTTTTTGCCCTTCTTCTGTAAATCAGTATATTACATCTGAATGAAAAGCAGGCACGCGTCCAAGAGCGTGCTTCGGAAAGCTGCCATCGCAACCTCCCCGAGCTGGAGGGACGGAGGCAGGACGAGGGATGCAGAGAGGATTTCCCACACCTCCCGCAGTCACTTACTGGTGGGACATCTCCTTCCTCCTTCCCCATCTCCTGGGCATGTCTTGGTGTAGCTTGTTCATCATACGGCTTTGACTAGTGCTTGTTTATAGTTGGGCTTTTGCTGATATTGGTCTCTTCACACAATTTCTCCCTCTTAATGGATTCCCCCCCCCCCTTTTTTTTATTTTTTCACTAAAAAGAGACCCAGAGCAGCTCAGTGCTCTGCTCTGGAGGTACCAACATCCCATTTCATAGACTTGGCGTGACGGAGACCTTCCTATCGTGCTGCGCTCTGAGCTCTGTGGAGCCACCTCTGCTCCCCCCATGCTGGGGGGGGAGCCTCAGGACCCCCCAGGACCAAGCAGGGCTTTTCCTCCATGCTCCTGCCCCAACCTCAGCATGGAACACATCTCAGGCCAGTCGCAGAGACAAAAGCCTGGCTGGGTAACGCCAAGAAGAAGGTTTACAGAGCAACTCCTCAGCGCCGTCCACACAGCACCCCCATCCTTCTCCCCAAAGCACCCCGAGCACCGCAGAGCCTCCCCCTCCCACTGTCTGGACAAGTTTCAGCTTTTTCTTCACACTGTGGCATTTCCCCCAGCCCTCTACTGACACATTGGCTCCAGGAAGTTTTTGAGCAGGGGATAATTAATTCCAAAACGAAACAAACATTTAACCTTGGGTCAAATGAAAGACTGAGTCGATCCCAAATGATTTCCTTTTTTTAATTCTTTTCCCCAAATAAGAATAAGTTACTTTCACAGAATTGAAGAGAAAAAAACCCCATGATTTGCCCAGCTCTGCTGCTGAGAAGTGCCAATAGTATTGCTCAAGGAAGAAGAGCTGGGGTGAAGGAGAAAGACAGGAATTCATTTTGTGCACCGCTCACGCTAACTACCAGCCGCTTCCCAAACCAGGGGGACCAGAGCATCTCCACAGCATCATGTCAGTGACACCTGCATTTAGCAGAAAGAGCCTGATTATTTAGGGTTTTTTCTGGAGTGGCGGAGGAATTCACAGCTTGGGGTAGATTGGACAGGGCTGGGGGAGCTTTGGATTAAGAAATCCTTTTTCTCCCCTCCCACAAAATTCACTCTATTTGCTGCATCTTTGTACTTGAATTAAGCAATGGAAGAAGAGCTGCTGTTCGGGTCAGGGGCAATGTGCGCCCTTGCTGGTGGTGAAAGGACTTGGACTACACTGGGGTGGAGGGGGCTGCAGGTACCCCCCACGTGCCCAGACACCCTCCCTTTCCCCTACACCACCCCATCTGCCAAGGAGAGATCTGTCAGGGCTGGCTTATCTTCAGCTTTCGTGACTGCACAAGTGGAAGAGGCCTCACAGTGACATTTCTACCCACCCAGACGTGGAGTGGCACAAAACCAGCTCCAACTTACTGGCTGGCATTGGTACCACACCAACCTACCCATACACAGCCTCACCACATGCATGGTCAGACACTTCTGGGTTTGAAGACACTGCCAGCAAAAGAAATTCTCATTTTGAATAGCAGAAGGGTGATTAACAGCCAAAATACAGCAGTTTTCTCCCATATTTCCTTCTCAGCAAACACCTACAGGGATGCTTAAGTGCAGCCCTCTCTCCTTGTCTGCACACAACAAATCTGTGTGCACACACACACCAGCGCAGAGGCATCGACTTTTAATACCTCCCCACGCTATTTGTATAGTGTTATTGAAGTGCTGGGACTACGGTCACGTCTGCCCCTTTTTTATACACCAGAAGATTAAATTACACACACACACACAGAGTTGTTATCCCCACACATAGACACACACCGCAATTTGCATTCTAGTTAGGAACAGACTGTTTTCATATTCCTGCAAACATAGCAGCCTCTCGATCTTAATAAATTCATGAGCATTGATTTCTGGGGGTAACAGCATGAATATTATACTAGAAGACACAGTGTTTCT
>NW_008824285.1:1563358-1572814 GCF_000699105.1 Pygoscelis adeliae | reverse complement strand
TAAAACCCTGTAACACCACGTACCTGTACTCGGGTAGAGAGAGCCCACGTGCAAAACCAACTGCAAATCCCACCGAAACACTCGGAGTTGGCTTCCGAGGCTACTAAAAGCAGTACAAGGGGTTGCTCTCGGGGGTCAGCTTTCCTTCCTGCAACACCCTCAGTAACTCAGCTTAAGTCCTTATTTAAAGGGCTATTTAAATAGAGCCTCCCACCTGCGCCGGGGCTGCTGAGATGCAGCTGTGCCTGGGCTGCAGCACGGCCCCTCGTCAGCGGTGGGTGACCACAAAAAACCCAAAAAAACCCCCCAAAAACCCCAGTGTGGATTTGGGGTTTTAACGACGGATGCAATGAGGATGATCCTGCAATTTGCCTCCCGTGCCCTTGGGGACAGAGCCATTGATCCATCCAGGACGGACATGCCGGGGCTGTCTTGGTGTAACTGCACTTCTGAGCAAGGCACTCGGAACAAGCCAGGACGGTCCCTTCACGTTTGAATTACCACTTTTCTTCCCCCAGCTTTGCCCATAGTAATCCCATTTTGCAGCCTCGGTTTCTGCCTGACATTTGAAGGATGAGCTATTAACGATACTAAATTAATAACTCTTATAGAGTTTATTTGAGAAGATCATAAAAAAAATCAGTAATGTCATCATGTCAAGTTTCTGGTGCTTTTTTTTTATTATTATTATGCATGTCTTCTATTTTTTCCCCTTCCATCATTGATCTGAAGCTTTCAGAGGGACATTAATATACATGCCCACATCAGAATCCTTAATTATTCACCTCCAGCCAAACAACTAATTCTCCAGGGACTCCCAAAGGACCTAAAATTGTTCCCGTGCATTTCTGAAAGTCCTTCTCAGAGCTGACCCTTTCCCTTCCTTCATGTCTTTGCTTTCTGCACGTAGCAAAGAAGAACTACTCATTTGCAGCCCCACGTCCCCCCACGACCTCCCACGCCCGTGGGGAGCCACCTGCCTGCCCACTGCCATGCACGGGACCGCTCAGCATCTGCCGACCCAAACCACCTTGCGTGCCACCACGGCACCTCCCTTGGAGCCTGAGCAAAGCCTGGAGACCCATCTGCCATCCACGTGGATGGGAGATTGCATCCCCTTCACAGGCCAGCACAGAAGTGGGTGTTTTCTTCTTTTATTATCATTCTCCCCAGGCTAAATTTGCCCATCGGAAAGAGCATCCCGCCAGCGGGCGGAGCAGATCTCCGGTGGGTTGGATGGGCAGCGCTTGGCAGCGTTGGCAGCCTAGGAACAAACTTTTAAAGAGTAAAATTCCTCCTGCCCCCGCAAAAGCGAGGCGGAGAGCGGCAGAGACAGAAATAGCCTGCAGAAGGAGCCGGGCAGCACACGGGTCTGCTGGCAGCCGCTGCGCATCAGGCAGGCGATATATTCCACCTAGCAAAGGAGCTCTCTGAGCAGAAAAGAGAGCAGGTAAAAGACGCTATTACTCCCTGGGCTTTGCAAGGCTCCAGGCAGATGATAAAGTGCTTTCTTCTGCCTTTTAAGTTATTTTTAATAATCAGCTGAAGTCCTGCTAAAAGCCAGATCAGCCCGAAAGGGCTGGGGCAGCAGACAGGCTGGGTATGCACCAGTGTGCCCAGTCTGCCCTGGAGACCTGGTACCGGTGGGCCCCTCCTGACCCCGCAGCCTTCCCTTCGCTCCCCCCGACAGCAGGAGGGTACCGTGGCCACCAGCCACATTTGGGGTTCATATTTCTGTGCATCACTAGACATCTCCCTGCACCGCACCAGCGTGGGACTCATCCCCCTCACCCCAGGGAGGCTGGGGCTGCCCATCGAGGGGTGACCCCAGACAAACCTGCTGGGTCCTGGGGGAAACCATCTCCCGGACAGGGATGAGCTGCTGTCGGAAGATGCTGTTTCTTCCCAGCGACTGTAGAGGGAAGTAGATGACTAAAGAGACTTTCTGTCTATGGCTGAAGTGAGGTGGCCTGAATCCAGGATAAGCCCTAATCAATACCTTCCCTAGGAGACCTTCCTTTCCAAGCTTATTTTTGGGGCTATTGGCAGCTCGGGCTGGCTCAGCCACGGCAGGGCAGTGTCTGCAGCCGGCCCCCCGCATGGGCACCCTGCGGGCGGGCGGCGGCGGCCCCCTGCGGCTGCCGGCTGCCTTTGCCCCTCACCGTCATTAATCCGCAGCAGTCACACAGGGCTCCAGTCCCACAAAAGTGCTTTTTGTGCCCTAAAGCTGCTCCTTTGCGCCCTTCCCCGCTCATGGCAGGAGAACAGAGAAGCCTCTTCCCCAGATGGGGGGAGGCTCAGGGCCAAATCCCCCCGTGCCAGGATCTGTCCCCGGTTGCAGGAGGGAGCCTGGCTCCATGCGTTTGATGCTTTACCTGAAGCACTGTGCAAAGCAGCTTCCAGCTCGCTTTCTGCCAAGCACTTGCACAGAAGGCATGTCTTACCAGGGAGGTTTTTAATCTCCCTGCCACTCGCTACAGAGCAGAACAGATGAGCGGGTTTGGGGACTCAGGAGACTGACAGTCCCCAGAGTGTGAATTAGCAAAGGGAAAATAAGAGGTTAAACACCGAGTCCTTTAAACCGCCTCTGCCTCATGTCCTGCGTGCTGTCAGACCTCAGAGGGCACAGGGGCTGTGCCAGCATTTCGCTCGGGTTTGGGGGGCCAGAAAGGGCAGGCGGTGGTCCCTGACCTGCAGGCAGGGCCAGAGGAATGGGATGGGAGGAGGAATGTCTCAGAAATGCCCTTTATAGAGCCTAGGGACTTTTTTCTGCTCAAATGAGATGTAGTGGGAGCCTCACCGGGGCCACCAGCACTGAAAATCTGCCCCGGAGCCACCTCAGCATCACTGGGTTAGGTGGGGGGGGATTTTCCTTGGTCTGGCCGCACTCTGAGCACCTGCACCCCGTGAGCAGAGGTAGTGCCCAGACAGGCCCTTAGCAGTGGCTGAAAACACCGTCTTCTACACGCACGTGACTCCCGGTCAGCATGAATTGCAAGCAAAGTGAGCCAGCATCTGCCTGACAAACATCACTTCGGCACGGCCCGCGGGACCTCGGGCAAAGTGAGGTGTCAGACTCAGGTCTTAAAAAACCCAAGTCTTTGTCCTACAGCACGGCGGGGGGGTGGGGGGAGCAAAGCACAGTTTATTCAGGGATTTCTTCTGGTATTTCTCGTGTCTCTCAGCTTTCCTAGCCTTTCGCTCTATCCTCCGCACGTCTCTCCCTTGCTGCTCTCACCTCCATCCTTTCAAGGGAGGGTTCAGTTCTTGCTGCCTACACAGCAAACACCCGCACGAAAACCTCCTGTTAATGCTCTGGCATTTGATACATTATCAGTAGAAGATACACAGAGGGAAGAAATATATTGTGCAAATTACTTGATAATGCACAGCAAGCCAGCACCATGACCTTAAAAAATGCCTGTTAACAGAAAAAAAAGAAGAGAGAAGAAAAGAGATGGGAAGACTTTGCTGGGAGCCTTGATAGTCTAGGTGGAAAATGGAATCGTTTTTTTACGATTTCCAGCCTGCTTTAACTCTGCCCTCCAGGTCAATAATCTCAGTAACAACCTTTTCCTCCAAGAAAATGTTAGAGCTCGTGCCGGTCCCTATGGGAATTCAAGTTCAGGTGCCTCCGAGAGGCAGCTCATTGCCGAGCCATTTGCCCGGCAGCCAAAATAATGCCAAAGCACCTGAGCTGGGCATCGGGGACCCCAGGGAGAGCCCGGGAGCCCCGAGGATGTTACCCCATGGCCCCATCCAGGGCTGGCACATCCCTGCGAGCAGCAGGGATGAGCAGGACAAGGCATCGTCTTGCAGGGACATTTTGCCTCTGCCTTTTATTTTTTTCCAGGTTTATTAACCACCCCCCTCCTTCCCATCTCAGCCTGGCGATGGAGAACAAGCGTTCTCCCGTGGCCAAAAAAGAAAGGGATGGGTTTCCATGGCAACTCCCTTCCCAAATGAGGGTTGCTGTCACCTGTACCACCCGCTCCCAGGCAGCCCTGCCAAAAGCCATCGCCCCTGGACCAGGCAGGGGCGAGCAGGGTGTCCGGTGCCACGGGCGGGGATGCGTCACTGATGCTCTGCACAATTGCCCCATCTCCAGCACGGGGGTGGTTTATTCAGTGTCTCTGCAAATATAGGTGCTGAGGGAACCTGGGGAGGGCTGTACTCCCCAAGGGCTTCCTCCACCCACATGCAAAGCCTGGGCAGCGGTGCCGGCGTGGAGCCGGGAGGGCAGAGCAAGGCAATCTTCCTGGCAAGGCAGCAGCCGAAAGTTATCATCGCCTGTTTGGGGCCTTCATCCATCTCAGCTGTCTGAGGGACAAGACCTCTTCTAAAAGGAAAAGCATGTTTATAGCAAAGCACTTGGGCGTTTGATTATGTCAGATCCTGCATTCAAATGCCAGCTATCCGGGCAGAGATCGAAGTGATGTGCGGAGGGAGGCCACAGCAGCAGCCACGACAGGCAGCCACCAGCGCCCCGCCTGTGAACTGCCGGGGTGAGGGATGTGCCGGCTTGAAGCTTTGCCCCTGGGGTGACTCCATCACCTCCCGGACATCTCCCGGCTCATCCCTGCCGTGCCCAGTGCTGCCAGGGCTTTGCCGCTCTCTCCTCCTCCGTACCTGGAGCAAGGCAGAGGGGCTCTGCAGACCCTTTGTGCATGCACACATCTGCACAGGCTCCTGCCGAAAGCAGGACTGCCTTTAACAGCCCTTTATTTAAAAAAAATATAACCCAGTTGGGTGGGTTTGCAATGGTTTCGTTAAATGGTTTCCAGCCGGGTTTAGAAACACATTGTCAGCTCCACCAACAAGAGCCTGGTGCCAGAGCATGCTCAAAGCTCCTGTCCCGAACAGGGCCAGACCCCAGGATGCCAAGGCACTGCTGTAGCTCCCCATTTTGACCTCTTTGGACCCCTTTGGTCTTCTGTTGCCACCTTCCTGCTCCTCCTGCCTCGGGCACCCTCGCCGAGGGACCCACTCGCCCTGGATGCCCCCCCGCTCTCCACCGCAGCTGCACGGCTGGCTGGCGGCTGCGGGGAGGTCCCAGCTCACGCCAAGCGAGGGCTGCTCCTCCAGCAGCGCATCAGAACGTGTCTCGGCTGCTGGGGAGAGAAACACGAAGAGGCATTCACCAGATCCCAGGCTTTGAAGCGAGTGCCTGCACCAGCAGGAGGATTGGGGGCTGACAGCAGGGCAGGGAGGGTGGGCACGCTGTGTGCACCCAGCAGGTATGGCTGGCGCGGGAGATGCTCCCTGCACACAGGGGAGCAGCAGCGGCTGTCAGCTTGGATCACATCTTCAGGCACGAAGAGGAAAGTGCTTTTGCACGGGCTCCTGGAGACAGGAGCTCAGCGCAGCCCGGCTGCGCGCAGGGGCTGGTGCTGATGTCCAGCACGCCCCTTCTGCCACATCCCCCCTCAGGATTTTGGGTATTTTATCCCTCTCCTACTTCAGCCCTTGGTCAGGGACAACTCTCTGTGCTATATTTGTGCAGACACCAACGCACGGGCCTTGGGGCTGGGCGCAGGGCAAGGAGACACGATACACATCGGCCATGGCACTCACAAACTGCAAGGCTGCTCTTTTTTCTCCAGAGGCAGACACATCTCCCCAAGGCTCTCGGAGCACATGGGCTCGTCATCCTCCCCTTCTCCGGACACGGGAGGGCACGTCTGCAATTATAACACAAATCGATGCTCTTTGGTGCTGTCTTCCAGTAGCCTTAATTCAGAGCCACGGTAGCACTAATTGAGATTTTTGGTGCATTGCTCGGCCCTCACGGTTTGGATTTACAATGCTTTTCCGGATAATGTCCATTGCCAATTTGAATTTCACCCTGCAGTTTGCATCGCAGAGCTTACCCTAAGGCCCATGCACAGTGTCAGTATTTAAAGAGATTCAGTGTAACACAACCTGACATTCATGAGCTGAACTGGAATGTGAATAATGTCTTTCTGGTGCGCTGTGCCCCCCCTTTTCCTTCCCACTTTCCTTTTATATATGTTGAACATTGGGGTTTCTGTCACCCCTCGGATCTGTAGAAGAGGGAATGCAACTTCCAGAAACTAGAAATCTCACGGGGGGGGGTGTGTGTGTGTGTGTGTGCAGGTATTTCACAGAAAATTTGCTGCATGAAACCCCAGCCTTTGCCCAAGCCAACCAAACAGAGCTCCCCTGGCTCCAGTGGGAGCTGGCGACGGTGTCCTGGCTCTCCGTGGGGCTTTTCACCTTGCAAACACTGCACACCGGCGAGCTGGCCGGTTCCCCTGCAGATCTCAGGCAATATCTTTTCGCAGTGTAGGACTGGTGCAAGCCAACAGCAGAGCTGCTCAATAAAGGCAGCAATGGGGTGTTATGGCAGAGCTGCGGGTCCCTGAGAGCTGAATACTAAAACATCGCCATGTCCAGAGGTGAGGGCAATAACAGCCTTGAAATAGAGCTGAAATAGCATCAGAAACTCTGTGTCGGGTCAGGGCTGAGTGCCTGTTCAAGGGACCATGGGCAGGGTGTGCTGCAGGGCAGACTTAAGATGATACAGTGAATTTTGGGATGAAATATCAAGTGTCCAGAGCTTCCTCGGTACCCAAAGCCCGTCTAGAGCAAGTCTGCAGGAGAGGTCGGTGCTGTATCCAATTCATCCTTTGGCCAAAGTACAAAGCACTCCTCTTTTCTCTGTGAAAGAAGGAGCAACAGGGAGCACAGGGCAGCTCGAAACGGCACATGCAGTCCCTGCTTCAGATGGCACGGGCGCGCCGTGCTGCTCCTGCCACCCCAGGAGGAAGCCTGTGATGCTCTGTGGTGCCTACGGGGTTTGGGCATGACCAGCCCTGCACAGAAGCCCCTTTTTACAACAGCAATAAGGTTTTGTTTCTGCCAGCCCCTAGCCTGGACCCACTGAGCCCGTGTGCCACCATCCTGTGTGCCCAGAACATCCCTTCATCCCCAGCCTGCCTCTTTGAGCCGGGAGCAGGGACGCTCGGGGGTCCCCAGGATGCTCCAGGGGTCGCTGCGGTGGATGCAGAGAGCAAAGGGCCGAGGGTGAAGGCAGTGTAGCAGCCTGGTTCCTGGCTGCTTTGGCCCGACAGACTCGCATTTATGATCCTTATCTGCTTATGCATTTTTAATCCTGTTTGAAAGAGGCTCTGGCAAAGCGCCGTGCATCCTGCTCCCCCCCACGCCGAGACGGAAGGAGATCCTGATTGCTCACCGGCTGCACTAGCAGAGACCCAAATGCTAACAGAGGGCTTCTCCTCGCCACAAATCAGCCCCAAATGGGATGTCAGAGAAAAATCTGCAGGGCAGGAGGGTAATTTTTATTGTCTTTTTGCAGCTGTGCGCACAGGCGAGCTATTGGCATGCTGCTCAGGAGTGCCGGTTCGCTCACCCCGGCGTGCGATGTAGCCCGGCTCACCAGGACAGGGTGGATTGCAGGCTGGTTCTGCGGGGCTGCTGGCAGAGGCAGGGCTGTGCGTGCTGCTCAGCTCTCTGCCTTCAGCGGGACCGCTGCAAAATGGGGCCGGGAGGGATTGGAGCGGTCGCACACTGCATCCTCCTGCATCCTCCTGCATCCTCCTGCATCCTCCTGCATCCTCCTGCATTGTTAAATCATCTCAGCCTCCTCATCGCTAGACTCAGCCCCTGCAAACTTTCTTGCGGGTCCCCCACGGGGACATGATGCTCCAGCTGAGACCTGGGCACAGGCCCCCCTGCCCAGTCCCCCACAAATCTACCAGGGGACCTGGCACATTTGCCCAGGAATTTCAGGTGCACCGGCTGGTTTCAGCGCCCAGCCTCAAAAACCTCAGCGAGCCCCAATGACCCTTTCACCTGCCTGGAGCCAAGTTAATTAATCACCGCTTCGGAAATCTGGCCTGAGCACACTGGGACCATATGGCCCCTGCTCGGAGCAGCTTGAGCTTCTCGGTGGATGGGAACAGCAGCGGAAACCTCAGGAGTAATTAAAAGGAAAAGTTTGTTTGAACTTTTCCCAGCCGCGGTGGCCTCTGCTGTGCTGGCATATTTCAGGCAAGTGACAGAGACCTTGCCGAGTGTCCTTGTTCGGAAGGAGTGTGATGGATCTGGCTTTTACAAGGAACAAAGAGGCCATGATCTGACATCAACGTGATGAATTGTCCTTTTTTCTCCCCCAAATGATTACTTGAGAAAACTTTGCAGTCTGTAAATATTTACCGGGGAGACCACAGCCGTCACCTATCCTTTAAGAGCACAGAGACATTTGTTTTAATAAAGCATTGCTTAATTAAGAGCAGCACCGCTCCCTGGCACGTGGGGGGCTGTGCTTTACGGGCAGTCATAGGGAGGGGGGAGGAGAGTTTCCCAAAGCCGTTTGCTGGCCTGCCGGCAGCAAAATAAAGCATCCCAGCTTGCCAAGGTCTAAGAGGAGCAGGAGCAGCCTCGAAACGTCCCAGCAGTGCCTCATTCCTCTGCTCCGGGTGCCGGCTCCACAGGCAGTAGCGCGGCGTTACCCCAATTTCGCTTTGCAAAATACACCTGAATTTCAGCCCCCGTCTGTAGATGTTTCTGCGCTATAAATAGTAGCTCCAGTGAAGTCTGGTCATGGCAATTCGAGCTCGAGGGAGTCATGTAATTGGAAGCAAAAGAGGTTTTTTGGCTGTTTCCGACTGATGCAGCCAGGCAGGTGGGGACAGTCCCAGAGCAGGCAGCGCGGGAGCCGGGTGCTCTCCTGCCCACAGCTCCCCGGGAGCAGCAGCCCCCACGGGATGGGAAGGTCCCAGCCAGGGCTGGTGGTCAAGGGGGACGAATCCATCCCGGGTGGCTTTGCACAGGGTTAATTTGTCAGGAATACAAAAACAACGTCACCGAAGCAATGTCAGGGCTGGGAGAGCGGCCGGAGAGGCGGAAGCTGTGCTGTGCTGCGCCAGCCGTGGGCTGGGTAATTCAGCTGGAAGTCAGCCAGCAAGGGAAGAAAATGTCTTATCTACAGTTTTAAAAAAAAACAAATCAGAAAAAAAACAAATGGAGATATATAGTAGGGGAGGCGAATTTATAAACAGGAGCTTATCAGAAGGCAAAGCAGATAATAAACAGCTCTTCAGATCTAGGTCTTGAGCTCACAGAGGACGGAAAAGAGAATGGGATTCCTCAGGAAATGGAAAGGGCTGATAAGAGCCCACAGTGACTTAGCAAACATCATTTAAAATTAAAAAAAAAAGCCGAAAAACCTCTTTTGTCTTCACACGAGAAAATTACCCACAGCCCCTGAACAGACTTACTGGGCTCCAAATCGGGTGAACTGGGAGAGGGAAAAACCGCCACTGCTGCCTCCCAGTAACATTGAGTCCGAAGGAACTGATTGGAAATTCTCTTTCAAGGCGGCTTCAGAGCGGGCGGGCAGCCTGGTGGGGGCTCCTGGGCGGGCAGCAGGCCGGCGGCGGGGCCGGGCAGCCCTCCCAACTCGCCTGCCTT
>NW_008824285.1:1560802-1563330 GCF_000699105.1 Pygoscelis adeliae | reverse complement strand
AACCGCAGCTCGAAGAGGTGCTGCCGCGGCAGGGGCTCCGGTCTGCCTGCGCGATGCAGCATCCTCGTCAAACCCTCATGCATCCTCCTCCCTCTGCTCGTACATTTAGATGCCTCCCTGCCCCAAAAAAATCAACCCGCGATGAGCCAAAGCATTCTGGCAGCTGCAGCATGCTCTGCTGTCCCAGCATTTGCTCGCTTTCGATGTTCTTTCCCCTTTCTCAATCAGAGCAGCACCAGCAGCGAGACACCCCTTGTTTGGGGTTTGCAGCCCCGTCCGTTTGTCCCCATGGGCTCTGCACCCACGGCGTGGCCCTCCAAGGGGCAAGGAAAGAGGGTTGCACCTGGGGACACCCCAAAATCACCTCCGTAACCATCCAGGGTGCATATTAGGGACCACATTGGTGCCTTTGAGCCTCCGGTGGAGGAGCTGAGCTCCCCGGCGCGGCAGCCCCCTGCCCGGTCGTGGGGTTATTCACAGCCCCCCCAGGAGCCGCTTTGGCTGCTCAGTTCAGAGCTTGGGCTGTCGCCTGCGGAGCGTAGAGCTGATGGGGTTTGTATCATCAGACAATTTTTTTGCTTGCGCTCTTGTTACCTGTGTACTTATTTACAGTCAATTGTTCCCTATTTTCGTTCCATTTATGTACCATCTTGTTTACGATGCTACTTAAATGCCTGGCATAGAGGTAATTATGTCACTGGAAAAGCAAAGTAAAAACAAAAGCACATGTGTACATGCACAAAAAGGGAAGAAAATTACTTTTCCCTCCTGCAGGAGGGATTATAAAGCTCAGCCTGGACGGGGCCCTTGGCAGGTTTGTCCTGCCCTGGCCCTGCCCAGTGCCGGCAGCAGCGTGACGGGCACGGCCGCACCGTTGGCTGCCTTTGACTCGTTTTGCTGAGTTTTCCCTCTCTCCGGGGCGGGGGTGAGAGGGGGCGAAGCGATGGAGAGACCGAATTAAGAGCGCGAACGCCGCATCAGCACTTGCTGGCTTCACTTCGCTGCATTTGTCTAATAACTGAGTTATAGTTTTTCAGTATGATGAATTCATTTATTCCCATTCAGCCTCTCTTATTATTATTATTTTTGGTAGCCTTATCAAGGGGTGATTCTCTTTAAGCCATTATAATCAAATTTGCAGAGGCAGACCTGAATAAGCAGCCTGCCACCGAGAACTGCAATCCTTCAGACGTGCTGCCAGCGCTACAAAGGGCTTCCCAGCCCTGCCGGGGAGCCGAAGAAAAGCTCATTTGCAGCCCAGGGCCAGGAGGGATCCAGTGTGGAGCCCAGTGGGACCCTTCCCGGCGCTCAGGCAGGCTGGTACGGATGCTCTGAGCTCCTCTCCTCTGGAAAATGAAGGTAAAACCCAGCCCAGGTCATTGCTGGCTTGGCCATACTCCCGCCCCCCCGCTCCCATCGGTGTCCCCCCCGCGTCTCTCCCATGTATGCTACAGTTCGCTACTCTTTCCTAATCTGAGATCATTAAGCTAATTGCTTGGATGCAACCAGAAGCAAAGGCGCCTGTGCCGAGGCAGCGCGGGGACCTTGCCCGCAGTGGCGGGTGCCTCCACCTGCAGCACTTGTAACGGCACAGAAACATGCTGCCTGGTTTGGGTTTTTGGGTTTTTTTAGTGTTTCATCTATTTTACAGTAAATTACCTCAGTTTATGGCACTTTTTTCTTCCTTACATAATTGTTATAAATAACCTTCAAACCACATAAAAGCCATAAACATTGCAAGGGAAGGAAGAGTAAATTATAGAGATTTCAGAGCAGATGAAGGAGAACTTGCACGTTGATAAGGCAGGGGAGGCTGCCTGAGTTGTTTTGTTTGCTCTTTTTTTTCCCCCAAAATTCTCTCTCTCATATTTCTTCAGTAAATATCCAGCTGCAAATAAATATTTCCTTCCCTGGCCATGGGGGATTTGAGAAGCACCATCTCAAACCGTACCGACCTGCGCGACTGCCAGCCGGTAAATGTTAAAGTGCAGCACGAAGCCCAGGGGGGTGGTTTGGGAGCACAATGAGAAAGGGTTGATGAACCCCAGGTCGCATCCCGTGGGCAGGATCCCAGGCACCCTGCTGCCCATGGCCCTGAGCGGTCCCCAAAACAGCACGTGTCACCCACACCGGGGAAATTGGCTTCATCCTCAGGAGAGGATGACGGGGCTGGTGGGGCATCTCTTCTGCCATACGCCTCGGCACCCACCCACTTTGTCCTGGGACAGCTCCAGCACCGGCGAAAAGTCCCCTGAGACCCCCCTGCGGTGACTGCAACCAGCAGAAAGGGCAGGGGCTGCTCGAAGGGCGTCTGCAAGGAGCTGATGCTCCCGGGGTGGGTGTCAGAGGGAACATCGCAGTGCAAGGAGCTTCTGAGAGCAGAATAATTCCCCAAGAGAGAGGGCAGAGGACTCACGGCTTGAATTATTTAAAACAGGGCTTTTCAAATCACTGCTGAGATCCCCGGCTGCATGCTGAACTCCCTCCCTCCTGAACATGCCCTGCAGCCAGGTTTGAAGGTTTAGCTG
>NW_008824285.1:1555664-1560763 GCF_000699105.1 Pygoscelis adeliae | reverse complement strand
ACATGGGGCCGGGGACAGGCAGAGGTGATGCTCAGAGCTGCATCCCCGGTGGTAGGGACGCTTTTGCCAGCTGAGAATGAACCGCGGCACTTTGCCCCTAAACGCATCCCCGCTCCGGCTGCGCAGTGCTGGGCACGAGACGCCGCTGATGCTGGGATGGCCCTTGACAGGGCACAGCCACCCTGGAAGATCTTTCCCCCCAAAAATTGGGAGAGAGACATGCTGTTTCAGCACTGGAGAAGAAATGTCCAATAAAGCCCCCGAACCGTGGGGGCAGGCGATGTCCACGGCACCAGCGCCCGCTCCTGAAGACGGAGATGGGAAGGAGCCGGCAGCTCACCGAGCCTGCATCACCCAGCTGAGTTATGTCAAGATGGACACAGAGAACACCGCCCAGCAACCCGCTAATCCCAAGGTTTATGCATTTGCGGAGACCTCGGAGCAGCCGCCTCCTCGGCTCCATCGAGGGGCCAGGTAATTTGCTTATGCACCGATCGGGGGAAGACGCATGCACCGCGTCTGCAGGGAGCGGACCGCTTCCCTCCTGACTTTTATGCAGGAAGCTCAGCTCCTGGGATTCGGAAATAAATATTTGATCTTTAAAGATCATTTTTTTGCTTGTTGCTGTCAACACAGCCGGGTTTTTAGTGTTTGTTTATGGTTTATATGATATGATTCAATAAAACCTGGCTGAGAAACGTGCATAATTAAGTTTAAAAGGCAGCCTCAACTCCACTCCACTCCTTGCTTTTCAAGCCAGGCTTTATGTAACAAATTTTGTTTATTGCTGACACTGATTTCACCCTTCCCTCTCCCCTTCACTCATTGCATCAAGATTGCTAGGAATTATTTTAAAGATCCAAGGTTTTTAGCAAAGCATCTGCGTGGCAGATTGCGCAGGTGTGGAGGAGGGGGTAGCAATGGGGCCGCCGCATCGCGTCCACGTGCAATCCCTGTCCGTACAAATTAACTAACTCGCATCAGATTTGGGTCGTATGAGGAAAAGCGAGTGTAAGCTCCTGCCTTACCGTACCCCTACCCTCTTGGGAAATGGCAATTTCTGGCTGGGGATGCCCTCTGCTACCTGGACCATCGCTCGGTCTGCTCCTCCGGGGCTGTTTGTGAGCCAGCAGCTCCGGCCCCAGGGGCTGCGGGACAGGGACTGCCCACCCCAGCCTGGCACTGGTGGATGGGAAAAACCCAACCTCCGTTTTGCCTGAAACCTGTTACTGAACCACGGGCTGATTCTTGCATGGCGAGAACCGACGACTGATGGTCCCTGCTCCGAAACCCCGGCCCTGCAAACCTCGCCTTCCTGCGCTTCCTCCTCCTGCTCGCCCTGGAGCCCCATCGAGGCACGAGCATTTTTGTCAGCAAAAGACCGACATGTTCTCCATCTGGAGGTTTTCATTCTGGGTGGATTTTTTGCATAAGAAGCAATTTGTTTTTTCCTATATGAATTATTTATTGTAGTTCACGGCATTTCTAGGGCAGTCAGGATCTTAATTACATCTGGACGCAGTTTCAGCCATTGAGAGTGGATTCAAGCCTGTCTGTCTCGACACATGTTGTCCCCATCCCTGCAACAGCCCCTCTTTAAATTCACCAGCAAATGGAGCCTCACCACTGGTAATTTTTCCTTTAATTAAAAAATACTGTTTTATCAGAAGCAGAAACTGGTGCTGAAAAGGATCTGTTTTGATGAATTCTCCCCCAGTTACAAAAGAAAAGAGCTAAAATAATCAGAAAGTCAAACCCTGGTGCTTCCAAATTGAGACCTCCAGCTTTTTCAGCCAAGAATGACTTTTCATTTTGAAACGTTAACTGATAGTAAGAAGTATTAAAAGCCAGACAGGAAACAAAAAATGTTTCCAGTTCCTTGCAGGGATCTACTTGGTCGACCAAAGAAGCTGCTTTCTGTTTTCGGTTCCTACCTCCTGAAGAAATTCTGAGATTTCAGTTTTACAACCTTATTTGAGGCAGGAAAAGAAAGTATCAAAATTTGTAGCCGTTGCCTGGGAAAGCAGAGCCCTTCGTCGCTTGGGTCTGCTAACAACCCACCAGGCAGTAAGGAAATGGTACAATTTTATAGGTGTTTTATATAAACAGCTACACTTATATATAAGTTTTATGTAAGTGCATGGAATTCAGCTCAGATATCAGAGCTTCATTTAATTAACTGCAACAACACGCTTTCTCTTCGCTACCACCTTTCCTTTCACTGCGCTGCACCGGGGCTGGGAAATTGCTTTTACTGGGGATACTGCCTGCTCCTGTGGCTTTTATCCCATCTGCCCCTCAGAAAGGATCGCTACGTTCCTTCTGTCACTGTGTCCCACGCCAGATATCCATTTCCCAGGTGAATTTGTGCTCTGAAGATTTCCGAATCGTCCCCAAAACACTGCACTCCCCAAGGCACAACTGCCTTGCAGAAATGCCAGGAGGCAGCAAAGGCTGCACGTGCCTCTTCTAACCGTAACCTTGGCTCCCACATCCCCCAAAACACAGCGGGGAGACCCACCAGCCGGGGTCCACCAGCATTTGCGGGGAAGCCGCAGAGCTTTGCTTTTGGTGGTGCCTCATTTCATACCCCGTTTCACCAGCGTGGCTCAGCCGAACCGCTTGCTCCTGTGAGGTTTGCCAGTGGGGAGCAATTACCATAGAAAAAAGCTTTCGCTCTGTTTGATTGAATGATTCCTTGTTACAAACCTAACAAGCTCTTCTAAGCGTGGCCTTTTTCTCTTTCCTTTTCCCTTTTTTCCAGCGCCTCTAGACTCACTGGGTAAAGCCAAGAGGGTTTCTGAGCCGAAAGCAGGGTGCCTTTTCCTCCCCGCCTCCTCCACGGGGTTCAACTTTGGCTCTGAGCACATCCAGCACACAAAGTTGATCATCTGAGTTACCAGTAATAACGCCGAGCTCTTGCCTCACTCTTTACATCTCAGAAGTGCCATACAAGCATTAACTAATTAATTGAGTTACAGTGAAGTGCCTTTTATTTTTTCCCCGCAGGCGTGGAGGAAAGGGGGACTCTATCCAAGCTCCTCTCCCCTCCGCCCTCCTCTTATTGCTTCGTGCATCTGAAGCTGTCTTTTCTCATGTGCTTATTTTCTTGGCCTGAGCAGTGGGAGCTGCTCCCCGGGGGGCACCCAAGCCCCCGCGTACCGTGGCTCTGCAGGAGGCTGCTCTCACCCAGCAGCGGGGCAGGAGATGCTGGGTGCATCTCGGATGACCTTAGGCAAATCATCGCGGCTTTGCACACTTGGACACCTCTCTCCAAAGCAGGGAAGGCATTTGCTCCTCTCTCTCTGCCTCTCCCTGTGTCCAACATCAGGCCCAGTTAGACCCTTCAAGACCTGTCAAAAAAACCTGCTGGCTGTTGCAAGAGAGATGAACTTTTGGAGTCATCCCTTGCTTTGGAAAGCATTGCTTCGGTCCCTGGAGAGAGCTCCCGAGCAGCCTCTCCATTGCCCGCACACCGCCCGAGAGATTAGCTCTGACTTTCTTTGTCTGCTTCATTTCTCCCTTGGTAAATGGGTCAAAGTCCTGCAGGAATTTGATGGCCAGGCCAGAAATAGAGCACAGGTGCTCAGCGTCCGTGTCTAATGCCCTCGCCAGTAGAAAGTCCTTATCTGTTTAGTTGTCTGATGCTATGAAGACACAGCACAGCTCTCATTTTCCCTTCTCACCCATTCCTCTCTCCTCTCTTCCTCAGAATAGATCCTCACAAACTCATGAATATGACTAAAAGGTAAAAACCAATGCTAGAAATCCAAATCTACAATAGTCTTAATTAACCAACCCTGTTGCGCTGCTTCTGCAAGGCAAGGTAATTTCCCGTCAGAAATTGAGCTCTTTAGCAGTTCTCATGTGACGTCGGTCTCAAAGCTCAGTGATGCTCCTCCCTGCTTGTGGGGAGCAACCACCGTGCCGTGGCCAGGAGCATCCCTCCCTGCTCCCGCAGGAGAAGCCCTCTGTTATGCCCTGAGACATCCAGCTCCCCGTCCCCTCCCCACGCTGACGCTACCTTTTGCAAGGTCATCACGTAAGGAAAAGGAACTTTTTTCAGCTTCTTGGAGAAAAAAACTGCATTAACAGGTGTGGCTGTTGCCCTGCAAAACAGGGCACGGGGCACAACATCACCATTTCCGAAAGCGTCGTTGGCACCAGCTACTGAAGCAGCGATCCCAGAGCCCGTCCCTCTGAGCTGGTTTGCTTATTGTTATCATTGTTGGTTTATTATTATTGTACTGGTTATGCTAATAAATGTTTCAGAAAGCCAAAAGGACTGCTGCTGCCCTGAAGGAGGGGAAGGTGAATCAAGGGGCTTCTCTATCTCCAGCCATAAGAGAAGCTGGAAAAGGGTCTGGGGGGGCCCATGAGGGGCTTTCTGCACTTGGCGGGGGGCCGAGACCTGGCCGTGCTCCTCCCAGAAGCACCGGACTTTGCTGGAGGTCACGGTTCTTCCCTCAGCTGGTAAAAATGTCCAAACTTAGAGAAAAAGATTACAGACAAATGTCAAGGGTGGGGGAATACTCAGTCAATGTAGATGAATTATTCAGCTCCCAAGCTGCCAAGTGAACATTATCAGCTAATGATCTGTAATTATTAATAAATAATTTAAGCTTTAATAGCTAGGAAATGAAATGCTTAATTGCATCATAACATAATTAATGGAATTAGCTACTATGAATGAGTTGTGGGTTTCTTTAAGCAAAAATCTTATTTCTCCACAATGCTGTTGGTTATTTTTGTTCAACTTAAACACTAGCGAAGATGCAGCAGAGGAGGAGGAGGAGAAGAGCCTGGTGGGAGCTGTGGAACCCCAGGACAGGGACCAACTCTTTGCAATAATGTGGAAAATGAGGACATGGACTTGATAAAACTTTGTAAGAGCACAGACCTGAAAACATTAAGTCTTCCAGGAAAAAAAAAAAATCTATTTCTGGGCCAAAAATCCAAGTCCAGCCAAGCCTTCATCCGTCGTGCCGGACGGGAGGAATAGCGCATCCATCGATCCTGCAGGCGGGCGCTGAGCTGAAGCGGCGCGGGGCGGCCGGCCGGTTCCACCCCCGGCGGCGAGGCTGTCCCCGCAGCCGCGG
>NW_008824285.1:1554102-1555423 GCF_000699105.1 Pygoscelis adeliae | reverse complement strand
TTTTCAGCAATAGGATGGCCATAAACGGAGGCAGCTCACATCTGCTGGTGGAGGGAAGCAGCCCATTAAAGCCTGGGAATTCAATTCCAAAACCTGTTCATAATTAATATACCTTATAACGCTCAAAAAACCCCCAAATGTTACTACAAGATAATTGTTTAAATGATGTAGGGATGAGTTAAACGCCTTGCTGGGCATTTAACATCCTGCTGTACATCTGGCTTGCACCAGCCCTGCTGCCATCACCCAAAAAGCAAACTACAGATGATTTCCAAGCCCAGATCTTGGCAGATGGAGACTGATGGGTTTAACCCCCCCGGAGCTGAAAATACTTATACTATTGCTGATTTACACCAGCTGCAAGCTGAGCCCTCTCTGTATAGATCTCAACAGCTATGCACAGAGATCTCCCCGTAGGTCACGGTTTGCAAATATGGACCCAGGTCACCTGCCCCTCTTCCAAAACTGAATCCAAATTATTTCTCTGGCTTTGAGCTGCTGGAAGAAAAGAAGAAGGAGGAGGAAAAAAAAAAAAAAAAGGCAGAAAATCTCGCAAGCAGCCAAACTAGGGAAAAATTGCAAGCTCTCGAAGAGTGACAGTTTGCAGAGCGTTGCCAAGCTTAATCGTCACCATTAAGCAATTATTGCACATGAAAACAGAAAGTGTCGGCAAACTCAGCCTGCTCTTGAATGAAATGGAAAAGGGTTAGACAGCATTAGATACTTGCTTCTTTCTAGCTGAGGGATCAAACTACGTTCCCATCACAAAAGGCTTCCAGGCTCATAAATAATAAAGTGACTGACAACTGCAGCATTAACTTCACCTCAGGTTTCCACACCAGGCTCCTCAGCCCTTCCCACCCCCTTATTCCCCCACCCCATCCGTGACTCTGAATTTATTGAGGGATTCATTTATTCCCCCCCATGCCTGCTGGGTGAAGGGGACCCGGGACCCCGTTGCACCCCCCAGCACGGCGCTGGCATCCGCAACCCTCCCGGGGGGAAGGAAGGGAAAACGCTCTGTGAATTATGAGTAAATAGATTTGACTCAGTCCAGAGTCTTTTTAGGGTTGGTTTTTTTTTCCCTTTCCTTTCATGGTAAATTTTCGGTAACAAGGCAACCAATGGTGACGGAGCACAGGGATTGAAAACAGTTTCAAAGGAGCCTTATCATGCTGGGGACATATGCACATTGAGCCTTGGAGATAGGATGAGTGTAGGGCCCTTCTGCAGGAGGCAGACAAATACATAGAGGTTTTATTCGCTTTTTCCGTTGGGTTGCATTTTCTTTTTCTGTTTTTTTTTTCGGGGGGGGGGGGTG
>NW_008824285.1:1545173-1554078 GCF_000699105.1 Pygoscelis adeliae | reverse complement strand
GGTACTGGTTTGGGCTCAGTGACTGCAGGAATTCAATATGTCTCTTACTTAAAGGGTCAATGTCGCTGTAAAAATACACCAGCAAAATGTAGCGTGGTTTTTAAAGATAAAACTAAAAGTCCTCACCTACATTTCTCAAAGCATCAGAAAAACTGAGAAAAAGGGGGAAAGTGCTTTTAATACTCAGTTTTTCTTTCTGGCGTGTGTGCTTTGTGTACAGCAAAGTCACAGGTTTAAGGAGATAGCTAAATAGACAGATGGACAGACAGATAGATGGATGGATACGATCTCAGTTCAAGGGGAGGTGGGTAAAGAGGAGATAAGATACTTTTATGGTTTCATCAGGAGTCCTGTGATAGCTCCTGGCTTTTTAAAGCTCTCCCAGACATCTCCGCAGTGTTATGAGGGTCTCGTCTCTCATTTAAATAAGTTGATGGACCCTGTGCTGAAAGGTTTGCAGATGCGAGGCGGCAAGCCCAGGCACCTGCCAGGGGACGATGGCCGGGAGGAGACCCACGCCTCTGGGCTCTCTTTAGCCCAAGTGGGGTTTGCCATTATTACACCTGTCATGTAATAAATACACCAAAACCCCTAAATATAGCAGTAACGACAAGCACAAGATGCTGCCTAATTACCCTGACAGCGCCGCCACGCTTGGCCAAAGCCGATTTTCTCTGACAAAGTGAGAACCGTATTACACCGACTGCACTCGCTAAATACGAGGGATTTAGCACGCTGTTTCGGCACACAGAGGGGAGGGCACAGTGGGTGCCAGTGGGATGCAGGGTGCCGTCGGGGTGCCACGCACCCCCACCTCTGCTCGTGCTCCCACAACCTCCTCCCAGCCCCTTTGCATTTAGGCAGCACCCTTCACACTCGGTGGCACCCAGAGCTCGAGAGCCACAAGCTAAAGAGGAGCAGGAGGTTTCTAAGGAGGATTTAAGGAAGAAAGGCCAGGAAGAAGGACAGATAAAGTCCCTGCAGCAGTACGGATGCCCACAGGGTGTTTTCCATTAGGATTTAAATTCGGTTTCCCCCTTAGAGGGATGGAAATCTGGCAAAGATGACATGACGGAGAAGGCTTGGGGAGAGGGTGAGCTTGCCCGATCTGGGCTGTCTCTGAAAACCAGTCTCATCCCTGCAGAAATGTGTGCGTAGGGTTTTTGTTCGGGTTTTGGAGGGTTGATATTTGTTTTGGAGAGCTTTCTTCCTCTTTTCATTTGGCTTGGCAGAATTTCAATACTTCTGCCTTTCACCTCAATAAAAACAGCATGTCAGGCAGCAGGTTTCTGTGATGGAATGACCTTTTCCACATGCAGAAAACCCATACCTTGTCTTGCATTTAGGGGGAGACAGTAAAGCTGCTTTTGATGAAAAACAAAGCCTCAAACTCCACGGGTGATATCACCATGAACCAGAAAATTAGAGCAGTAGTATTTTTTTTAACTATGCAGAATGACATCAGGATAAAACTTTCATTAACACTGAGCTATTTGCACGTGTATGATGGGGCATAAGAAACCGCCATTACCAACAGCAGAGCCCCCCCCTCGGTGCCCCGGGACGCTCAGACCCGTCACGGGACCACGTTGGGTCAATGTTTGGGGCACTTCAGACTGCTGCATCCTGAGCAATTTTTGTGCCCTAATCCAGGAGAATATAACATTGCTGTTTGCCTTCTTTGTCCTTCCCCATCTCCAAGTCTCCATGGGGGCAGCCCGGAGATAAATAATGCCTACAGAAACCCCTTGAAAGCCGTGGAAGCACATCGTGTCCTGGTGCCGCAGTCCCGTTCATTAGCACATTGTTGACGTTCATTAATCGAGTGTAAAACTGTAATTAAAAATAATCTCCTTTTCTTGAAGCAGCGGCAGAAGAGAAAAAAAGATGATGCCAAATAAGGGGAAATAAAACTAATGCATGAATGTGCTAATTGCAGCTGTGGGAACATGACGGCAAAACAATTTGCTGTTTTGTTTTCTTTCTGCAGGGATGAGCACGAGGGGTCTGGCAGAGCCAGCACGGGAGAGGCTGGGGAAGAGCTGCCCGAGCCCAATCATGGGGAGAAGGCTGCAAACACCTTGTGAGTGGATGCATCCCGACAGGAATCCATCTTCCCCTCCAGAAAAATTGCAGGCCGGGCTGATCCCTGCTTGTTTGGGAGCGGTGCAGAAGCCGGGTTGCGGTTTATGTTGGCTGATTTATCTCCTTCGGTGAAGATTTCATTTCAAGTTAGAGGATGTTCAAAGTAAAGCCAGCCCTGTTACAGACTTAATTGAACCATATTTCAATCCCAGTTCATCTATTCAACGTGGATTCCTTATCCTAGGTCCATAAAGTTTTATTAAGTTATATATCAAGGAATATACATATAGGGTATAGAGATACAGTCCTGCTTACATGTTTTTTGAAATGAGGAAGGTTGCCATCGCCTGCGTGTCTGTCGCTGTTCACAGCCAGGTATCTGCTGCCCTGGTTTGGGCATTTGGACCCTTCCCTCCTGCAAAGCTCCCCAGCAGAGGCCGGTGGGCACGGCCACCCCACGGAGCCGTACCTCATCAGGAGGGTGATTTGCAAAAATAGAAGGAGAGCACCATGGTTGGAAACGCTGAGTCCATCAGCAGCCCGTGGACGTCTCATCAGCCCGTGTAGGTGCTGCAGCCCCGTGGCTGCTTGGACATGGGTTGGAGGTAATTTTGGAGAGCCTAAGGCTGGCGGAGGAGAGGCACGTCTTAGGGTGATGCTGTCCCATGTGCTGGCACGCCAGGCAAGTCCCGTCGGGACCAAGCCATGGGAGCCAGGGGACCACCAGGTAAAGCCTTTCCCAGCTGCTCCCCGCCCTCCGCATGCTTGCTCCGTCTCTCTTGGCTTTAGCTGCTTTTCCATCCTGCTCCTCCTCTTCGTCAGCTGAGGTTATTTTGCAAAGACAAGTAATTACGAGCATGTTATCCACACTCAGCCACGTGTCCTAACAGCGCCTGCTGATGTACAGTAGCAGGCAACTTGATAATGGGACATATTTAAGCTGATTGCCACTGGAGATAAATGATTTCTCTGAATGGATGCAGTTTTGTTAAACTTCTGAAGGCAAAAAGAAAAGTTACCTTTTTTTTAAAAAAAAAAAACAAACCAAAACAACACCCTTTGAAATGGATGCGCCTCCCCCAAGATTCTCATTTCAGATTAGGATATCAGGTGTACGGCAAGAGATCTCCAATTCCCTGGCTGTCAGGGCTGCTGTTTGATATTCAAACCTGTCATTTGATCGTTCCTGAATAGCTGCCTTGGTGTCCTTGAGGATAGCTCTATTAAATGCCAAATCTGTTCCCTCTCCCTCTGTATCCGTGATGAGACAGAATAACTCTCACGCAGAAGAGCTGGGTGTATTAACGCGACTCAATTGTGTCTTTTTTAAACACGTCGGGGAGAGAGTGGGTGGAGAGGGAAGGGGACAGGGAGGGGAGGAGAGAGGCTGGGGGGATAAAACCCACTTGAGCTGGAGTGTCTGGTTGTGCTGCAAGGCAGACCGGAGAGAAAATTGGCCTGAAGATCAGAAGGTGACAATATCTTTGTTAGTAAAGAAGAAGGAGAAGAAATGAATTCAATGCTTCATGCAAGGAATTAAAAGGCAATGCTTTTTGGTTCAAAAACTCATCAAGAGTCGTGGGGTTGCGTGCAGTTAGCATCCAGAGTGGCTGAGAAGTTGGAAAACACGGGATGCTCGGGGAAGCCTATGCAGAAAGCAATGGCTGAGCCTGTGTCGGGATTTAGCTGACCTGTTTAGGGAGGGAGCAGAAGGCAGCTTCTCTGCAAACCTGTCGCACCCCGCTTGTCACCGTCTGCTCCCTGCAAGATGATCCAGCGCCAGCGAACCAGCTGCGTGGTAACCTTGGGTTGTTGTCATCGCAGCCGCCGTGGAGAGATCTTTCCACACATTAATGGCACTTGATTTAATGACATGTTCACATTAGATCTCAGTGTTGATTGCTGAAGTCACTTCAAGTTAATTACAGAGTTAATTACCAGCTAATAACTTTGTTGGTAATAGCTGTAACAGATTTTTGGCAAGAGTTGTCAGAAGGGGCTGATTGGAAGGTCTCTTGGGTAGGATGCTCGTTACAGAAATGGATATACCGAAGGCAAATGATTCCAATCTTTTTTCTTTGATGAACAGTAAATTATTCTAATATCCTTCACTATTGTATTCGCTTATTATCTGTGGGTAATTAGAAGTGAAGAGCTGCAAAGCTGCCTCGGTTGCAGATAGGAGACCATAGCAATTGTGCTGTCTTGATTTTTGATGCTAATAGATTGTTTTTTCATCCCTCATCTTTGCTTTCCTTCCCCAAGACACGCATCATCCCCAGCGTTTGCCCTGCGTCCCCAGCCCTTCTGCACTAACACACCTGTACATGTGCCATCCCAGGGTCCCTGCACGCTATTTTTGGAGACGCCCAGGCCAGGACTCGTGCAAGTGAGTCTTGCGAAGAATCACAGTGGATTCCTCTGCCTCTTACGGTAACGTCTCAGAAGTGACTCTGCCAGCTGGGACATGATGCTGTCCTTTGCCTGTGGCAGCAAAGGATGTCTCTGTCCCTGCCTCCCAGCACGCAGCATCCCCTGTAACTTCTCAAGCATCCTCGTTCACCCATCGCATCCCGGCGCTTTGGAAGACAAGCTGGGCTAACTGGTTAAAAGCTGTGCCTGCGCGCTGAGCGGCCAAGAGCCCCACTTGACTTGGATGGACATTAGCAGGCAGCAGTTGGAGTTGGGGGAAGGAAGCCTTGGAGACCAGGGGAGATTATCAGAAAACAAATGAACAGAACAGCGTGTCAGCCCTCAGCAAGGCACAACCACCAAAATCAAAGGCGCAAGCAGGGCTCGGTGATGAATTTTAATGCAGGGGCGATCAAGAGCGTGTGTCCCCATCAGCTGCAGCCTGAGCGGGGACAAAACCGCTGCCCCAGCAGAGCTGTGCTGATTTGGAGCCCTGCAGAGCCCTTTGGCTTGCTCGGTCCCCCTCAGCAGCACGCACGAGGTTTGCAAATGCCCCGCAAAACGCTGCAGCTGGCGGCACCAGGGCTTTTGTATGCTTGCAGCTCCCAGACCACAACACAAACATGCTGGAAACATCCGAGCAAAAGCTTTATCACCTCCAAACAGCAGATTGATGGGAGATTCCCAGGGACCAAAGACAGGCTTCTGCCTCACAGCCGGCAGCCTTTTCTAGCTAACACCCCTCCTGCTGAGCAGAAGATAAAGCCAGCAGCAGCTCCTCTGGCTGGGGAAGAGGGCAGAGACACTCAGTGAGAAAACATGGCATGAGTTCAGTGAGAAGACATCCCTCGCATAAACATCTCGGAAAAATTCATGTTGCAACTAAATCACTCTTGCAGCGTTACAGAGTCTTGGTTTTGTTTCCTGCTTCTGCTGTGAGCTGCCCGTGAGATGCAGGTTAACGTGCTGCAACACGCCCTGCCCTCGACTCCCACCTGGAGGTACCATCATCTTCCTCACCTTTTTGCAACCTGTACCCAGCTCCCATGTCCCTCTGCCCCGGCTGCCTCCTGCTGCGCTCCCAGCCCTGGGAACGCCGTGTCTCCGAGGCAGCCCCGGCTCTCTTTCCATGCGCACATTTGCCACGTGAGGCCCTTGTGCTCTCCCACCACAGGAGTATTTTGCAATAAGCATCAGTGCTGGACCAGAGCTCTCTGCTATGCACGTACAGCTCCCGGCACGGCAGAGCACCGACCCCACTGGAGGCCACAGATTGCAGGGAAGTAACCAGCAATGTCACCTCTCCGTACTACATCGCATCTGCTCCCACGTCACAGAATCAACCCAGCCCATCAGCTACGGGTTTTACAGCTCAGTTTTACAGCTCAGTTTTACAGGGGGACCGGGACTATGAGCCAGGGCTGGGAGGCACTGCCAGCAGGAAGGTGGGCATGGAGTCCCTGTCCATTGACTGAATTTTATCATTGCTCTCAGTAGCCCCGTGGCATTCAGCGGGGCAGGGTTGTACCACGCTGCCAGGCTCCTTGTGTGCACCAAGAAGGGGGTCAGGACTTGAGTTTGCTCTGCAGCCAGCACCCTGCAATCCCTCCATGCTCTCTGCTGCGCCGTGGCAGAGCAAGGCAGAGCTCTCCTGGCACAGCCCCTTTGCTCGGGAAAGCTGCTCCAAAACCCCCCTTATCAATGAGGTGCACACACCGACATCTCGGGGGAAGACGGGGGATCTGAAGGAGGCAGAGGAAACATATTTGATCTTGCATCACTGCAAGGTTTGGAGTGATGGGGCGTGATGGTTGGATTTGGTTTCCTTTCCTTGAGCAAAATATAGGACTGAGAGCGTCAGAGTCTGGAAGCTGATTTCATGGAGAAGGCGGCCAAGACAGAGCAGTAACCCGCTGCCAGGACCGCTGCAGCTGCTTTGGAAAGGCATGTCCCTGCCCGGCTTGGGGACAGGCTGGGATGGGGCAAAAGCCGTCCCAGGTGCAGGAGGTTTCTCTCGCCCTTAGCCTGGCAGCTCAGACCCTCTGCAGCCCACGGAGGCTGCTCTGTGCATGCCTTTAGGAGCTGTGGCTTTTAACATCCCCTGTCTCCAGAACTCACTGAGTACTTATTTGCCTGCGCTGAAGTACAAGGCACTGCTTCACCAATTCTCTTGAACCCTTTTAATTCATCAGAGGAGCTGACAAGCCCAGGAGGGAGTCTTTCTGTGCCTGATCCGTCCCATTTGCCAGGCTGTAGGGGAGGGATCCTGCCAGGAGGCAGGTAAACCCTTGCCAGAAACAAGAGTGAGAGAGAGGAATTTGTAACTGAGTCACCTGGACGAGGTGCAAGCCTCGAAATGCTAAAGAAAATGTTTGCTTAAGGAGGCCAAATCGTTGGGTCCTCGCAGAGACCTTGCTCCTACCCCTTTCGATGCTGTACCAGCCCCTTTGGAGAGCTCTGCCTCAGGGCCGTGCTCACTCCCACCCAGCCCAAGCGCACAGCCTGCTCCTTTAGCATCAACACCCCATCAGTTTCTTGGCAGGGTCCCTAAACACGGGGACCCCTAAACAGGGCCATGCAAAGCGCTGAGCACCTCCCTGCCCCGCTGGCCACGGGTGGGGGTGACCGGCCCCATGCGACAGAGCATCCTGCTTCTCATTTACCCTCAACCTCAAGCTTGTTCATGCTGGGCTTTGATTCATCCAGATCTGAACAGAATAGATAAGAGGCAGCTTTGGATCAGCCCCTGACCCTGGCCACGTGAGTAATTCCACGGGTTGCTGTTATCTGAATGTATTGTAAAATAATGATCTGTAAATCAATAAACCCCTTACTATTATACACCACAAACGTAATATGAATTCATTAGAGTTTGTAAATGCCATGTAGAGAAAACTAATCCAGAATCTGTTCCAGGTTTTCGTAAGCATTCAGCCCCCATCACGCATTCAAAATATTGAGCTTTCCTGGAAATCAGGCGCAGTGGCAGGTCCTGACACCTGAAAATGCTTCCTTTCAGGCTGCTGCAGTATTTTAGCTTGACTCGCTGAATAGATGCAGCTGTAATCACCCTGCAGTGAATGATGCTTAAAATTGCAGTTCCCAGAATGCAGAGGGAAGAGTGGAGCTGGTAGCAGGTGACAGTGTTTGAATGTCATTTAAAGTTCACTTTCATTATTTTAATTGTCACTGTAAAAATCTCCCCATTCAGGCCTGATTATGCTCTAAGAGAAATCAGAACTTAAATCCCAATCAATCAGACCTGGAAGTGGTGTTTCTCTGACATAGACAGTGGTGCCTGAGCTGTGATTAAGCCGCGGCATTAGCGAGCCCTGAAAAGCTACCAGGAGACTTGGGAGCGTGCAGGATTAACACTGAATAACGTACATGGCCAAAGTCATCACAGCGGCGAATAAAAAGAAACCTTCACCTCTCAGATTAGGTTTTCCCGGCGCTGCTTCGTGGTGACCCTGGGAGGTGAGATGGCGAGGATGGGGTGCCGTAGCTGTGCGCCGGGGCTGCGGGCAGGTCGTTTCCCTGCTGGTGCCTCAGTTTCTCTCTTCATCGCATGGAAAAGGTGCAGGTTGGAGTATTTTAAGGGCACGTGAGAAGTCACTGGGCTGTTATCAGCATGAACGTGCATGAGGGGCTCGGGCACCCCCACCGCACACAGGCAGGGCTGACCTGTCCCCTGGGTTTTGGCAAGTGTTTAGGCAAAGGGGTTTATTCACTGAGCTCCCAGGGAGCGATAGGCACAGCAAGATCCCAGTCCCTTAATGCAAACAATTAAGGCGGGGAAAAAAAGGAGGCTTCATAAGCTGCCTGAAAAGTGTAACCTTCTTCCAGACAAACCAATTTGCAAGAAGATAGAGCCAGTGGGATCAGGCAATAACTTAATAAGCATCTCTGAAAAAACAATGCATTTAAGAACATCGGGGTTTTTTTTCTCATGGAGAAACATCAACTCTGTGGGGAAATAAATGTAATAAACTAAGTCCAATCTCCACAAACATTTGTTTTCTTATCTCTGTAAAATCAATATACATGTTGCAATTATGTCCTCTGATGAATCCCCCAAACTTTTGATTCTCTCTCAAGGCTTCCTGCTCGATTGAAGTTCATTACATCTGCCTTTCTTCATCTAGATAAATTTGGGGTTTTTTGCATTTCCAAGCCTGAGTAATTTTTTTTTCTTGAAAGGTTTCATTTCTCTTTTCCTTGCATTGTAGAGGGAGAAGAGTGCTTCCCTCAGCTCTAATCTAATCAAATTAAATGTAATTTAATTGCTGTGCAAGCTTATATTTGTTAGGAATCCCAGCAACAAATAAATCAGAATAAAATCAAGGCAAATGCTCTGCCTGCCATGGGTCTTCCTTGCTTCTCAGCTGAAATAACCCAGTTTGGGTTT
>NW_008824285.1:1541719-1545146 GCF_000699105.1 Pygoscelis adeliae | reverse complement strand
ACAATGACCAGGGCTGTTTCTCCTCCCCAACCAAAGCCATCACTTGATTTCAGAGCCGGCTGGACCGGACCCGGGGAGCGAGAGCATCCCAAAGCCTCCGCAGCCAGGAGCGGGCAGAGGACCAGACCCACGGCTGCTCACTGCCACATCCCGATGCTCTCAACACCGTAGGTGATCAGATGTGAAAAGAGGAGGGTGAAGACATCACCTGTTATTTGCAAACCAGTCTCCCAAATCCTTAATCCTTCACCAGAAAGGGAGAGAGATGGGGAGCTATTTTTTTCTGTTGCCCTACGTTGGGTCAGTTTGATCGCCCGCCCCTGACGGCTGGGAGTTACCCACGGAGACAACAACGGCCCCATCCACTATTCACAAGGTACATAAATAAATTTGGGTAATTATCACCCAGGGGTATCCAATTATCTATTTTTCTTCAATTGCTAATGAAGAAAAAACATTGCGTGTTCATTCAAATTTCAGAGAAACAGAAAATACCTTGCCAGCTTATTTGAAAAAGACCTTTCCGAGCAGATCTGCCTGGACACGGGCAGCTCCGCTCTCAATCCCGGTGGGCTGCAGCCCCCGGGAGCTTCCATAGCACCAGACCTCGCACGCTGCGTGGGAACAGAAGGCAGGAGGTTCTCAGGAGGTCACCCAGCATGGCCATTTCTGGCCAATATTGAGTAATTTATGCTTTCCGGTCCAGCTCTCAAAAGGCCCTTCTGGCCCTGGAGGATGGAGCAGAGGGTTAGGTATCTCTGAAAGCCTGTAAGCCGAAAGAAAATGTTGGCAAGAAGTTTCCCTCTCGGGTGGAAAGCAAACTGCCTGAAGAGTGGCTGACTGATGCCTTGCAAATACATATCTTCCGTGCCTCGATCTGTACAGACGGAGGACCTCCTTCTCATACCGCTCCCATCACTAACACTGCAGCGACAGGCCCTAAAATACTAACCAAGAGCAAATATTTTGCTTCCATTTTCAAATGACCAGAGTTTCCTTGAAGGGGGCTCCAGAGGAGGTCATGGAGTAAAACTGTGATTACGCACACGACTCTCAGGAGTTGGACTGCTTTTTCCCTTTCTTACCATGCACTAAATTACCCGTATGTTTCTCTTCTCCGCAACCATGACCTCCAGTTCGCGTGTCTGCATGCAGACAACGCTGCAAGGCAGATTAGATCTGTCAAGGGAGCAAAAACATTAGGAGCAAAGAGAGGCGGCGCACGTCGGAGAGACAAGAAACTCCTCTGAAATGTGCTGGGTGCGTAAATACCCGCGGGGCACTTCCCGCAGGCTGGGCTTTTTACCTCCTTACGATGAAATCTTTCATTTTTATGCCATGCCTTTGTTCAGGTTTTTTCTCTTTTACTTTTTTTTTTTCTGTTTTTTTAGGCTAAGACTCTCCAGTGCTCATTTTTACCCAGAGAACATCTCTGAAATGATGCTCTTCAAACCTGCAACGTGGCTTATCGGAGCACAGCTGGAGAAGGTGCCTCGCCGGCACCGTGTGAGAGCGGGGGCTAAGCAGGGCACAGTCATTTATTTGGGGTGCTCATAGGATGCTCAGGAGCTCGCAAGTATCCCAGCGCCCCTCCTCGATACAGTTTTAATCCTCGATTAGATGTATCAGGCACAGTTACTAGGGGCTGGCTTAGGAGCAGGGCAGAGTATTTGTCATCAGGGGTAATAAAAGTTGGGTTTTGGTGGATGCTGGTACAACAGTGGGATTTTCCTCAAGTTTCCTCCCTGGCAATCAGAGGAGGAAGGCGTCTGGTTCCTCCCGTGGCAAGAAATTTGCTGAACCCATGTTCATGGAGCAACATAAACGCACAGCCTCCCCCAGCGCAGCGGCGTGGGGCTTTCCTGACCATTGTGTTCAGGGGAAGAGGGGGAAAGGGGGCAAGACAAATTGCATTAAAATTAACACGTAGCAGCCTGCCGGGCGTGTGGACAGCGATGATTATCTTATTTAACGGGAGCCCCCTCCGGCACAGGGAAGCCAATGTGCCGTACAGCCAACTAATGGCCTATTTGTAGGATTCAGTTGGTTCAGAGAGTTCATAATGTCCCAGTGTCATGGCAGCTTAGTTTAAGAATATGGATCTTCTACTTAAGGAGACACAGCCATACATCAAAGTGTTTAACAGCCTTAGGTCAGCAACCTTCTGTTTGGGTAGGTCTGGGAAGGGAGCCAAAGGAAACCACTCCTTTCATTACAGGACTTCTTGGAGAAGTGTTTAGGAAACTCTTCAAATAACGCATGAGAGCAGGCGTTTGGCTGAGGACAGCATGTTTCTCACCTGCAGAGTGTCACGCAGGGAGTAGGAGATGGAAATGGAAAGGTTTTAAGCTCTGGGCTTTTTCCATCACAACCTCAAGACCCGCAAGGTCCAGCGTTGACATCCACCGGCTGAGCGGCGATGCTCGACGCTGATGGAGACAGACAGGGCGGCTGGGAAGGCACAAATGGGCAGTGAAACCGTGCAACTCAGCGGAGGAGAAGGACAAGGCAGCGAGGGTTTGGTGGGAGCTGTGACAGGCTGAGAGAAAGTGGAAGAAGGGCACCTGGCTGAACGTGACACAAAGCTCCAGCAGCGCTCCGAGGTCAGTCCCTGTTGCACTTCCGAGAGCTGGGTGGTGGGGACAAGAGTGCCCAGGCTCTCAGCTGCTTTTTCAGAGATCGTTTTCCAACAGATTCCCACACACACGTTAATTCTTGAATGGGAAATTGCTGTTTCTTTTACAATTCTGCACATTGAAAAGAAATAGAAGTAAAATACAGAACCATCCCAAGATATTTTGGTTTCAGCAGCTGACAAAACCTATCCTTTATTCGATATTTAGGGAACTACCTCCTGCCCCCCCACAGCTGAGCATCTCATCAGACATCTCTGAACTACACCGTGACACAACCGAGCTACAGGCAGAGCACAACTGTGCTCCCAGCCCCCGGCAATCACACACGACCACGGTGCAAAGCTCTTTGCAAAAGTTGCGGGATCCCCTGCTAAGAACAGTGCAGGTTGTTGCTGTTGTGCCCTGCTTCTGCACAGCCGGACGCCAAAACAAACGGAAGACGAAATCCAGAGAAGATTTTCAAATGACCGGAAAGAAAAAATATAGAAAGAAAAAAAAAGAAAAGCACAAAACACCAATTATGAAAACCAGACGACGTTTCATACTCGTATTGTGGCTATGAGTATTTTTTGCCACCTCCTCCAGGGATTGCTGTACCTTTTCCTGTAACTAGCAGCAAACTGTGATCGCCCTGCTTTAACAAGTCAAGTGTCTCCTTTGGGTGCCCGCACGGGCTTTTCCCCCCTGTCTTTTCTTCACATTTTATTTCTCACCATATAATTAAATCAGAACTGGCAGCCAGCAAAACTCTTTGAAGGACCAAACCCTCACCAGGCAAGAAAGCAGCGGTT
>NW_008824285.1:1515482-1541674 GCF_000699105.1 Pygoscelis adeliae | reverse complement strand
CCAAGGTCTCCCCCATCACCCACAGGGTCAATTTTGGAAATAACAACCTGTGACCGACTCCTACAAGCAGAAGCAGCTTTACCTATTTACAGTGCTGCACAGAGTTACTTTTTCCATTTGCCAGCCAGTTTTTGCTTCTTATTTATTGCAAGCAATTGCAATTAAATTTAATAACCACCAGCAGGAAAAATTACAAACTTTTTCTCCTCCTTAGAGGAGAGAAAACCCTCGCCCCAGTGCCACGGTGTCTCTTTCCTTGGCCAGGGTGGCGACACCAAGGCTGAAGGAGATGTCGGGGAGCCCAGCCCTCCCCTCCAGGAGGTCATGCGCTGTCTGCAAGCTGCCGGCAGCGCAGGCAGCAGGCACCGGTGCTGCCACACCACGTGCTCCTCCACCCCGTCTTGCAGTGCAATGGTGGCTGCGATGGAGAAATGCAACGTTAAATGGAAAGTCCGTGAATAAAACATGAAGCAGAAAGTAAATCCTTTCTGGCACCTGGTTACTTCTCTTCCGAGTGCAATATGCGAGGCTGCTAATTGCTTGATTTACTGTAGCAGTCACTCTGCCAACGGCAATAAATAATGTTAATTAATATAAGGTAACCCACTGACAGAGAGGCTGGTAATTACCAGGAAACCGGAGAGATGGGCCTTTTGTGGTACTGTTACAGGAGAGAAGAGCACAATTTCCTCTCCTGTATTTGGTTATCTATCATCCTTTATTTGTTTGCCTTGAGCACTATGTGGAAAGATCTTGGGTCCAATTTCTGTTTGTTTTCTTTTCCTTTTTTTTCTCTTCCCCAAGGATACTGTACGTTAATCAGAGAAGAGTTTCTTTGATTATAGGCACACAGAAATGATGGTTTTTCTCCTGAGCATGTCCAGTGAAGAAAATCCAGCACCAAATGTTGAACATGAACACCCTGTTGTGCCAAAAAGAACAGATGCAAACAGGGAACTGCTATTGCAACGTCACAACATCTCCCCCTTACCCCGCGAGGAGCCACGTGTGTGCTGAACATCGTCATCCAGCAGATTTAAGCATCTGCTTAAATAGTTTTGCTGAGCCTGGGACTAAGGAAATTTAGGCTAATCTCTGGCTGGGAAAGATGCAGAAAGAAGCATCTTAATTGTGTTACCGCATGGCAGGGAAACAAAATGCCTTCATCTGTTATAAAAAGTCAGCAGCCTCTCTGCCCTGACCAGCTTTCTTCCATGGCTGGTCCCCTTCCCACTCTGGTCAAGACATAAATCATTGCAAAATCTGTCCATCAGGTTAAAAATGAGCAAGAGATTGCAAGTGCAGGGAAACAAGATAAAACAAGCGAGACATCCCTAAGCACAGCTCAGCCTGGAGTTCCCAGCAGAAAATGCCATGGCTCTGGGGAAGATGCTTAGAGGGGTTGAATTATTAAGGGTAAAGTGGCAGCCTCGGGGGGCTGGTGGAGAAAGGGCTCCCCAGGGAGGGAAAGGGATGTCTCAGGACCAGATCCGGGAGTTGTTCACCTCTCCTAATGCCCCAATGATTCTGTCAGCAAGAGATTGCCTGGCCCGGCAGCCACCTGATGCAGACAAATTGTTCTGGAGAGCAGCACTGACAGCTCCCGACACCCTCACTCTCAGTCTCTGTTGGAGAGACACCTAATAATTTCAGCTACTGCACGGAGGGAAGATTTGACAGCAAGAGAAGTGATGTGGGACATGCATCAGCCAGCCCCAAGAACTGAGAGTCTCCAGGGATCCGTATGCGAACGACAAGTTTACGGAGCAGTGAGGTACTGGAAGAAATCCCCCGTTTTCCATAATGTAGCTGTGTAGCTCCTGACTCCGGAGCTCGCAGCAGGGAGAGCAACCCAGCTCACTTCCTTTCTTTACTAGGCTTTTGGGATTTAATGGCTGGTTTTCAGCCCTAAGAAAAGTTGTCGTGAAAATGTCCCAGATGGGATGAAGTTTTGAGTCCTCCACACAACTTGCAAGTCAAGGAAACTTGTTTGGATGATTTTCACATTGGGTCTTTCCAAGAAAGGGAGTTTAACACTCAGGTCCTGGAGGAGAGGAGACCATCTTTAAATATTTTAAAGAATATGAAGGAGATGGGATTGCTGGCTTCATAACGCACTGTTTGGAGGAGGGTTGTTTTAAAACAAGAAGAAGGAAAGAAAGAAACTGCACGTGAGCCCCGTACTCTGATGGAGAAACTATATTATAACCTCTGCTCACCAAAGGTGTTAATGAATCTCAGGTATTACAATGACAAAAGCAGAGGGCATTTGTTTTTCTAGCCTAATTTCCTAGTTAACAGACAAAATTCACCTTTCCCTCTAAACCTAGAAATATTATCTTGCGAATGGTGGGTCGTTTCCGAGGTTGGTACAAACCTGAGTTGCTCCACAAGCGAGGGAGGTGGGCAAAGCTCCCCGTGTTTTGCTGGAGCTGGATTTGGCCCTGGAATTACACTGATTTACACAGTCAAACACTCTGACCTGGACGCGTTTGCAGCAGATTTTTCACAGCAAGTTTTAAGAGCTTCTCCCTTGGGGAAGAGCTTCCTGCACATTTCCCCTGCAGTCTCCCATCATCTTGGAAATATGCTGCAACATATGTCATCATGACTCCACAAAAGCCATTTGGAATAATTTGTCTGCTATATAAAGAGACGGTATTTGTTAGCAAGATGGAAACTTCTCCCTGAACTATCGGGAAGGGAGAGGTGGACTGCGATCTTTCAGTATTATATTGCAAATACCTCACCCCCGTGCCTGTGGCTGGCTGCAGAGCGCGCATTAACCTCCTTCGCTGCTGTGACTATTTCAGTTAGTGGCTGATTTATTCTGCTAAATGATTCCCAGCTTTCCAGCTCGCTCTTTCTTTGAGCGCTGCATGTCAGGAGGTTTGGGGGTTGGACGGCTTGGTGGTGAGCAGCACACGCGTGTGCAAGCAGCTGTTTATAGCCCTAAGTGGGAACAAGAGACAGAAGCCGGTGCTTTATTTTTGTTTGCTTTTCTCTGCATATGGAAACCACCTGTGAGCACTCAGCGCAAGTGGCCTTGAGCAACAAGACGTTGCTAAAACGGGACCCTGGAAAGCTGGATTTTAATCCCAGCCTTGCTACGGAGGAGCTGAGGATCCTGGTCGTGTCACTTGGCCTTCCTGACGCCACTGCTCATCCCACCTCTTCCCTTCAGCGTATCCTCAGCACATTCGGAAAGCGAGTATCTTTTGCAGAGTGTTTGCGTGTAGCTTCACACAGTGACACAGTTGATATAAGACCGATATTAAATCTACCCAAGACCCTACTTACGTGTCATCATAGAACTAGGAACTCATTTGAAACTCCCAAAGCTTTGGGGAGAAATTTCAGCTCCTTTAAGTGCTAAGAGCTCATCAGAGGCAACGACTTTTCTATGCAGAAAGCTCCATTGCCAGCGTTTTCTGCTCTCTTTGTTCATTAATAACAGACAAAGATTTGTTTCTTCACTCCTGAGCCTCTTCCCTGATCCCTCGCACAAGGCGAGACGGGTGCTGCGAAGACATGCGTGCCGTTATTATCCTACATTTATCTCTCTCGAACCGTCTTTGTAACTCCCTGTCGTTCAGCATTGAGTCCTCTGGCACCTGGCTGCTGTTCTGCCTCCTATTTATGGCTTTGCTGTCACCGCTCACTGCCACACGCTCCCGCGAGTGACAGTACAGCGGGGTCTGACGCCCAGGTCCAGCAATTTCTCATCTTCTCGCTTTTTCCATCCCTTTCCTACATGAAACTGGGAGCGACAACGAGCTGCAGTGCCTGAAGTTGAAAGAGTTCAGATTAAACTTTTGCAGCATTGCTTTGGATTCCACAGATTTGTAATTTTTAAGGCCAAAAGGTGCCATTTCCCACACCTAATCTGACATCTTGCCTAATGAGGGCCATATAAATTCACCCAGTAAACCCCATCTAAAATACAACTGCCCGTGGATGGAGTTAGACTGTGGTTTTAAAAAAACAGGCATCTGACCTTTGGTAATGGATCCCATGATTAATTACCAGGCCAGATAAAAGCATGGATTTTATTTCAATTAGAGCTTGGTTGACTTCAGCTTCCAGACGCAGAGGCTGGACACTGCTCCCTTTGCTAGGCTTTAAAATTGCCATGGCTAGTCCCATGTGCACTGAACAGAGACCTTCACCTACCAGGGACCTTCATGGTTTTTTACTCCAAGGGATTATGCTGAGCTTTTCCCCACCCCTATTAATATAAAGATGCAATTTAATTTTACAAGACTCTCAGAGCATTACTCTTGGGCTTGCTAGCTGCAACCAGAAGTGCAAACCTCCCCAGCCAGAGCCAAGGGGCCTCGAAGAGAGTCACTAAGAGTGGTGGGAACAACTGATTTCAGGGGGATTAAAATTCGGTGCAGTCTGGAGCTGCAGAGCATCCTTGTCGGAGACGTTTGTTGCACTGGAAAATCCAGTGTCTTGGTTGTTAATGACAATTTCCATCAATCACAACCTTGGGATACTGGCTTTATAGCTGCACAATATGCAGGCTCCCAGTTTGAAGGCTGTCACCGTTTCTCATCCATGTACATGACTCCTCATTCAGGGATTCAAAGCACTTTCCCAAAGGAGAAGAAACCGTTTTGGGGATTAGGAGCAAGACTGGTTGTAAATGGACAGTCGGACCCTCGTTCCCAGCTTGTATACTGGCGTGACCAGCAAGAAGAGAAGAATTAGCTCTTCTCAGAGGATGCCAGATCCTGGCAGGGGCTGAGCAGGGAAGGAGGACGGGACACAGCCCCTGTTCCTGCAGCTCTCACCCCTGAGAAGGTCTGGGAAGAAAAGATCCCATTGCATTTGAAAAGACCAGATTCGCCCGAGATCTCACCTTCAATTTGCTGGCAGGATTAGGTTACCTTCTGATTGGAGAGGAGATTGCATGTTTTTCATGTAAATGCGCTTTAATGGATGTTTAGTACAAAGCTGACAGCGATATGACAGATAGGATCCTCACGGGGGCTTTTTGCAATCACACTATTAGTTTACTCCTTTAGATGACAGAGATCTTGAACTTTCAGTCTTTCAAGTGTTGTGTATTTTGGGTTTGGTGGGTGTGTTTTTTTCCTAAACTGTGGTGTCCTTGATAAATACACAAAAAAATGCCACAGAGCCAAGAAGAAAATACTAGTCTGCAAGGAAAAAAGAAAAAAAAAAAAAAGCCAACTTAACACCACAACGGCAAATCAGCGAAACCCCAGCTGGTACAGAGAAGAGAAGGGAAAAGAGATTTCATCAACAGCTCGGCGGGGCGGCAGAGAGGGGTCTCCTCACCCATTTGCCCTTCCCGCAGGTGTGCGAGCTCTGCAGAGACGTCGCGTCTCCGTACAGCCAGGCTGCACCTACGTGGGGGGGCACGAGGCGATACGGGTGCTGAACGTGGGCAAGCAGAAACCGGGTCCCTCAAGCTGGGTCCCAAGGGACAGCAACCCAAATTCATGCTCAGCGGAGTAAGCACTGGGCACCTACTGAGCCCTTTGCATGGCATGCGTGAGGCCGTAGCCATAGAATCATAGAATGGTTTGGGTTGGAAGGGACCTCTAAAGGTCATCTAGCCCAACCCCCCTGCCCTGGGCAGGGACATCTTCAACTAGATCAGGTTGCTCAGAGCCCCGTCCAACCTGACCTGGAATGTTTCCAGGGATGGGGCATCCACCACCTCTCTGGGCAACCTGTGCCAGTGCTTCACCACCCTCAGCGTAAAAAATTTCTTCCTTATACGTGGTCTGAATCTACCCTCTTTTAGTTTAAAACCATTACCCCTTGTCCTGTCGCAACAGGCACTCCCCAGTCTTTTTAGTGCCATCTGAGCATCGCCGTCCTAAGCCGGGCAGCAAGGGACCCGGCACAGCTTTTCCCTGCCTGCACCAGGGCGTTTATGGTCCTTTCGTCCCCATCCTTGCGAGGTACAAGCGGGCCTCACAGGCTCCCAGAGCATTGCCCTCGTTTTTCAGGCTGGGAAGAGACCTCCAGGCAGAGGGGTTGGCTAAAGTGAAATCCAGGAACAAAATTCCTCCGGTTTCCTCCGGTACTGTTTGCATTAAATATTTCATTAATGCAAAATCACATGTCGCCAAAGCAGAGTGGATTGTTTAAAAAAAAAAAAAAGACATCACACCATATTGCTCCCCAGATCTTCTGAATGCATCGGCTGCAAGAATTCAATTTCTTACTGAATCCTAAAGGGAAATAAGAGGAGTTTGGGGAAAGAAGAAGGGGGAGGAAGAAGAAAGCCTCACCCAAACAGAAATTAATGAATTAAATACAATCCAAACCAACCACTTAAGAGGCCAGCTGCAGCCAAGGGGAACACATGTAGATGTATAAAACTACTGATGTTAGCTAATGGGAAGGAGAGAAGGCTCTCTCCATCATTTATATTTTCTAACATGCTGAGATTTAGGACAAGCTATTAAGGAGCTGACATTTGCAAGTGTATTTAAGCCCTGCTTAGATTAAAGCTTTTTATTTCTTCTAACTCTCATCTCCTCCCTACCACATTCTCTAACATTTGCCCCTCTTTAGTGGATTTATTTCTGTAAAGTTATTCGATATCTCCATCCACATCTGTACATCACCCTTTTTTTCCTCTTCTTCTATTTACCATGAAGCTAAGGGTGAATAAATTAAGAGCAAAATGAATATATTCCTTCTATAAATAATTGATGGACATCTCAGTTACGTACAGATCCCACACAGGTTTCTGTGCATGTGGGCACAAAACGCACGGAGCCTGGGGAACAAAAAGAGAGGATATTTGTGCTCCTCATCACAGAAACTCAGAGCTGATGGGAGGAGAAAGGAGAATATTCCTACCTGCCCCATTCAAGCAACAAAATGCAGGTATTATTGCCTTGGCATTGACATATCCAAGCCCCCAGTGCCGTCCCCAGCCCCTGCTCGTGCCACCGTCCCCAGCTCGGTGCAGCCCGGGCACGGCCACGTTTCAGCAGAGCAGCTGAGGATAATTAAAATTTGCAGTTAAGAGATAACACGAGAGATGCGGTTTTTCCTCTGAGCTTTTCACATCACAGCTGGAGGCATTAGATAAGGTGAAAATTGGCCTATTTTCCAGCCAAAAGTAGCTTTGCTGCGAGAACACAAGGAAATTTAAGATTTTTTGTCCCTTCATTGAAATAAAAATTTGACGGTTTGCACTGCAACACCCCCCACTCCAAAAACCTCAGGGATGCAGCGTCTTCTGAGACCAACTGGATGTTTTTCGTGGTAGCAATGAAGAAAAACACCTAGAGATGATCCCGTACCCTTTCCCAGGACGTTGTTCCCAGGAAGCCGATGGTCTTCCATCGCTTCCAACACCATTGCCCCGCCAGCTGCAGCCTGGCCGTGGCGCGCACGCTCCGGCCAGCCCCTCCTGAGCAGATGCGACAGCGCAGGGAGCCGCGGGCGGCCGGGGGAGGCCGGTCACCGGGGATTAGCGTTAAATGCCACGTCTGTTGACTTCCGAGCCGTGCCTGGGTGGAAATGCATTTCACCGGGCATACGATGCTCGGCAGAGACAGGCGGGCAGTGGTGAGTGCCACTGGGCGGCCCCCCTGCCCCCCCCGGCCCCCCCCCAAGCCGCTGCAGCGTTTCAGTAACGCTTTCTGACACACTTGTATTAAAAACTAGCGACTTTAAAGGGGGGGATTTGTCAGCTCCGGTTCTTGAACTCACCCGCGTGGCCGGGACCGAGAGCAGGAGGAACAGCATGGTTTGCCAGAGGAAATCATTGCCATGGGATGCTGCTGGGGTTCGGGGCTTGGGGGGGTGGAAATTAAGCAGCTGAGCATTAACGCAGACCACAAAAGCATCCAGAGGAGTAAAAACCAGCATTAATCATCAGGCATTTTGGAAATGGTGGAAACCCTGCTGGTCTGTTACTAACCGAGGGCCTAATTAATTGCAGTTCCATATGCACATACATACGTAGACACACACATACATACATATGCTCTTCCTATAGACGCACACTTGCACTGCCCTCCCTGGAGACTTCAGTTAAGAAAGGCCTCAGCCTTATCTCCTGACGTTGAGTTTCTCAGGCAGATGTTGCAACAGGGTGGGGGAAAAAAAAAAATTATCCTTTTCACATTCAGATGAGCTGCACTTTCTGGCACCACTTCCCCCAAGTGCCAGAGCCTTCTCCAAGGCAGACTGCTCCTCACTCCAAATGGCAGCGAGGCCTGGATTGCTGTTTACTTGGAAAGATGCTTTCACAAGAGAGAAAAAAAAGTCAAACGACCTCAATCCAGGATATTGCTTCCTTCCTCCTGACATTTATGAACTATGTATTTCACATCTCTGGTGCCGTGTTCCATAAAATAACATCTGTCATAGCCGGCAGCCCTTGGAAAGTGCTCTCGCTGGGGTTTACTTTGCAGATCTTTTTTGTGAAAGGGGGCTCGGCGGGAGCTGGCTGGGGGAGAGGGCAAAAGGAGGGGAAGAGAGTTGGCACATCCCTGCAAAGACCGGCCCGCAAGCTCCCTAATGGAACTGCCCTGTCTTCCCCCAAAAACGTGTCCATCCCCATTTCAAGCCTGTCCGTGCTAGATCAGGGCGCGGAGCCATGGTTCGGTGAAGGGCGTTTGGGGCACAGGCTGCAAAACTGCTGCCTCCCAAACCCAGAGCTGAGCGGGCAGCACCCAATCCTGACCTCCAGTCGCTGCTGCCACTCTCTGCTCATCCCGGCTCAGCGGGTGCGTAAAGGGAAGGGAATAAAGTGCAAATCTCCCTGCAGCTCTCTCTTTTCAATCTCTTCTCCTCCCCATCCCATTGCATTTTTCTCTCCTTACTCATTCCTGCACTTTTTTTTACTTTTTCCCTACTTCACCCTGTTCCCCTTCTTCCCTGCCTCCCTCCGCCAGCTTCTCGCTCCCCTGCTCCCGGCTCTGGAGCAGTCTCTTGACACCTCGAGTCACCATGACAACCTCCTCCATGATGATGGCAATACGGATAGCAAAATTTCGCTGCCACTGGAGGCTCTTGTTCTCCTCTGGAATACATTTCCTTGTGTCCTTCCCAGTGAAGGTCTCAAAGGAGCTCAGAGGTTTATTCACAAAGAAACAAACACAAAATATTCCAGGGTTGGAACCAGGATGGGGCACACAGGTAAATGGGGACCACTCTGGTTTCCAAATGGCCACTAAGAAAGTCATTCTGCAAAGTAAGCTGGTCTATTCCCAGTTCCTCCAGCAACCTCCAACGTGCCAGTGCTTGCCCATGCCTCTCGTCTTCCCTCGTGTTAACCATGGTGGTACCTATTCAGATACACCTTTCCCATCCCAGCATCTTCCCCTTCCTCTCACCCCATTATCACAGCTTCAGGATATCTCATGATCCCGCATGGACCATTAGCACTAGTCCCTAATGAAATGAGGCTTGCTGCAGCAGATTATCTTGTGCATATATAACTTTTTCAAGCAACTGGATAATTTCCACCAAAAGTGGCACAGGGAGGAGTCTCAATCTGCAGACAGACACCGCATCGGCTCTGCACCTGAACCTGTCACAGACATGCAAGGACACAAGCAACGGGGAAGAAAAACATCAGTTCTGCCCCAAACTTGCAGCCATTAGAAAGGAAAAAATCAACTCTTCTTCCAGCAAACAGACCAACGTCATGGTCCCGATCGGCAGGTGCTCCGAGGAAGGCAGCAGGACGGAGGCGCACACTTTTAAGGACAACACAAGAGACATTTTAGCTACATAAAAGTTCCTGCGGGCTTCAAGAAACACATGTCACTGGAGCCAAGTGCACTAATAACCAGGGGACCAACAAAACCAGGAAAGCTGAAAGCTCCCTGTTGACTCCTTCGGAGAGAGCGTGAGCGGCTGAGTTACTACTTGGAAAGGTGCAACAGCTCGGGACGCGAGGAAGAGCTGGGCAACAGCAAAATACCTGCAAAGCTTAAATTTCTAGAGCTTAATTACAGCAGAAATGAGGAAGGGAGGGTGACACCCCTCTTTCAAAGCAAAAACAACAGGGGGAACGACTGAGTGCTTTTAGCTGCCCAGCTCCTAGGGGCTTGGGGGAGGTTTAAATTCAAGCAAGCTCTGTGCTTTCAGCTGGATTTCATTTGGATGCTCAACACTCAAAAATCGGGGTCCAGCTTCCAAATGTCAGATTTCAAAGACAAACGGGCCTGGGCTTTGGATCTGGAAATGGGTTTGCATTTCAAGCGTCCCCAGGGTTTGAAATTTGGGGGTTTTTGGACCTGGATTTTGGACATATGCTGTGCTCTATTTGAAAGCCACCATGTCAAATGGTTTTTACATTAAATTATCATAACAGGCTGAGGCAAGTTACTGTAATGTGTGTCAGGATGAGGGGCACGACTGAGGAAATCCAAGTACTTTGTGATAAATATAGACTGATGGCACAGGGTATGGAAGTGCCAATGCACCGGGCATATTTAATTAGGTCTGCAAGTGAGGGCACGCATCTCTTGCATTCCCTCTTGCTTTCCGTGCCTGGCCTCTTCATCAGCCTATTGACTGGCATCCGTGGTTGTCAGGTGTTCCCTCTACTTCCACCATGGTAAATCCATTCTCAGAGGTGGCTGCACACCCGTGCAGAGCAGGTCAGCCCACTCTGCTCAAGGTACAAACTCAGGGTATCGACTGCACATTTACAAATGAGGCTGTTTTGTTGCAGACCCCACAAAAAAATGCATAAGAGCTTAAAAAAAAAAAAAAAAGAAAACAGAAGGAGAAATAGCAGAAAGCTGCCTGGGAATGGATCTGTCTCCGCGGACGAATGAACGGGATCTCCTTTGAGGCTTAATTAATGGACGTTTGCAAAGTGCTCAGAAATCCTAAGGGGAAGGGAGGCCGTGTTATCATGGCAAGGAATCTTTTTCTGAGTTTTATTCGCATTAGCTGCTGCTCGTGTTAAATTCATACAGTGCTTTGTAGGCAACTAAAGCACTTTCTCCGCTGCACATCATTCACCGCTGCTCTCCTTCACAGCCCAAATCAAGTTGCTGAAAGGCTCCTGATGTCTCCAAAAAAAAAAAACCAAACCCTTGAAAGAAGCATTCTGTGCCAAGATAATTCTGCTTATATAACACATTATCTGTCTTTCTTTTCTCCTGGATTTTATTACTAAGAGATATTTGCATGAAAACAGGATCTTTGTTGCTTAGGAAATTCATCTGCTACCACTCATGTCCCCGTTCTGCTGCGGTCGAGTGACAGCTATTGTGCTCTGCTCTCAGCCCCGGCTATTTATACGCTCCCCGGCAGAGCACGCTGGCCCGCGTGCGCGTCCGCCTCCTCAGGAAAAAATATCCCTGGTTTTAAAGGGGAAAAACAAATTCAGTAAAAGCTGCTTCTTGGTCTTCCTTCGACTGAAGGTGTTGCAAGAAGGGAGCAAACGGCGGCTTTGGCTCTGCCTCCATCTTAGAGCTAAATAAACTATTGCGGCTCAGAGGTGGGTTTGGGCTTTTTCGGGGGGAAAGGAGATATTTTGGGGAGCAAATAAGCAGGACTGGAGGGTGTGCAGGAGGGCTCGGGGAGAGGAGGATCGTGTGTACGTCCCACCACACCGGGCACTTCTCCATCCCCAACACACTGCAGGTTTTCCAGGGCTTCACACCAAAAGTTAAAGCTGGACATGCTGAGAGCAGGAGAGGATGGCATCGAGTCGTCTGAAAGCTGGGAAAATGCCTTGCAGTGGAGGAATTAGAGAGCTGAGTCTGCCTAGCTTATCCCAAAGAGGAATGAGGTGTGACTCGATTAGAGCATATAAGACCTTTCCACGGGGAAAAAATACAGCGTGCTGAAGGGCTATTTAATCTAGCGGAGAAAGGCATAGCAAGAACAAATAGCTACAGCTAAAAAAATTCAAATAGGAAATAAAGTATACATTCTTTTATAGTGATGGCGATTAACCATTGGAACAAACTGCCATGAACGCACCGAGGACGGGGGCCAGTCAGGGAGATGCTTTTGCCAGACACAGCTTGCAAGGCACCGCGGGTGCGACGCAAGCGCTGGGATGCTCAGGAGGCCACTGGCGAGCTAAGGACGCCTTTAGAAATTTTAAATATCTATGATTTTTCTCCTCAAAGTGGGATTGCTTCCTGCAAGAAATGTCTGCATTTGTTTTAACATGGAAATATGGGAGAGGAAAAACCACAGAAAACTTTCAAACGTAGCAACTTGAAAATGTTTCAAGCTTGAAATGCTAATGCAAATGTTTTTATGGGTTATAAAGCACTGATTTCTCACGCTTCATTCCCTCACCCTGGCTGGGCTCCCCAGCCAAGCAAATCGTACCAGAGCCATCGATTCAAAATAAGAGGAAAAATGAGGAAATCGGTCATGAGGCACAAAGGGCGAGCGAGCCCGGCCAGGGCAGAGCCGCGATGGGAGCACAGCGAGCAGATGAGAGCGGGGATGTTCAAAAGCAGAAGGAAGCCATCCCGGCCCCACCAGCGCTTCGCATCTCGGCCACTACCCGCCTACTGATATATAAATCATACAGGTCGGGTAGAGGGGATCCTTCCAGCTTGAAGCACTTCAGCAGAGATAAAAGAGCGCCGCAAACCCAGGGACATCAGTAATGCCACCTTTGATTAAAAATTTACCAGCGTGAGAGCTCCCCTCCGCCTTCCTCGGGCTCCCACGTCCCCGCACAGGCAGGGATGCTCCCACCCTCCTGTGCAAGGCGGCTGCTCCCAGCCCTGCCCCGGCGGTTCCTTGCCTGGGTTTATTTTGCAGGGGTTGGAGACATATTTTTAATTCCTGGTGGTGTGATCAGGGCCTGGCTCCTCTTCTTCTCGCTGGCTTGGGGAGAAGAGGAAGCCTCATCAAGAAAACTAATTTTGGTCTGCACTTGTATCAAGTCAAAGGGGTCAGTGAGTCAGGGCTTACCCATTCACATCCCACCTCAGCTATTCTACAAATGTAAAAAGAAAGTAATTAGTTTCTTTAATGGATCAGACCTATACAAAAAATGCTGGGAGGGGAGGAGGCCATGTACAGATCAGCAGGTCTGGGAACTTTAATTGCTTTTTATTCATTTAAGCTTTGAGGACGTGATGACACGCTCCGTTATAATACCGCAGCCCTGATCGGATGAAGCCTGTTCCTGGCTTACCAAAATGCTAAATTAACAACGCAAAGGTTATTTATTTCTTTAGCTCCTGGCTGAAAAGCCAATGTCCACATCTCTCTGCCGGGGAAGGCGGAGGTCCCGAGCCCATCCGCAGGCGAAGAGCCCCACTGCGGAGGTCCCTGGGGACTCAGCAGCCCCGGCAGAGCCCCTGCCACCGAGCCCCCCGGCAACCCTCCCCTCCACAATGCCTTCACAAAACCATCCCCTCCGCCAGCCCCTGGGCTTTGCCCGGCAGCTGCCGGGAGCCGGTGAGGCAGAGGAAGGAGCCAGCAAGGCTGAGGAAGGAGTGGAGCCCCCGCCACCCACATCTCCCGGCTGCTGTTTCTTTCCTAAGCGCCTCTGGGCTTTTTTTTTTTTTTTTTAACAAGTCCACTCATCTCTGCTGGGAAAAGCTTCCTTTCAATTCTCCTCTTGTTAGCTGCTCCTTAATGTTTCATATTCCTGCCTGGGATCCAGGGCTTAGCATCGCTTCTGAAAAGCTGCTCTGGCTACTCTCCCACAGACCCCGGGATCAGGAGAGAAGCATCATTAGAATAAACCTGGGATAAAAATACAGAAATCTGATATCTGTGGGAGATTTTTTAGCTTTTCCTGCTTAGGAAGTCCTTGAAAAGTCAGGCCTTGCAGAAATCATCAGAACCCCTCTTCTCCTGCTCTCACCTCCCTGTTCCATGGGGAGCGGCTTCGGGACCGGTTGCGGATGCTCATGGTGTCAGATGGGTCCCGGCTGCATCCAGGACACAGAAACAAACCCAGCTCCGAGCCACGAGGGATGCAGAGCAAGGAGAGGAGGCCGTAAGAGCCGGAATCGGCCTCCTCCCTGGCCTCTCTTCCCCTCCAAACCCCAATGAATTTGGTCTTAAAGATGCGACACTTTTTATAACAATTATAAACTGTGATTTGCATTTTCTTTTCCTCCTGGTTTAGGAGACACGGGTCATATTTCTAGCTTTTAATGGGAATCATAAGGGCTGGAAACCTACTGTTATTTTTTATGATGATGATGATGATTATTTAATGAAAGCTGAGATTCTCACACAATAGCATACCTCCAGGTACCAGCGCTTTACAGAAAACACCGGAGAGGCTGGGAGAGCAGATGACACAGCGGCACACACACATGTGTGCAGCATCTCAGGTCTGGTACCCGCTCAGGCAGCGCTGCCCGCCTGCCAGCCCTCTGCTCCAGCAGCCCGGGGGAGGGTTTGCCCTGGAGCCGTGCCCGAGCCCCACGGAAAGTTGGTGCACAGCGCTTCGTGCCTCCCTCCAGCGCTCGCATCCATCTTCTTTATGCCTTTTGGGATGTTACACTAATTGTGATGGATGCTCTCTTTGTGCTTACACAGGGAGGCAGATGATGAAGCCTTAATGTAAGGTAATATGTCTATTAAAGTTTTAAAATAACCCATGCTGCTGGTGATTCCTCACTTTAACGGCAACTCAGCTTATTGTCAGTGAGGCAGTGAGGGGAGCAGCTCCCTGCTCGGGGGAAGCCGGGAATGAGGGTGGAATGGAGAGGGATAAAGGCTCGTGGTGCTCAGCCCATCGATAGAAACATGCCCGTACTTGCAGCGAGCCCCCAGGACTTTCTTATTTTATAGATGCTTGCCTTCAATTTGAGGCTATCTCGTCCTTACCTTACCCTGCACGCTGCCTCAGCTTACCCTTCTGTAAAACAAGGCCAGTGCTCCCTTCCTTCACAAAATTATTTCTGCTCCCTGTAGGTGCCATGCCGTAGAAAAGCTAATTACAGCTCATCTTCTAACATGGGGGGCTGGGAACAGCTCCAGATCCAGAGCCGATCCCACGTAACACCGCGGGGCCGGAGCACAGGTTGTGTCTGTGTCGGGGGCAGAGAGAAAATTATTCTCTTTGCAGCGGATAAATCCAGAAATTATTAAAGGGAGATATATATGAACGCATAACATTATATTTATACTGTTGCTTCTCCAGCTGCAGCTATGTTCCTTTAATGTATATTGGAAAGTTTACTCCAAAATGATCCAGTTTAAGAACTTTTATTTAGGAACTAAAAGGAAGAGTTAAAATGTCTCTCTCTCTCCCTCTTCTTCCAAAAGCTTTTATGACAATGCTTTGAATTAAAAAAAAAAAATCCCTCCAGGCTTCTAATTGTGCAAGTAAATCTCATAGAAACATATGACTTATTTCTAAATGCTATTAAATTTAAAAGCTAATATTACAGCCAGCAGACTCGACAATTTATACAGTAGTTTGGGAGCACCGAGCTGTCCCTTTCCATTACTGCAGCCAATACCCACGAATACTTTCACCGAAGGATTTTACCTTTAACAGAAGAGGCAATTGGGGATCTGCGCTGGGTATGGGATGCCCGTCCCTGGCATCCTCACTCCATGCCCCTTTCTGTTTGCTTGGAGGGTGTTTTCCACCCCTTTTCGGATAGGCTGAGCCCCGGGAGCCCCCAGCCTGCCATACTGGGCACCAGCCCACCATGGCCCAGCCTGGTGTTTGCAAGCCGAGCTCTGTAAAAAGAGCTATAATCCCCCAGAATCAGGACTCTGCCAGGCACCAATTCCCCTGCACACTGCACCAACCCGACGCAGATCTGCTCCCTCGATGGCATGGAGGGGAAAGGCTGCATCACGCGATGTGCTGGGAAGTAAAGTACTCTCTCTGAAGCGTTTTGCCTGGGAGCGTGCCAGCACTTGGCTCTGCAGGAGCCATGTAGCCCCTGCCCCGAGCAGGGCAGCCACGTAGGCGGTATTCACGTACGTGACACAATAGATAGGAATTTATCAGGCCCTTGCACAAGCTCAACTTCCCTTGCTTCCCCCCAGATATGCTCAGGTCTGCAGCCAGGCTTTTATTTTCAGACTTTGCTTTGAGATCCACGGTACAGCATGCAGCGAGTTGTGGCACTGCAAAAGGACAGCCGTGGGCTGTGTCTGAGCATCCCTTTCCCTGTGGCCCTGACAGCAGGGATCTCCCTCTCCCTCCTATCCAAGCTGGCAGATGCACAGAAGTGGCTGCAATAATTAGAGTCCCTCCAGGGTTCAGGGTCTCTTTTAATTGCATCCGGGTGGCTGCAAGTGGGTGTTGCGGGTGATGCAAGGCTGGCTGCCGTTTGCCCTCTCTGCTATGGCTGCTGAAAGAGCGTTGAAACGAGTGTCAGTGGCGACCGTGGGGTTGGAAATCCATCTACCTCCTCTCACACCAGCTCTCAGGCGTTATAAATCTGTGTTAAATTAGCACCCGTGACATTCATCGACTCATCGCCTTTCAAGCCAGGAGGGAACATCAGCACCCACAGGCTGACCTCCTCCAGATCACAGACCCTTAAATCTCATCTGCTGCCCCAGAATTGAGCTTAATAGGGTGTGTTTGGCAAAAGCGACCTTTCCGGGGAGCTTGATGTGGAGAAAACCTCCCGCTTCCCAGGGGGTTTGAGCCAATTCATCACCCTCCCTGCAATAAACACCTCGAATGGACCTAACTTCTCATGTTAATGTGGCAGGCTGTGTCTTCCAGCCATGGCTGCTAAAAGCTTTATATCTCGTTCCCAGTGCCCTTTGTCAGGCCACCTCCGGGTCTCGACACCTCGGTCAGGGGAAGGGAGAAGGAAAAGAAAGCTCCGGGCACGCAGAGCCGTCTGCAGGCACCCTGCGAGGTCAGCGGGGCCCTGGCTGGGCAGGAGACCGTCCGTATCACGAATGCGATGTGATTCCCATCGCCTTGCCTTGAGCAAGTTTGAAAAAGTCAGGCAATCTCACTGAGTGAGCTTTTTTTCTACTAACAAAAAAAAAAAAAAATCAAACCAGCAAAACCAAGAGACATTCACAGGTTCACCCAAACGCGTAAAATAAGTGCAGCCACAGGAAAAGAGAAACATAGAAAACAAATGAAAAAGTAAAACCACAGCACCCTTCCTTCTCTTCAGCGCTTCCCTTCAGAGCAATCAAGTGGGGAAAAGGAAAATCAGAGTGCAATCAAGGGGGAGGAAGGGACCGGTGTTAAAGGCAGGGAGGCGGGAGTCTGGTGGCGGAGGGGGATTGTCAGGGCAAGGCTGCCCCGGCTCTTTGCTGGCACGAAGCAGGCTGCTGGGCCAAAACGGGTGGAGGCACTGTGTTTTACATCGGCTGAGACAATCGCCTCCGCGCAGAATAAGAGCTCTTGATGCTGTACTGGATTTCAAGCACAACCTTATTGCAGCCAACAAGTAGCTACGGGCAGCGATGGGTTTATACTGCTGAGCCTTCTGCGCATCCCACCCCCAGCCATTCCTCGCGGAGCGTGGGTGGGGGGCACGGATCTACACTGGATACACGGATATACCCTGGATAGAGACCCGAGAGCATGCGGTGGCCCCGGCGATGCCGAACCCTCTGCCACGGTGGCCAGGGTCCCACTGGGTGAGAAGGTGGACAGCGGAGCAGTCATGGCCCGCCCCGCTCTCCCCTAAGGATGACACAGGCAGGCCTTGTTTCTACGCACTTTCTTCAAATAAACTTTTTATTTCCTATTCAAACATAATAAAGACGACATAATGACTTCCTGGAACATTCACATTTTAATAAAAATTATAGAGGGGAAGAGATATGATGTGGCACCTGAAATTGAAACCCAGCTATTTCTTCCATCTTTATCATCCAAAAAAATGTAATATTTTGACATTTAGAGAGAGCTGCAGCATTGCTATTTTTTTAAAATGTATTTTATCTTTTCCTGTATGATACTAGGCAAGCTCTTCTCCATTTTCTAATTTCATTAACTGGCACCAAGAATAAACCCCTTTATTTCCCCCTGAATCCACCCACTCAAGATTTTTTTCCATTCTACAAAGATCTACATGTAAGACATTTTTCAAGCATGATTGCTCAAAGAAAAATTACAGGGAAGACAAGTGCACAGGCAGCCGAGTGCCTGAGCGGAGCCGCGGGGAGCGAGAGGCATCCAGCATGCACGGGGCGAGGGGCGGCTGGGCCTCACGGGGGTCCTTCACCTTCCCAGGGCAGTAAAGCAGCAAGAAAAAAAAAAAAAATTGTCTCATAAGAAAACAATTCCAAGTGGGAAAGGCTTGGATGGAAGAGAAAACCACACGACTCCATGCCGGGAACTGGTGGGACAGGGAGAGCAAAGCACCACGAGGATGAGCAGAGGGTGGGGGACCAGAGGAAGGGGAGAAGCAGGTTCCCCCCCGGCGATGGGTGCGGAGAAACCTGCCCTCCCTCTGCAGAGCACCGTGTGCCAACCCTGGTAGGAAATCTCTTCTAAAGATCCTGATGTTTAAGAAGCTCTGTGATATACGACGAGGTCTGAGAGATCTTTGTCTCCTCTTGCTTGTTTGTGTTTAAGGGAAAAGTTGCAGTTCTTGGTGATGACAGGTTTTATTTCTAAACTTAGAAATACCGGGGATGTCAAGGCTGCTTTTCCTGCAGGAGCCCTTGGAAGGCTCAGACATATGGATCGCTGCCTTGAACTTTAATTAGGGGGGAAAGAGCTGAAGCTTTCAGAGATGCACTTTCATCCAGGGGATCTTCAGCTCCGGAGCTGAATGGGTGCCAATAAAAACAACTGTAAAACAAACCCCATTGTCAGTGCTCATGGTTTCCTATGCAATTCATCTGTGTGATCCTTTCACAACAGCCATCCCTGCAGGGCTCGCAGCATCCCCTCCCCATATCATCCAAACCTGCTGGGAGGGTCTTTGTTTTTACATAAAACAATTTTTTTCACGCACTTTACAAAAGAAATATAAATAAGAGATGTTCACTGGTACCCAAAGGCATAGCAGAAATACCTGTGCTAAGGGAGGATTTCCTGATTGAGGCGGACCAAGGGGAGTTATCTGGGATGTTTAAAGCTTCACATCACACGCTGGCACAGGGACTGTGCTGTCCTGTGATGTCCTCCATCCCAGCTACAGCCTCGCAGTCCCTCCAACCTGCCAAAGCCGAGTGTGATCTCGGGAGGCAAAACTGCCCGAACTGAGGAATCAAAGCTCCTAAGGGATGGGGGCCGTATCCAGATTGCACTTTCCAGGGACAGGGACCCAGTAACATCCACCAGGACACTCCAGTGTTCCCAGAGCACTCCACGGACACATTTATTGAAAAAAGGGGCAGCAGCTGAATATCCACCTGCAGCTCCTCTGCTCAGCACCAGGAACTGGGGACCGCACGCAGGAGTATAAGGTATTTGCAACCAAAGGCAGAAGTAGGCAGAGCTGAGCAGACAAAACCCTCTCTGAGTCCCTGGATCTGCATCATATCCATTATGCTCACGGCTCTGCAGCCGAAAAAAGACATCAGGGAATTAGAAAGACTAGTGATCTTGGAGGAGGAATGAGAATGATTAATGCTGTAGAAGGACAGGGGTATGATATGGTGAAGTAATAAAAGAAATACAGATGAAATAAAATCCTCCCTTGAAGTCTCATTCATCCAGATCTAAAAAGGTAGAACCTTGCCAGCCACCTAAATCAGGGTTTCCTTGGCCAGAAAAGCAGATAGATAAATAGGCAGATAAGGTGCCTGCTCTGCCTCCCTCCCTCCATTCCTTTCCCTGGGTCCCACAAAGGCTGACGACCGCAGAGTTAGGGACTGTGTGCCAGCTCTGCAGATGTTCCCCGTTATCCATCACCCCAGAAGCAGCACTAAATAACAGGCGCGGGTCCGTGAGAAGCTGAAGTTCTGTGGATCGGTGTCTGAGGCGTCGCACCTAACGGCTGGCAGCTCCGGCTGCCAGGAGGGCTGAGCTCCTCCCGCAGTTCTTATCTTCATGAACCCCGTGCTCTGACAGACAGGCTGAGGACCGGGGTAAGGGGGCAACCCAAGGGGCAGATCTGCAGGACAGCTCCGTGCTATGCCGTGAGTAAGGAGCCCTGGCAGGCTGGGGAAAGAACAGACCTCCATTCTAGAGGAAATACTGATATTTCACGTTATTCTCTGGCTCCACATTGAAACAAGGGAGAGCGGTGATATTTTCCAGAAAATGGACGCTCTGTAAGGTGGGGTGATGGAAAACCAGTGTGCACATTCCCTGGGAAATGCTGGTGTTTACACTCCCATCCCCATTCACAACAAACTCGGATTTTCCAAGGCAACGTTTGGAAACCCCGCTTTGCTTCCGGGCTTTTATCAGAAAGCAAAAAGAGATTCCCTTCTGATGACTTAGCAATACTAAATATAAACAGACAATCCATTATCAAATCTATATTTCTCTATAAGATAGGAGCTGAAAGAGAATGAACTGTAGCAATAAACTTGAAACAAAACATTTTTAGTTTTCTATTACTGCTGGCCCCAGGCTTTGAGCCTTTGAATCTCTCTGGCCGGGATGGATTGCCTCTTGTCTTGGACATGAGCTGGGAAACCAGCTCCTCCACCTCTGAAGGAGGACAGCAGCCGGATTTACGTGTTGGATGTCCCAAGAGGGCCCTCGGGAGCGCAAGGCGGGCAGGGTTGTTTGTGCTTAGAACCCCGGGGGGACGAGCTTTCCCCCCCAAGGCAAGGAGTAAAGTAATGCAAGAGTGCAGCCGGCAGCAGCACTGCGCCCTGGGATCCCCATCAATTGCTCGCTCTGCCTTCCGATGCTACGCATGGTCACACCAGCATGCAGGTTGAAATCAATAATACAAGACTCTTCTATTAAAGCAAACATAAAAACCTACATTGAGGGGGGGAAAGCTTTTACGGCTGGGGAAAGCAGGGGAGCAGCAGCATGGCAGCACGGAGAGCTGTGCTGTGTGCGTGCCTCCTCGGAGGCTCTTGCTGTGCATCCCAAGCCCGCGGCGCTGCGGCACAGGGCTAAACCACATTGGCGTGCCCTGCCAAGGGCCTCTGTGGGAACCCGAATTCACCACCCCTTTGGGCCACAGCTCGCCCACGCCGTTCCACCAGAAAGCCCCCCAGTGCCCCTGGCCCCTGCCAGATTTTAAACTGTATTTTCAGCATTGACGGGCCGGCACGGCAGCTCAGCGTGTGCATTGGCTTCTGTGGGAAAGGATATTTGAAGGCCAGGACACGCTGCTGTAGTCATCAGCTTGCCTCTGCACAAGCCTGCTTTTGCTGACAGGAGTGGGGACTTCTGCTGCCGGTCATCTTCTGCCACAGTGTTACCAGCCAGAGCATCCCCCGTGCCTCAGTTTCCCCAGGGGGTTGCATGGCAGAGGCTATAGCAGGGTTTGCATCCACTCACATGAATCTTGGACTAGTGTTTTGTTCCCAGCAAATCACCAACTTTTTGCCACTTCACTCCTGGCGACAAACCTATTTTCCCCAATTTGCAAAGCCAAGATGGGCTCTGGTGGCTGCACCCTCCTGGAAGGGAGCACAGGCAGGCAGGGATCGGGGCTGGGCTGTCCCCGTGAGCTCTGTCCATTAATGTCGGTGATTGGTGATTTATTGCCACTATTTGTGTGGCCGTGGAAGACAAATGGAGTTAATAAAGCCACCAGTCCCTGTCGGAGACATTTATTATAACGCTGGTGCAATTCTTTCCTTTCCATCCCTGCCCTGGATTCAGCTTGGGCCGAGATAAAGTGCCCAGGAGGCACCTGGAGCATCTCAGCCCAAACCTCCTCCCAGCCCCTCGCAGCCCTTTCAGCACGGGGATCCCACAGGAGATGGACACGAAGCACAGGTTGCTCCCAGAGATGCAGCGCTAACAGCCATGTCTGCAGAAAGCCTTGGAGCAAAGGCAGAGAAGTGCATCACCCTCTTTCACTTGTTCTCAGGGAGCTTTTTCTTTCTTCCTGAGGCTTTGACTAAAATTTTGGGAAGGCAGGGGGAAATCGGACAGCAGCTCAGCATCCCTGTGCCCGGGCTCGACCCGCTTGGGGTATCCAAGGCCGTTGCTGCAGCTTTCCCAGGATGGAGATCCAACAAAAGCAGCCACATACCTCACAACAGCCTCCGATAGGGATCTTAATAATTCTACTCCCAATAATCCTCACAAATTAGGAAATACAACTTCATCCTATTTGGAGATATTTCACTACCCAGGGGTTTCTAATAAGCTGATAGAAAGAGCCAAAGTAGCTCAGCTAACCATGCTTCCGAACAGCAGCATCAGGTAGTGGTCCAAAGGGAGCCTCTGAGCAATCCGTATCAGGCAATTCCCTGTGTTACTTTCCATTTACCTCTTCGATAATCCCCTCCAGCAGTTAATCAGTGCTTCGCATTCAAAGTCACTTAAGTTCCATTGGATTTTCCTAATGTTGTTGACATGTTAATATTTAATAGCCTTTGCACTGCACCTTCTTGGAGCCAACGGACCTGGGATTTTGCTCAACCAGAGCTTTTGTTTCAAAGCAAAGCTGACGAGTCCCCAGGGGTAGGTCCTGGGGAAAACGAGAATAAGGACCCAACCGGCAGCTGAGCGCTCGCTGACCTGCCTGCCAACCACCCCAGCGTTCCCTCCGCTTTAAACGAACACCCTGAGCGCTCCCCAAACATGGAGCAGCAGCACAGCAATTCAATTCCAGCACCTCCATCTTCCCCTCCGGCAGGATAGCGTGAAATAGTCTTAGAAAAGCAGAATTTGGTGGATTTGGGGCTATGTCCTTCTAACTCCCACATTTCAGCATCATTTGTGCCTTCCCCCCTGCCAGGTGTCCCCAGCCCTTCCCAGCCAAGGCTGGGCCCACAGAAATGGGAAAGACATTAATGGCAGGAAATCCATTATCCAGCTGTAATGACGACTCTTATTAAATATGAATTGTGAGATAATGAACATTTTAATTTTATGTATCCCCCTCTTTCTATTTCTCCCCCCACTTCTTTTTAAATAAATATTTAAGCATCTTTCAAACTGTGTTAGAAGTGCGGAGACGAGCAGGTTGATTTAATCTCCCGTTCCCCGCTCTTTGCCAAACAGGAAATCTCTCATCTGCCTCCTTCACAAATCTTTGCCAAGGGAAGGAGGGAGGCTTACAGAATGCGAGGAGCCCATCCGTCGCTTCCCTCCTTTCTCATATTCTTTTGGAAGTCCTTCAAAGAATGCTATGAAGATGTGATTCATGGTTTTTAATCACTCTTCTCCCCTTTCTTATTAACTCCTTGGGACTTGAACCCATCGGAGATGCCCTCGATCCTTTTGCAACAGCATTTCCTTGCACAAGATGTCCCCCACTCAGTCCCACCAGCAGATTTCCCTGGAGCAGGAAAATGATGAAACCACCAGCTGCTTCCCTGTGAGCCACCTCCCATAGAGGCAAAATCCCCTTGGTCTCTCCCCAGCTTTCCCACAGCTTGCCTTTGTTTGGGTCCATTTAACCCTGAATTGGCATAGAGCCCCTGGGAGCATGAAGAAATTAAATCTCTTTACAACAGTCCTGTTGCAAAGCCCTGGGGCTCCCGGCTCAGCGCCGCACCACTGCCAAACTGCGACGAGTCCCCTGGACCCAGGCAAGTACCACGTCTGCAAGGGGATGGATGGATCATAGCGAGATGGCAGACGCCTGGCCTGGCTCCTGGAGCAAACGATGTCCCGACTTCCCACCCCCAGCACCTTCCTGGGGCAGAGAGGAAGGAGCAGCATGGTCGGTGCTGATGGAAGGACGAAGCCTGCCCTGGAAAGGAGCCCCAGGCTAAAGCCATCTGCAGGATGGCCCCGAAGGGAGCAAATCTCAGTGCTCAGCACCATGCCTGGAGAGGTCAGTGTCCAGGAAGGGATGATGCACCAAAGGAAAATGATTTATGTTTAATCCTTGCAGTAGGAAAAAAAGAATCAACAGTAACAGTGAGCTCCTCGTGAAAAAAAAAAAAAAAGCCTGGAGATACGTACACAATAAACAGCACCAGAAAATCTAAATAATAACCATGCAACTTGAAAAGAACTGCTGGAAAGCCCTAACTCAGCAAAGCCCTTAAGCCTTTGAGTGGTCAGCTGGAGCCAACTGGACTCTTCATCTGCTGAAAGCTCCTCTGTAGTGTCAGCCTGCTGCCAACCCAGGATGAAAGCAGCGCACCTAAGGATGTGAATGCAATCTTCCACGCAATTTTCAGGAAACCTTCTGGGGAATTGTTACCCATTTTCCCTCCAATTCAGCAAAAAGCTTTCAGTTTTTTAATTTTACACTTTGTGCTCAAAACCTTCGGCGAAGCCAGAAAAAGGTCAGCAGATGGGGAGAGGTTTGACACAAGGCATTCTGATCTGCTTTATAGCTTCCCACAGCCCCCCAAAATGCAAACGCTTATAGTCTTGACCTGCCCAACTCTGCCCACGACTGGAGGCATCGCAGCCGCTCGAGCCTGGCCACAGTAATTGATCCCATAAAGCATCCGCCACAGCACTCGCGCTAATATATTGTTCTCCCGCTGCCCTCCCAGCTCACGCTGATTCTCAAGCAGAGAATGGACGTAATTTCCCCAACAGAAAGCTGCGCACATGAATATCTCTCTGCAGGGCACAGCTGAGATACACCGAAATCAGGTTTGGGGGAAATCTTTAAGCCAAGAAGCATGGTCGCTGCACGGGGCAGCGACGTTTCATGCAGGAACACGAGCAGGGAGTGAAACCTGCCCTTGGCAGGGCTCTTAGTTCGGAATTCAGCTCCCTCTGTGGTGGGGCAAAGGCGAAACGGAGAAATACCTTTATTTTTGCTACGCTTGAGGGTAAGGCAACATCACCCACGCTCATCACCTTACTGCAATTTTGCAAGCTGGCATCCATCCGCCGAGCCTCGGCGACTGCCTGCACACGCAGAGGGGAGAGCCATCGCGGAGAAAAACCTTTTATTTTGCAACTAGTTCAGGTTAATAGCACAGGAATGATGAGTTTTCCTGGCTCAAGCCTGCAAGCTGCAGCAGCTTGATTGCATTCAGTTGTGTGTCCATATCTTTACATCATTTTGGTTTCTTCTCTTATTTAAGAAAAATATTATTATGTTTAATATAAGTTATTTCTTCCTTTCAGTTTATGCTGATGAGTTCCCATTCAGTTCCTGTGGGTGCTTTTACCAAAATGAAAATTACAATATCAAAATAAAAATCAGCTAATGTGGTAGAATAAATGACCCAGAGAGCATCAAAGAAAATGTACCAAGAGTGAATAATAAACCATCGTAATTCCTCAATTCTATCTGTCCATCCATCTAACTATCTGTTAGACAGGAGGAATCTCAATTAGCTGTTAAAAGGATATTTATGATTATTTTATGGACTTTGCAGCGCTCTTTCTGTTCCCAAAAGCTCTCGTTACACCTCTCCGACCCAAGGACGGGGAAGCAAACCCAGCAGATTAAAAGATTTCCCGAGAAATGAGATGTACGCCTGCTGCCGCACCGGGGGGGGGGGACAGCCCCCGGCCCCCCAAGCCCCCCAGGAGGGACCTGGCTCATTCCCACCAGGACCATTCCCGTGTATCAACGGGGGCGGAATAGAAGGAAGCTCCCAAGTGACCCATTAACTCCAGCGTGTGTAATTACCCTCCGAACAAGCAAACGGACTGACCTCCCTGCTCCAGCTCTCAACGTTCAGAACAATCGACAATCCCAATTGGCTGTAATTAAGAAGGATTATAATGAATCTACTGCACGCGTTTTTACATGCACCTATTAAAATCCCAAAATTTCTATTTACAGTCCCTATGTACACGTTTGCGTGCACGAGGAAGGAATACAAAAGGAAAAGGCTTCTTTTTGTCATTATTTGTGTCAAAGCTTTACATCAGGGTTTTCTGTCTGCAGCTGATTATAGACGTCGAATCGATTTCTAACTGGAGACAGAAAGAAATTAAGCAAAAAAAAAAATAAAATTGCAGAGGCTGTAATCCCCACTGAACAGCCTCACTGGGATCGCCGCGTAATGAATCCGGCTCGCGCTGCCATTACTCGCCTTTTGTTTACCTAACAGTTTGACAATGCATATTTATGCAAATGGAGACCGGCTGCTTTTTTGCTGTTCATTAATTAGCATCTCATTTTGGACGTGTAAACCAGGCTTGGAGAATTTGTTTAATTTGATCAACAGTTTGATTCCTCTCTCCCCCACCTTCCTTCCCCCCTTCCCGGGTCTTTAACAAGGTTTTTGTGTTGAACGTAAACTGCCTTGTG
>NW_008824285.1:1512130-1515421 GCF_000699105.1 Pygoscelis adeliae | reverse complement strand
AGAAACAAAAATAAAAGAGAGTTTTAGGAAGAGACGAGCAGCAGTGTTGCACCCAAACCTGCATAAATCCGGTTTTCCTTTCCAGTTTCTTACTGCAGCGATGCTGTTGATAGGACCCTCCCCAGAAAGCCTCACAGAGCAGGGCTAGAGCCCGTTCTGGTGAATGAAAGGGTTTTGCAGCCCAGAAAATGAAGAATGAGGGTGGAGATGGTGCCAACCCCGTGCCGGTGTGGTGCCAGCTGAACCAGCACGTGTCCAGCAGTCGCAGGGCTGGGATCCAGGCACAGGATGCTCCTTCAAGCAAAGGCTGGCGGGGGGACCCATGAACACGCATCCCTCTCCCCTCCTTCTCCTGATGAGGATTTGTCCCTGTTGCCACGGCAGGAAGAGAATAAATCTTTAAAGAATGGGCAGAAACGTCGACCTGCTCCAAGAGGCTTTTACAGATCAACAGACGCCGCTGGGAGCTGGTGTGCTGTGCCACCACCTCTGCGGTGCTGTGCCCACAAGGAGCGACGCATTGGCCCAGGGTAACACCAACCCCTTATTGACAAGGAACCATCCCATCGCTCGTGCAAGCCTGCAAAGGGCCTTTTACTTAAACTGCATGGAAAAAAAAGCAAGACTTTATTGCTCACCCTGAGATGCACCAGGACATAAATAACTCCAGCCAACAGGCGAGTTGATGGGGCAAGACTTCTGGAGGAGATGTGTAAACTACCAGTGAGCAAACGCGTAAGCAACCTCACGGATGTTATGTTTCCAAAAAAGATGCTTCTTAAATGCCCGATCAGCACCAAGTGACAGCCGTGTTGGGGCAGAGGCACATCTTTAAGCCGCGGTGAGCTTTAGCCAGGAGCGTGGCAGAGCAGAGGCAGCTCCACCCTGGGCTCCCAGTTGTGTTTCCCTTCTCCCGATGCTTTTATCTGTCCTCCGCTTCCCCCAAGGGCAATTTCTTTTGCTCGATTTACACATTTGTTTACAAATACATAATGACTTGGGGGGGCACCCACCACCCACAGAACAACGGCACCTATTTCTAAACAGTGGCCTCTTCCAGTGTTTCCTCTGCAATTTCTGCACACACAGCCACGCAAAATGGGCCTAAACACTGCAATTTTCCAACCATTTTCATCCAAATTGTCAGCAATTTCCCAATGGCCCCGGCACCAAATTGCAAGTGAACGCTCAGTAATGCTGTGCGGCTGCACAGGCATCTGTGGGCAGGGGAGGGAGGGGAGGGCGAGCGGGATGCGACGGCAGCAGCTGGACACAAACCCTTCAGGAATGGGCTGTTAGGTCGTTACCGGCCACGTCTTGGGCATCAAGTCATCAGGGTGAAAAGACGAGCACATTTTTGTGATGCATTTCAGATACGCCGCCACAAATCTTCCTGGATGGCTGGGAAAGGGGGCTTTTTGTATGATAGTCATGGCTCCAGGATGCCAAAATAGAAATGGATCCTAATATAAACTGGGGCACTTGCTTGGCTCCCGCTATGACTGCGAGGTTGCTTTAGTACAGGTCGCTTATCTACCAATTTCGCCTTAGCAGGGGTGGGCTCTGCCCCAGGCTGGGCACCTCCGGAGAGTCCAACAATACCCAGAAAGGCAGATCGAGGGGTGCCTGTTGCAGACCTGCAAGGACAGTGCTTAATCACACCATTTTCAGGAGATTACTTTTTTTGGGTGCTGATTAGGGGTACTTCAAGGTGTGATCCCGCAGGAACACACAGACATTGCTAAGCAGGCACATTTGGAAAGGAGAGGGGAGGCTTTCCCAAAGCACTGCTCGTCTCGCCACAGCACAGGTGCCTGCTTTTGGAGACCTGCAAAGACCTGGAGCAGAACATCTCCGCTCCGTGCCAGCTTGGAGGTGCAATTCACGGATCACACACCAAACCGTGCCACCATAGCCCCACCCTTTCTCTGCCTTGATATTGCAATGGGAAGTCGGGGCCCGGTTCACGCAGCACCCCAGGCTTTATCACTCGAACGCTGTTAGTCCCCATCCTTCTCCCATCGCATCTGCCTCCTTCTTCTCACATGTATTTTATATTCTCTGCACTGCCCAGCGAGATAAGCCTGTTAGATATTTATGTGTTTATCACGGATGGCCTTGGTTTCAGAAACTAACCATGCTGCAGTCAGAAGGAATGTATTAATAATTATATAGCACAACGTGATAATTATTTCCAAAGCAGTCTGAAGAAAGCCTTTTGTCTCTCATCTTCTGATTAGGCAGTTATTTCACCAGCGACCGGGAAAGTCAACAAGTGTCAAGTATGGTGGTTAATTCCTGAGCCGATAGCATTTATTAAAATTGCTAATGAATCTAATAATTAAACACATAAATTTAAGTTACCTCAGGTATTAAATCTAATTATTGGGCCAGCGAAAATCAATTTTTGTGCATATGCATAATAATGCATGGGCAAAGTTAATTAGAAATGTCCAGATCAATATTTGAATAATTCTTAACTAGTGGAATCCCTGTCTGAAGAGTGAGTCTAGACGTTGTGAATAAGTTATATTTCAGAAATGAATGCCTTCTCCTAATGGAGTTTATCCTAGTAAATTAATAATACTCCAGTAAATCTGCAAAATAAATGACAAACCTGTTTGCCTGAACATTGCCCTTAGGGAAATCATTAATATCCTTTGTCAGCAACCTCCGAGGTCAGAGCTGAAGCTCTGCTCCAGCTCGCAGCCAGCTCCCAGGCGGCCTCGCTCCGCAGGGAGGCACTCGGAGACGAGGGAGAGAGCAGAGATGGAGCACGCGGGGCTCTGACCCTCGCTCCCCGCTCCTCGGCACGGTGGGCAGCGTTTCAGCTGAATCCCACCTTTCCCACGAGACTGAGCCCCCGCCAGCGCTGCCTCGTCTCCCCGGGCTCCTGCAGCCCAGGCAAAGCTCATCCCCACCTCCAGCAAAATCCACCAGCAGTATAGCCCCTCTTGTCTTGGAAATATGACCTTGATTACGGTCCAAGAGCCGTGCTGGTGTAAATCAGTGAAGCGGTGCTGGCTGATGCTATCTCAGATCCCAGTCCAAACAGCAGCATTAAATTCGGCAGCACTGACTCTCACAGAGCTCTCCCAGTCCGAGAAGAAAACCTCAGCTATTTTTTTAAAGGTAGCTCCTGTGCTTTGCAAAGAGCAGGAAGGATCCAGAGCCTCATCCCAATGCTCGGGGAGAGCTCGGGGGGCGGCAGAGCCAGGTGGACCTGGCAGCACTGGGGGGATTTTATCACCCCCCTCCCATCCCTGATGCAAAAACAGAATCCATCCCTGC
>NW_008824285.1:1503638-1512096 GCF_000699105.1 Pygoscelis adeliae | reverse complement strand
GGGAAAGAGAAAAAAGAGCACAAATGTTTTGTTTCGCCTGGAGACGACGCTGCACGGCTTGTTTTAACACGGTGCTAACAGGAGTCTCCACCTTTTCCCTTGCCATCGCCCTGGCACACTCTACCCTTGATTATTCATCTCAGCTGAAGGGAGATAAAACAGATGTAATACGGTGCAGAACTCCAACATACATCTTAAATCATCTTGTCTCGATGTGGCTCCTTGGCACGCACGCGAGCAATGCTTGTCGAGAACCTGGCTGAACTATTCGGTGCACATGAGTGGTTTGATTGCCGGGTTTCTCCAGCGTGCTGCTGGCACAGGCAGACACGATGAAGGGAAAGTTATTCAGTCATGGGTGAAATCATTATGGGTAAATCTCTGCTGTGAATTACACTGGGGTAAATCTATTGAATGGTAACTCAATTGAGATCAATGGCCCAAATTTTTGCTTTCCTTTACTCCAAAGAAAGGCCTGTGTAATGTTTTTGAAGTCACAAGTCATACTCCTGATTTTCACAGCTGACAGGCAAATCTGATCCACCCTGTTTCCAATCTTTTGCACAAGGTATTTTGTGAAAGCAGTACTTCAGCAAGATTATTTCACGTGAAACCATCTTTTGCCACCTCCCCTAGCCACAGTGTTTAAACCACACTGTAGCCCAATTTTGTAGCCCTGGCTCTTCTAAGTAAGCAAAAGGAAAACCTGCTGAGCACACGCTGGGCGGTTTGTTGAGGGACTGCTCGAGCCCCAGCTGCAACATGAGCATCCCTGTCCTGAAACGCCCGGTGGTGATGGCAAAGGGGATCACAGAGAGCCTGTCCCCTTCCTTACAAGGACCTTCTACCTTATAACCTTGGTGAAAAAAGAGCTGTGGAAGGACTGACAAAGGAAAAGATCAGCTCTGCCTTCCCCAAGAGACAGCCACCCAGAGCATTGCTTTCATAGCTGTGCAAAAAAAATCAGTGCCTGGTCCCAAACTCCCAAACCACAGCAATATTGCACGGATGGGTAAGACGGGCAAAGGCGCAGAGGGAAAACAGGAGCAGGGATGAAGTGAGTTGCCAGAGGCCGTGGAGCTGTGGTCCATCGGGTCCCAAGGACAAGCACAAAGCCATGGGTCCAGCAGGCTCCTGGGCACTGCTCTGCCCCGGCTCCACCAAGGCACGAGAGCGGGTCGGAGCCTGGACCGGCTGCAAACAGCATCACCTCGGGTTATGGTTCATCTCCTGGAGCACTTTTCCCTTTAATTGATACTTGTCGGCCACTTTACAGCGATTGAAGCCTGGCAGTGCTCATTAAGAAAGAGGGGAAGGAAGGTGGAGTTGAGATGCTGCTAATTGTATAAAGCCCATGGAGAATGGTGGTGGTTCCCTGGAGCCCTCCGGGACTGCTAAATTGAGGGATCTGTTTGGAGTGCTGAACAACCCGGGAGCAGCCCACTGAGCAAAGCCACCAGAAAATGGGTGTCATCCAGGACCACTTTTTCTGAAGTGGTTTTTATGTACTAATCAAAGGCAGAGGCACAGCTGCTACGGCTCCGTGTAATGACAGACACAGCGAACAGGTAATTCAGGAGAAAATTGGAAACCCAAAGGATATTCCTGTTGTCAAGTGGGCATCAGGAAATGGGAGCCTCTGGGTAAAAGCAGTCGTTGGAAAGGGCTTCGGCACGAGCTGCCGGGGAGACGGGCAAGTCTAGTCCCGAATCAGAAGCTCAGTTGCTCATTTTGGTGATGGTTCATTTATAAATGATTTATAAAGGCAAAATCACCACTTCACGGACACACGAAGCATGTTGGAGGCATGATGACCAGTGTGGGTGGCACATAGCTAGGAGGGCAGAAGTTGTTATGCCTCCGTCTACAGTGGCAAAGAAAAAAAAAAGCCCTAGAGACAGTAAAGCAGCAGTTTATTGAGCTGTTGGATTCTCTAGCAATTAATTCTCCATTTATTAAAAAAATCTATTTGTCATTTATTTACCCTCCATGTGCTATTTATAAATCTGTTCTTAATAAAGTGCAACTAGGTCTTAACAGAGTTGCACCACAGTGGAGAGGATCCAGAGCACATCGCCATCAGCGATCTGCTCAGGTCTTACAGATCTTTTCCATCTCTTTGTACGACAGTTTCCCTGTCTCTATTTGTTTCTGTCTCTCTCTCATTCTCCTGGGATAACACCATCTTTCAATCTACTCTGACACATTCGTTTCCTGAGGGCAATTTAAACTGAGAATGATTCCCTGATTGCTCACTTTTCCTCCTCCTCTCTTATTCTGCAGGGGTTTTTTTGAAAGATCATAAAATAACATGTTTAGAAATAATTGCATGATAGGGATGTTTTCTTGCCATGTGAGCATTGCTCATTTCCTCTCCAGACAATATATTCTCAGCACATTTTCGGGGAAGGTTTCCCCCGACGGCAATAGCAGCCTGGGCAGGACTTTGGCGTGGAGAGGCTGCCCAGAGCTGTGTCGGGCCACCGAGGAGCGGTTACTGCTCCGTACCCAAAGGAAAGGTCCCACAGCCCAGCCAGGGCAGGATGGGCAGGGACAGAGATTTGGGATCAGATTTGAGCCAGTGTTAGGCTCCAAGCGTCCTAAACCCTGAAGGTTTTCCCGGCAGGAGCCGGGGCAGGCAGCTCTGCCCGTGCTGGGCTCCAGCCCAGACGCCGGCTGCAGGTGGCCAGACCCAACACACTCCCAAATTAAACAGGATTTCTGGAGGTGGCGGAGACACCAACCTCTCCCAGGCTGGCAGACCCCGCTCACTTCACCACAACATCAATTCTACTCAAGAGCTCAAGAGTGTTTCTATTTAGTTGTAAATTTATATGTATTAGATTATATATTGCAAGTGCAAATAAATTCCATGTATTACCCAAAAGCCATTTGATTTAGTCCTCAATAATGAGCAGGTGTACTTTAAAGCAATACATACTGTGAGAAACAAGAATTATGAATAGGTCTGTGGTTTTCCTCTGTCCTTTTTTATTTTTTAACCTTTTACAGGCCACCCAGATACCATCATCTCCTAATAAATATCCTCCCTGACACAGCCATCATGTAACTCATTATGGCCTCCACAGCGCATGAATTATGTGGATAAGGTTCATGTAACTATGAAGATATTTACGGCAGGCCATATTATTTCTTAGGAAAATATTGATTTGTTAACAACTGAATGACTGTATAGCTACTAAATCAAACCAGTCTATCATACACCCTGGCATTAACAAAAGAACAGGTTTATTTTTTACATTTCTGTATCTATTTTATTTGTAAACCGCAGAGGGGCGAGTGGAAGAGCATGTGCATGAAGAAGTGCTCTGTTGCTCCTGGAGCTGTATCTGCAAAGCCTGAGCCCGGACCTCTCTGCTGCCTGAACAGCTGTGCGGGGACTGATTATTTTTGTTCCTTTAATCTGCCATAGATCAGGAGTGCCTGTCCCCAGTCGGACAGGAACGGGGTCGCTGGGAAAGGTGGAGGCAGAGTCACACAGTCTCAGTCATTAGAGCACCTCTGATTTACACGGGAGCAGGGTTGATCCTTTCCCTCCCCTTGCTGCAGCCCACACGCAATAACCTTGCGGAGGGCAATGCCATTATCCCGGATTTATGCAGCTATAACGGAGGGAAGAATCTGTCCCGCTTGGGATTTTTTTGGAGGTGGGGAGAGACAAGGGATCATAGCACTGTCTCAGGACTTTTGAACTGATAAAATAGGGTTTGCAGTTCACTATTCTGGTGTTAAGGCCTCGGATAAAAGTGCAGGCAGCCATGTATTTTTTTTTTCTTTTAAAGAAATACAACTTTCTTCTTTTATTGATTGCTTGCTTTTCACTCTATATCCTTTCCCCTTGCGTGAAATGAGAAAAATGAGTCCCCGCCACAGGCTCTAAACTTTATACTCCTTCACTATCTTCTCCCTTATCTAATGCCAAGCCAGCAAACCCAGGCGAGAGCACACTGGGTAGTGCCGCAGATTATACCATAAAACCTGGAGATAAGGGCAGGGAGCAGCCTGGGGGGACAGGGAGGTACCTGCCTCCCTCCCCTTCAAAGCGAGACTTTCAATCAAACCCTTAGTGCTGCGAATTTCTTTCTTTAAAATTTGATAACAAGGACCATGTTTTTCTTTGGAGATTGGGCTGTAATAACACTGGAGGGATGAACAGTGGGGGGAAGCACACCCAGGGTTTGGGAAGAGTAACAGCATCACGATTGATCCCGGTCCACAGGACCCTTTGCATGACTGTATTTCTTGGCTGGCCAGTATAATCCAGCTGAGAGATCATAAATGTCTCCAGCCGGCATCACAGTCTGCTTATTGATCTCTATTTGTTGTTCTTCTCAAATATAATTGTTTGCCTTGATTAAGGCATTTCATGCCTAAGTGTGCCAGGAGAGGAAGACAATCAGCATGCAAAGTATCGCCCCGCGGCCAGGGGCACTAATGCCATCAGGTGCTCCGCTCCCTTGGGACATGCAGGGCTTGGGGCTGGGAGCAGGAGGGAGAGAAAGTCCTCAGCAGGAGGACAGCAGAGAGACGTCGAGTGGGATTAGCTCAGCCCTGGTATTTACCTCTCAGTACTCAGTATTAGAGATAACAGCAGACGCCTGATGTGCTAAACACGAGCCTGATCCTGCAAGTCCTTTTTCACCCAGGTCATCCTTGCTCACAGGTTACTACTTGCAGACATGGTGGGAACCATAGGCATGGAGGGGGCAAGAGGAATGATTACTCCTGTGGACAGGGACTGCTGCAGCATCGCCAGAGCAGGGCCGGGCTCGCAGGGTGCTGGTACTGTATAAATCTGGAGGGTACAGGCAGTCCTTGCTCACTTGCTGGATATGGGATGTTGGACTGCGTGGATTTACACAGATCGATTTAGGATAACGTTTTCTCATGACTATCTGCTGGTGGGCTCATCCCCACGGGTACCTGCACGAGGCTCAATGCCCGAACCAGAGCCGGCTCTGCCACAGCTCAAGGTGCCCTGGCTGCGCGCCCGAGGCAGCACACCCACAACCTCGCTGACTTTGAGCCTATCGAGCTAATTAAAATCCTTCATCTCAGCACGGATTCTACTTAAGAAATGTCAAAGAAGGCAGGCCCAGCCCCTTAGAAAGGAGGAAAGCAATTAAAAGGGGAAAGAGCAGTCAGGCTAAATAGCAACAAGATGCAGGAGTTTGAACCACACAGGAGTTTTTCAACGGCACCGAAATCCAGAGCCAATTGCAGGTGACACAGAGAGGGGGAGTCTAAAGAAGAAACAGCCAAAGGCACGAAAACAGTTAGTGACAAATGTGCCTGGGAGGGGGGAAAAAAGGATTCAGTGTATCTACCGGCCTGCCAGAGAATAAAGGGAGCAGGTGAGAACAGATTTCAAATAAGGAGAGAGAAAATACTGAGAGTTCTTTGTTTCAAGAGGAGAGGAGGGAGAGGGGGATGGCAGATGCAAAGAGCGAGGAACGAGGGGGACACGGACCGGGTGCTTCTGCCTGCCGGCTCGTGCAGCCCGGCTGCCAGCAGCACGCTGTGCTACTGAGGCAGCAAGCGTGCAGCTCTTGAAAGGGAGGGAAAAAAAGGAGCAGGAAAAAATTCTGCACAGCCCCCTGCTTGTCCCTGACACCCAAGGCTGTCATCTTTGACGTGGGAAACTCATTGCCGGAGGGAAGCGTGGGAGAGCAGAGTTCACAAAGGGATAGGTCTACATATGTATGTGCATACACATGCATGATCTCACTATCTGCCGCATTTGAAAAAATGTGTTTCCTTTATTCTCGTAAAAGCTTTGATATATAAAGCAACTCATCGCGTCAGCTGGAGAATAAGCTGTCCCCAGGGCAGACCTCTCCATATCTGCCCTTGGGGTTCCTCACGCCTTCCCCTGACCTGACCCTCCTGTGCACAGGGCAAGGCCCTGCCAGGGCAAGACACAACCCCGGAGCAGCGGCCGGGGAGCCGAGGCCCCAGCACGTTCCCAAAAGCCTTTGCTGGCTGCGCTGGAGCTGGCGGGGCTGCGGCACAGTTTAGCATTGCCATCTAGCGGGGTCCCCGCCAGCCCGGCCGCTTCTCCATCCCCCTCATTGCTTATGATTGTTTACAGTGACGCCTCAGAAATCCTATGCATCCTATCGAACCCGCCCTCTGCACTGTTTCTCTCACATTCCCTACAGCCCGAGAAAGGAGGGGTTTGCTGGAATAGGGACAGATCCAGCAACGCCTGTGCTACGTCCCCTCTCTGGCAGTGCATCCCTGGGGTGCTCTGGGGAAATGCTGTCCCCCGTCACAGCCATAAAATTTGGAAGCAAGGAGTTGGAAGCAATCCCTCAGGCATTTTTTGTTCTCTCCATCTCTACAGTCTTCACAAATTGTTTTCTACACAAATATCTCCCTGGCTCCATCTCCTTTCAATTAAGAAGAAGATGGCAAAGGTCAAGCTTTGCCCCCGGCTGGCAGCGATGGATCCGCACAGTGTAGCTGCCCCCCGCCGGGGAGAGCTGACAGACACCTTTGGTTTGCACGATAAAAGTCAGCGCTGAGTTAAACTCCGGGCAGTGAGACACAAACTTCCTTCCCAAGGGCACTGAGGGCTTGTTTCAAAGGGTGCCTTCAGTCAGCAAGCAGTTTGCCCTCGGATGACAAAGCCCTTATGCACAAGGAACGGATCCTGTTACAGACGAGGAGCTGAGGTTCAGAGCAAGGGGAGCGACTCGTCCAAGGGCACAAGAGACGAGGCCACATCTTGCAACCCAGTATCCTGGCACAACACTGCTCACACCCACCAAACACCCACAGCAGATGCCCCAGCGCGTCCGGCATCACCTCGGGATGCAGGGCTGAGACGCCGCCTTCTCAAATCCCGGTGCCTGGGTCCGAGTGGGAAGTTACTATATCCCCCCAACTTGTAATTCCGTGTAGATAAACAGCATTTCTTCACAGAGACGGTAAAAGCCGAGCGCAGCCTGGACAGGCACTGGGCACCCGAGGAAACTGCTTGTGATGGGCAATAAACATTTAAGCAAACAGCAAGCTCAGGAAGAAAGGCAGCGTGCGGTGCAAGAGAGCTCTCTGATTGCCATCCAGCGCTCTCTAAATGATTCATGTCCCTCCCTGCCTATTCCAGGAAGACCCAATTACCAACATTTTCTTCTAACCATTGAGATATTTGAAACTTTTCGTTGTCCAGGCACTGGAAGGAAGAGAGGAGCAGGTTGCCTTTGCACATCACTCAGTGCCCCACGTACTCAGGGGCCAGATCTGCTGCAAGGCGCCTGGATCAGCTTGGAGAGGGCAGAGCTGAGGCTCTGGGGCTACCAGACCCCTTGGGCCAGGTTTGGGTCAGGGCAAGGGGTGGCAAATCCCTGTCTCAGAACAGCTTTGCCAGAGCCAGACCCAATGCAGCTGTAATACAACAGCAACGTCAGCAGTGTTCAGAATTGAAGTTTTCCAAACATGCACTTAATTTGGAATTAATGGGATGATTCTCCCCCCCGCACTAATTGAAAGGAAAAAAATTATTATTAAACACAGATTCCCTGAGCTTTGACAACCAGGTAGTAAATATCCATCCAGCACATGGCTGCTAATTCCCAATAAATATGCTTCTTTCAATAACCAGCTGGTTTTAATTTAACAAACAAATAGCTGTCTGGTAAAATCTGAATTAATTGAGTGTTTGGAGACCTTAATGGAAAATAGCAGTTGTGTCTCAGCCCCCACCCCTGGCCTGTGCAACCTCCCCACCCCGGTGCAGCGGGAATGTGGAGCTGGGTGCCGGTAGGGAAAAACAAAACTGCATGGGTGCCCCCGAGCCCATCCTCCCCCAAACCCATCCCTCATGGCCACACGGGTGCGATGAGCACTGCACGGCTGGGAGCAACGGAGCACTTTTTGGGTGCTCCCAAAAACCCAATTGCTCACACCGTGTCGCCTCTTGCCCTCATTTCTGGCTGCTCTGTACATTGGGCGATAATACGAATAAGTTAACACTTTATTTGCATAGCACCTTCCCTGCTTGGGATGCCACGCAGCAGCATTAACTGGAAAGGAATAGAAAAGCAAACCAGACACAAGTTACTTTCAAATCTGACTTTTCCAGGAGCAGCCTGTGCCATTTCTGGCTGTCCCTGGTAGAAGGGAGAAAGTCAAAGCAGCAGCATCTAGAGACATTTTGGCTGGGAGGGGAAAGCAGGGCCAGGCAGCAGCAGGGAGGTGACACAGCTGCATGACAATGCACCGCATGGGGCACCCCTCTGCAAGGTCTGTGCGAAGGAAGGGACAGGGAAATGCCCCCACTGCTGCACCTGCAAAGCCCCTTCATCTCTCCTGCGGAATAGCAAACACTGTGAAGCCTTTTTCCTTCTGGGTTTCTCAAAGCAAGTTGCTAACAGCTGAGATACAGCAACCAGGCTGCCCAGAGGGCTAGTTGCAGAGGAATACAACCTGGAGA
>NW_008824285.1:1491721-1503549 GCF_000699105.1 Pygoscelis adeliae | reverse complement strand
GCAGGAGACAGCAGGGACCACACGGACCACCGCTGCCCTGCTGCCATCCTGCTCCTGGCCCTGGGAAATTTACTTCCAGCCTTAAGAAACGCAGCAATAAAGTGGCCCCATCAATTGAGCGGCTCTTTAGCGAACGGGGGGAAAGTGGCCCAAATTACCCCCGGTGGGAAGCTCAGCACTCCAGTCTCCATCCACGGCGCAATCATGCCGCCACCGAATCAAGGTCTTCGTTTCCCATTACCGACCCCACCGCATGCAGCAGGCGCTGGCGGCCGGCATGCTGTGCCTCTGGGTTATTGTTTTGAATTTGAGTCATTACAACAAATTACAGCGCTTAGCGCCTTTCACGGCATCCATCCACGCCTGTTGTCACTCAGGCACCTCCGTTCAGGGTTTATATTTGGAAAAAAAAGATGAACGGCGTAAGATATAGCCTGCAGGGTGCAGTGTCTGTCCCAGCCTGGGCACGCTCTGCAGACCTGCGTGGAAGTGACACCCCTAAAACCTGAGCAAGTGACAGCTCCGGCTGCAACACCTGCATCCAGCAGAGCTCCTTTGTCCCTGAGCACTGGGAGAACAAACAGCACAGTCGGGGTGATTTACGCCTGCTCCTTCAGTCAAGGATCTCTAAGCACTCTCCAAGTAATTCTTTGACTTGCCCACAGGTTTTCCAATATGTTTTTCTGACACAGTCAGAACAACAGTTATATCAAGCCCCTATAATGCACTTTTCACGCTCCCTGTGCATCAGATCCCTGGAGACGCAGCTGGAAGCCCAAGCCCCAGCATGTCAGCAGCTCTCGCAGTGCTTTACGGGGTGAAAAAACCCAACATTTCCACGAGCAAGAAACAACCTGGCCCTGAAGTTCAAGTGCAATGCCCTATAGATTGGGCAGCACAAGCAGCATGAAGCATGTTCAGCCTCAGAAGATACTCACACCCTGTTTTACAAGTGGAAAAAGAGGGGGAAAAGCACAGGGAGCTGCAGCGACCAGCTGAAGGGGACAGCAGTAATTCTTTATAATCCTTTAGCTGACGGCTTGGCTTCATCTCTGGAGCCGAACCAGCAGGGAAAGGAAGGAAGGAACGGGGAGTCAGCGGCTGAGCACAGCCATCACCTTCCAGCCTCTCCTCCCTGCTCTGGCGCAGCACAGGATCAGGGGATTAAATGAGCACATAAAAGACCTTGCCAGACACCATGCAAAACTGTTTAATCAGAAAAATTGCCTTTTGACCAGTGCAAGAGTTTCCAGCTGTCATGGAGATCCCTGTCTTTGTGAAAGGGTTGCAGCAGGGCAGAGTTAAATATCTCTCTATTAAATCCCGGTGTCAGGGATACAGTGCCAGCCTGTTTGCTTATTGCGGAGAACAAGCCGTGACCCCGAAAGGTCCAGAAGCTGCGACACAGAGCCGAGAATGAATTGCAGACACTTCAAAGAGGAGCGATGATGAGATGTAAGGTCAGCCTGCCTCCCCCACAGCCTCCTCCCCAGGCTGCCGCTGGCTTTCGGCACTTTCCTCCTGCGCCCTAAACTCCCGCGGGTGCAAATGGAAAGGGTCCGACATCCTCGGGGCTGATGTACCCAAACAGCATCGGTCAGCTGCAAAGTCACCGGGGATGCTGCCTCCTCCCCAGCCCGATGCAGAGGGGACTGTATTCCCCACGTGAAAAAAAAAAAAAGATAAGTCCTGTAACAGCTTTGGTCTAAGATCCTAAGAAAAAGGAGAAAAGATTGATGCTGATGTCTCAGGGAAAAAAATACCATTTCCTTTCCATTTTCTAGAGATGAACTGATTACATCTGATGATGTACGCAAACACCAGCTAACATATACCTCTCCCCAGGTATCCGCAGACACACGCTCAGCTGCTGGAAGTGCTCCCAGTTGACAGATTGGGCTGTTTGGCCGCAATAATTCCTGTATCCGCGGCATAGCAAATTTTGAAAACCTGATATCTGGGAGAGGACCCCAGACTTTAATTATATCTTATTTCACAGCTGCAGTCAATTCCTGCTACAGCTTAATAAACAGGTTGCATGAGCCGTGAACGTATTTTCTTAATTTTCCTTGGGAAAATTGAGTTTTTACTACCATTTTGGCAGAAATGCTTATCATAACAATTACAACAAATTGGTGAGAAATTGAAAACATCTGCAACAAAAAAGTTTGGGACAGAAGGACATCAGTCAGTCTGGGCAAGTCCAAAATGTGCTTTTCAGCAGAGGTAGATGCCCTGGGTTGTTTTTTTCTCCCCACGCTAAACATTGGGAAAAGGTGGTTCAGAACTGGATCATTTGAGATGAGTTTGACTTAAGTGTATGTAAATCGGAGCTTTGCTTTCCTTTCGGGTGTCTTGACAGTCATGCAGCCAGGCAATTATTTAGAACAGGAAGGGGAAAAAACCTAAAGGGAGTAAAGATGCATCTGTATTAGAAACACTGGACTGAGACAAAAATGTGAATTTAATTCCTACCTATTTGACTTTGGACAGTGCCCTTGGCAAAAAAAAAATATTCAGGTACACTCCAAGTTGGGCACTGACTTAACTTTCTGTAAAACAGATGAGTTTTCCTTTTTCTTGCCTGGAAGACTTAGGGCTCCTCGCATGTGTGTATAAGCATATAAGCACCACGAGGCCTTCCCAGGAATTAGCCTAAGTTTTATTATAACAAAAGGAATAAAAATAATTGCCTGGCCCCTCTTGAAGCCCCCACTTTGGACCAGCTCAGTAGTTACACAAATTGTATTTCCACCAGTTTTTCATCAGAATTGTGATGTTAAAATCCACTCAATTCTACATTAATACACTAAATACCTTCTCCCCCCCCCCAAAAAAAGACTGATGTTTCTATAAGCTGTTCACAGTCTAAGGGATTTTCCTCAGCTCTCGTTTCAGCATCTGCTGAGCCTTGTCACTGCCTGTATTTACAAGAGCTGGAGGAAGGTCCCGTTGGCACCACTTTGGGGTTGCAGGCGCTTTTGGGCTCACCGCAGCGTCCCGCGCCCCCTGCCCGGGAGGCACATCAGCTCCGCCGTGCCCCGCGAGCCGCTCCTCTCCACCAGCTGTTGTACAACTCAGTAGTGGATCCTTATTCCAATGAATTCCCGGTGAATGGGATTCAAACAAACTTCAGCGGCGAAGGCTTAGAGTGATCAAAACAAATCAGCCAAGACATGAAAGAAGAAAGGTTGAAGCAGAGGTGTGGTGGTACAGGAGTGATTTTCATACTTTTATTCCTTTTTTCCCTCCTTCCTCTCCATCATTTCTTATGAGATGATTAAGTTCAGTCAGAAGTAACATTGTGATTTTGATGGCGAAGAGATCTGAGGTGTTCAGCTGTCAGGAGATTCTCTGCATTTAGCATCTGTAATAACTTACAGACACTGTGACATGAAGCTGCTTTGCACACATCAGACCCCCAAAAAAACCCACCAAATGCTTGTCAAACAAGAAAGAGATGCATCTGCCGGTGTCGAGACCGGGCAGCCGGGCAGGTAAAGGCAGAAAACTAAGGGTGAACCTTACCAAAAGCAAAGGTACACAGGGAGAAGTTGAAACGTGAATTTGCATCTGTTTAAATGATACCATGACACCAGGATTTCCTGGGGAAAGAGGCAGAAACCAAGAAAACTGAAGATGAGCTGCTGACTCAGAGCCTCAGCAGGAGCATTAAGCAACAGCCGAAGCCCCGGTGCTGCTGGTCCAGCCCCACACACGGAGGGTCTCTATTCAGCTCAGCTGCCTGCACCGATCCTGCTGCTGCCCTGCAAGAGGACCGGAGAACTTGCAGCCCTCGGCATGGGAGATCGTGTACCCACAGCCGCAGGAGACACGATTCCAACTTTTCAGAGTTTGTATGTGAACAAGAAATTCCCTGTGAATATCATGCAATAATATCCCCAACAAGCAGAGCTGGGAACAGGCTCTGCTGAGCAGCAATTGCCTCCAGAAGATTTACTTTATAGGAAGGAGGCCAATGTGTTGGAGTTACAGGTAAGGAATTGACCTTTTTTGGATATGAATTTAATGCTGAAAAAAGTCCAGATAGTCCATATAACTTTTTTCTGGCAGTCAAACCTTTCGCCAGCAGTTTAAGTCCCAGGAAGAGACTCTTAACATATTTCTACCAAGAAAAAAAGACCATTACCACCACTGCTGCATTAATTGTTTCCTTGAACAAACTAAGATACACCCACAGAAGCGCTTCACACACAGAGCTCCGCTGGGATAGAAAAGCAGCTTAAAAGAAAGAAGAAATTGCACCCTCTGCCAGCACAAACATCCCCGTGTACATTTTAAGCACAGCCCACGTGTGATGCTCAAATCCTTCCTTCCCTCCCCACAATTCAGAGGCCCAAAGGGCCTCTCGTCACAGGCAACAGCGCGTAGCAGCTGCAGGAGCGAGCTTTATGGACCCATCCACTTCAGATGCAATCCGGTTTATTGCTAGCATTGTCGTCGGCGCTTTGATGAAAGCAGCGTTTGGTCACTTAATGGTGCGGGAGTCAAATGAGCGTTTGCGATCGGCTGCGCAGCCGAGCTGCCGCTCGCAGGAGGACATCTGACACCGTGCCTCTCGCACCTGTAATTTAACATAATTGGCCATGGCCTTCATTGTTCCGCTATGAAAATGAAAGCTCATTAATGTGGCAGTAAAAAGTAAAGGGGAGGGAGAAAATAAAAGAAAGGAAAATGAAGAGACTTTTAGCAGCGGATGGCTTAGTGCTTTCGGGGGAGATTGGCACCTCGGCGCGCTGCTCCAATAAGCACTGGGCTAATTTCAGCGTGGTACGGAGGGAGTGATGGATGGAGGTAGTTACGAGCACCATGACAGCAATAAAGAAGATGATACATGCCAATGCTCGGAGAGCTCCACCTGCATGTCTTTTTCCTCCACCGCCCCTGTTTGTTTTTTCCCCCCCCCGCCACTCTCCCTTCCAGACGTGGGAGAGGGGGAAAGCAGCGTGGGAAAGCCTCCGTGCCCCCTGGCACACGTGGCCTTGTGGGCTTTACTCTGCTCTGGGAAGCAGGGTAGGAAATATGTACCAAAAGCCTTAATTCTGCCCCCATTAAAACCACATGATGATATTAATCTGCCGTGAAGCGTCAGCATCTCAGCAGAGTCAAATCTGGGCAAGCAGATGCTTGGTTATTTAACAAACCATCACCGCCGAACTCATCCCGGAGGACAGGCTGCTGGGGGGACGGGAGGACGCGTGGGGCTGGCCAGCGAGGCAGCCCGAGCCGAGGAAAGCAAGGCAGGTTTTGCTGGGGGTTTTCCCCAGGTTTGGGACAGGGGCGCTGGCAAAGCTCGGCAGGGCGCAGGGCTGGGCAGAGCAAAGGAAGCTGCAACCGCAGCCACAGGCGCTGGCAGCGGGACACAGGGGGGCAGAGAAATGTGGCTCAGCACCTTTCTTTGGGTACGAATCTGCTGATTCCACCCTTCGTTTAAGCTCCCTCCTCTCCGAGATGTGAAATACTCTCAGTCTCTGATCAGGACTAAGAATAAAACAAGCTGAATGTCAAACCACACCGGACAAAAAAAACAATAAACAATAATAACACTTTGCAGCCTCACTTCCTTGGCACTGGTTCATCGTTGGTGGCTTTTGAAGAAGACTCGGTCATTTCATCTCTCCACCTAATCTAGCACTAAAAATAAACCGCTATTTTCCTACAGGTTCTCAGGTACAAAGCAGCAAGAGTGCTTTGTAATTTATTTGAAAGAAAGGAGTTATTCTCTTTTTAATCCCCTAAACAGCATTTTTCCCTCTGCAATGTGCCAAATCTCTGGGATTTTTTTTTTAATTTTAGAAAAGAAATTAATGCACAGAACAAAACACTGCCACAGAACAAAGCAGAGAGGGTTTGTTTGTCCCCAGCAAAGAAACTGAGATGACAGACAGCCTTCCACCGCAGGTACAGACCAGATCCGCGCTTCTTTGTCTTTGATGCCTCAAATTAAAATGTGGTGGAAGACTGTAATTAAAGAAAATCCTGAGAACCATTTGGCTTTTTGCATTCATCCAGTACCTCAGCCGTCGTGCCTCAAGATTTAACCCTTTGAAGGATATCTCCCCAGCAACAGGTGTTGCCTGCAAACACTCGTAACTGAAGGGGAAAGGGAGATTCACGCTGCGTGTCTGAGATTTCCCTGCAGGACAATAAGGATCGTGCTCGAGCTGGGGACCAGACGGAAAAGGGACCCTGCCCTGCAGGGAAACCCAAATCCTTGCAAATTCATATCAAGAGGAGGTTGGAGCAGAAGACTGAAGATTGGGTGTTTTCCTCCCCTTCTTCACCCTGTGCACCCCCCAGCCTTCATGCCCTGCAACTTCTTGCTTCCTAAAATCATTCTTATTCCCTTTTTTCACCCGGGTTATAAACACAGCCCTTTTCTTCGCCAGGGAACACGCCTCGTGCACAGAGTCAGGGAGGCTGAGGATTCTTTGGGCTCTATTTATGGCCATGCAAATGATTCACTGAGTGACCTCGAGGAGAGTCCTTCTCCCCAGTATGAGTCAAATCCTGTACACGCTCACAAGTGCATCTTCCATCATCCTGAGTGCACTTATCCTGCACCCGTGCTGGTGTAAATATGAAGAGAACTTGGTTCTCCTCTTCAATGCTACCTCCTCTACCCTGCTATAAAATGTGACTCATACTGGCAATTCTCCCAGTGGAAGGTTGTAAGGCTAAATTAATGTGTGCAGAGCGCTTTGAGATGCTGAAAATTGTTTTATGAATGCAGGGTATTAATAATATTAGTGTAGTTACCATAGAAGAGGAAGGTGATTTAGTGCTATTTGTGTCTGAGAATTGCCATGCACAAAAATGATGCCATTACCATAATGAAGAGGGGGAAAAAAGCTTTATCCAAGATTGATTTGTAGCAAAAAGGTGGCAAGGTGTCCTCACAAACTACCTCTTCTGTGTCCCTGATGTGTACCCCAGAGCAGTGCCAGGAGACCCCACTAGAGACCAAAGCCCCACTGGGCCAAATGCTGCACAGGCACTTGCAAGGGAGAAGCTACTACAAAGAGCTGATGAAAGGCAGTTGCGGAGAAGAGCGAACACGCTTCACCATGTTTCAGCAGCACCCTGCTCTCCAGGTCATCCCCAAGACTATTGAGCCAAGAAACACAGGTGTGATCACTCCTAGCCCCAAGCATCGCCTCTGCTCCTGATCAGTGTCCTTGACATCTCTCCCAGAGGTTCCAGAAGCCATCTGGTAAATAGATATGGATACAGAGAGCCACCTGTTTTGGTCAATCCCCAGCAAGAATTTCAGCAACAAATCAAACCACGCAGAGACTGCAGGGCTGGGGGGTGCCCGCACCCTGGGGGGACGCGCAGCACAGGCTGCAGGAGGGATCCGGGTGCAGGACCGGCTACAGCTCAGCAGCCGCTCACAGGGAAAGTGCACCAGCGAGGACCCCCAAACAGCACAGCTCTCATTAAAAAGCACCTTCAGCTTGCGGGAGCAGCTACTAAAGGTTAATCCTAAAATGAAAATCAACCCACGTTGCAAAAATGGGAAACGGCTTTCTGACCACAAAAACCCTAGCAGCTTGCTGGAAGTTGGAGCAAACTACCAGGATGAATCAGCTGGGGAAGTTTGCCCATCAATAACGGATAGCAAAAGAAAATTAAGCTACAAGAGCTGTCTCCTGTTAGCCAGATGCTTCAGCCCATGGCCTGGGGACTGTACAGTAGCAAGAGGAAACGCGAGCACAAATCATATCACAGGGCAGCAGCGAGACATTATTTATCAAAGCAGAGTGAACAAATACATTTGCATCCATTAATAGCTCCATGATCAATTACTGATAAGAACAGACTGCGCCATCCTTCTTGATCACTGAAAGCTCAGTGCTAATTTGGTCTATGGCATATTTCAGCTAATGAAGCCAACCAAATATGAATCAATCCACCCAGGGAAATAATAATGCCTAAACTTACAGTGGAAAAGAAATAAGCGTCCTCTTCTCAATACACTAAATTGATCATCTGTCAGGTTCAAGGAGGTCCGCTGGAGTTAAGGGGATATGGCAACATCTCCTGATACCTAATGGTAGCGGAGAAACAGCCTCTTTCTTAATTATCTCCCGTGGGAAGACAGAAGAAAACAGTGCTGTAGTAAACACTTAAAAACTACACACATTAATTTATGCCGGCTGTTGCCTTTGTATTTTGGAACAAGTCGGACTTTTTCCCCCCCCCCCTTAATTGTTTGATGAAATGTCCCATCAATCCTGTCAACACAAATAATGCCACTAAATAATGGATGCCCACATGCCACCCAAACGGCAGGACTGCTAATTAGAGCCCGCAAACAGATGCAAAGGTGCAGGGGGAGAGCGGTGGGCAAGAGGTGACCTCTCCTCCACCCGCTTCCAGCTCCGCGTGCCAGAAAGGAGATGGGCTGGTGGAAACCGCGGCTGGCGCCAACCACGCCTGTCACCGCAGCGTCTGGTGCCGATCAAGCACTTGGCAGCACTTCCCCCAGACCCTCCCCAGCTTCCCTGCGGACCCATTTTTAGACCGAGGACAGGACTGGATGTCCTGCCAGCAAGTCAGACATCGGCACGGTGCTCTCGCACCCCCTCCCCAGCTCGGCGGGGACCCGGGGTGGAGGACACCCAAAAGACGTGCCTCCAGCTGCGATTAGCCATGTCGCTCCGTGTGGTGGAAACTGCCTTGATCCCAGCCACAAACCGCACCTCCCGGTGAGGGTCATGATGACAAAAAAAAGGGGAAAAAAAAGGTTGTAAAGAGAAGTAGAATATGTTAATAAAACGCAACAAGGTTTCTGGGTATGTTTCAGTTCTGTGCTGCTTTTCAGCGCCTCCAACTGAAAGAGGGCAATTCATTAACTTGCTGTGTGTATGGTTGGATTATTCCTTATTATTTTGGCTGTATTGCTGCAGCTAATTTTTGGCAGCGAGAGCATACAGGTTTATTGCTTTTTGAAAAAGGTAGACCGAAGTATTCTCCTTGGAAGCAGCACCAATAATTGATTTGTCATTATTAGGGAGATAATTTACTTAAATGCAATAGCAGGCCCCCGCTGAATATTGGACCAGCTAAGTCCAGCCTCGGGTTAATGCTGATAAACGCAATTAGCGTGGACTCGTGGAGCTCTGCAGTCCCTGGAAGCACTCAGGCCGACAGGGACTGCTCACTGGAAAGCTGGATGCAAGCCTCAGACCAAATGGGTGGTGTGTAATAAGTGCTGATACGAAAATGTTGTCTTAAAAATAAGCCCAGAGTCCAGAGCAGTGAGTCCGGTTCACTACCTCCTCCCTTTTCAGCTCCCGGGTCACTGCTGGAAGGCATCTTCCTTGCAACTGAGCACCCGCGCTGTTTCAGGATGCTCCTTCCAACACACTAAATCCCAAATGAGAGCAACCCAAACCCTTCGGGTTTTGTGCAGTTTTGCTTGGCTTCAGTTTAGCAGGCTCATGCGGTGCATGGGATCGTGCAGGTGCTTGGCACCCGTATCTACGTGCTCGGAAGGGAAGCGTATGGCCGTCGATGCCCTCATTTATCACAACCATCCAAAGGCAGCCCGGGCTGAAGGTCCCAGCTCCATCTGAGGTGAACTTGCATCTGTCAGCCTCTTCCAAAAGCCCACTGAAGCCGACAAGACAAACTCTAAGTACAGAGAGGGCTGCACGGGGCGCTGGGAGAAGGCAGCCGGTGCTCAGGGTGCAGCAAGCAGCACTTATTAGAAATAGTGGCAGCATCCGCACTCCTTACCTGTGCATCACGCTGTCACCCAGCGAGGAGCCCACAGACTCACACGTGCACGTAACAAAGATGTTGTTTAGCAGCTTGTCAGCAGCTGTAAATTGGCCAAGGAGCGGAGCCGTTTGCATTCTCCGTGGGGCTTGAACTGAGAATTAAAGAGTGGCAGCAACTGCTGCTGCTGCCTGATGGAGCAAATCAATTCTCTCCCTCCCTCCTTTTCCCCAGCACCTCCCCAGCCTGGATTCATCGCAGGGTTGGCCACATAGGGCAACGTTAGCCAGACAGTCCTTCAGAGCCAGCAGGAAAAGACAGCAAGAGAACAGGGCAATTAACCTGAAAGGCCCCTGGAGAATGAAGAAAGGAGGAGAATGGGGTAAAATTCAGGATCTGAGCCCTCCATCTGTCCGCACGTTGCTTTAATTGATCTGGGAGTCAATCAAATCAGCAGCAGCTTTTACTCAGCTAATCTGAACTCTGTGCAAAGCAAGCAAATACAGGGCAAAAGGGCAGAACGGGATCCTCCAGCATCTCTGCCCATCACAGATGAAAGGTCTGACACAGGTAACAAATCAATCAGTGGAAAGGGAAGGCAGGGCAGGACAGCAAGGCACGCCGCACCGATCGCCAGCTGATTATGTGGTATGTCGAGACCAGGTTTATAACGATGGAGAAATTCAAAGACACCTCTGCATCTAATCTGATTAGGACCAACTACGCAGCCAGTGCCCAGCACCACCACTCGGTGATTAAACACCTTCATAAGCGACCCAGCAGGTCTGGTGCTGCTGTCCCTGGGATGGGGGGGGAACAGACTTGCTGGGCTACAGGCTTTAGCCATCTCCTGACAGCTTCTGCTGCAGCCGTACCCCTTCACCCTCTCTCCAGCCAGCTCTGACTGCTGTTTCCTGGGCCAAAAAGTAATTAGGAGGAATGGTTTGTAAAGGCGGGCCATCAATAACCCACCTTAAAACGGTGATGCGTGGGAACCAGGCAGTCCATCACAAGGCAGTGACAGATCGCCCAGCCAGCAGACCACAGAGAGAGGAGTCCTCCGGCACATTAATCATCCGCAATCCCGGGATAACCTTGGAGACCTTGCCAAACATTAACAACACTTGCCTTCATCCCTGCCACTTGCTGCTTCTCCTCCCCTTGCTCTTTTCTCATCCTTAGTTCCCACTTTCCTCATGTCCTCCACATAGCACCCTCCCAATGTCTAAATGCCTTTGGTGAGCAGGAGTAATAGATACGGGTAGGAAGATCCAGGGCTCCTGCCCACAGCTCTGCTATTTCCACATTATTCAGGTGCGCTAACGCTCACCCCGGCAGTAGCTCAGTGCATTATCCAGAGTGATGAACATCATTCGCATCCTTGCCCTGAACAGCACCATGCTCAAGCCACGCAGATCCGCTGCTGCCCTCCCACCTTTCCCCGTCCCGCACACGTGCTGTTACAGTCCCAGTCTCTGCAAACGCAGCAGGCCCAGCAGCACCCACCCACGCTTTTTTGCAGAGGTAGCAGCCTGCCGGTGCCCCTCCGCTCAGAGGTGCTGCCCTTCCCCAGTGCCCCCGCTCCCAGAGCCAGCAGTCTCACTGCGTGCAGAAGCGTAATTAGTTCAGTGTGGTTGCCTTTTGTACAGCAACATCTGTTTTGCATGGGCAAGGGAAAAGGAGGGAAGTAGTAAACATCATCTTTATTTTAGAAGGAAGAAAAACATTAAAAGCCTCTACACTGCCCTTTCCAAAGCCCTCTGGCTTTCTGATTTCTCTTCAGAAGACAATTCTGTTATTGCAACCAGCTCCGGGGAGCTGTTTTGTTCTTGTGAGTGGTGCACATGCAGAGAAATTACGCTTCTCCTGAAGAGCTCTTACGTGCATAGACATACTCTGTCAATGCCCAGCCCGGATGATTAACCCCAGGCTTTGGCTCTCCCATTCAGTCTGTGATGGTCTGCGGAGGCGTCTACTTTCCCCCTGCTTTAGGAATGGAGAGTGCGAGACGGAGACGCTTCCCCTCTTGTTTTCTTCTCCTCTATACGGAAAGGTCAGCTCCAGCCTTGCCAAAACTGTGC
>NW_008824285.1:1489840-1491685 GCF_000699105.1 Pygoscelis adeliae | reverse complement strand
GCTGAACCCAGCTGCTGGCAGGAGATGGAGTTGGAAGAATGAGGCTGCATCCATCTTTTATGAAAGAAGCTGTTTTGCCATCTTGCTCTCTCACTGGGCATGGATAAAAATGTGGCTGGATAATGACCTGCTGATGATGTTTCTCAGTTTAAGGGTCTTTCAAAGCATCCCCAGGCACCAGCTGGAGTCAGGGGGAGGAAGAGCTTCAGAATATCCTTGTCTACAAGTAGTGTTTGTGCCTGCACATCTCTGGATCTGAGGGGGTGCTTTCTAGGGACAGGGACAGATGTTCAGGCAGAAAGCAGCTGTCTGCACATGCTACCTCTGCCCAGATGTTTGCTGGTCCCCTCTGGCAAGGGGCTAGCCCAAAAACCAGGATGCAACCGTGCCCTGCTGCCTGGTGCACCCCCACATCAGCAACTGCATCCCCCATCCCCGCAGGGAATCTCCTTACTCACCTTACACAGGACTCAGCCTCAAGTCTGGGAACCTCTAATCAGGGAGGACCTTTATAATAACTGTGGGTTATTACAAGATGAAAGGTTATGTAAAAAAATAATGTAATGGCCATGGCTGTACCCCCTGTGCGTAACCACCACTCCTGTAACCAGAGCGGTACACAGAGTTTCCAACCTCCCGGGGAGACATCAGGTTTAGAGTTTGTGCCAGGGCTAATCCCTTCCTGGAAGAAACATGTGCCTCACTGAAAATAAACATCCCCATCAGCAGCAGATATAAGCCTGTATTCTGCAATGTGATTCCTATCAGCTTTAATCTTATCCCTCAGGCTTACCACCTACCCTCCACATGTGCCGCCTCCTCACCAGAGACGGCGTCTGCAAACTCTGCCACGCAGCTCTGCCCTGGCTTTTCAGTGGGTACATCAGCACCGAGAAGGTTTTTGGGGAGGTTGCCAGTTCAAAGTGGTGGGCTGGATCAGGTACCAGGTGATGGCTCACGCCCTGGTATAAACCCTGGGACTTTGGAAGAGTTGGAAGCCATGTGAAGTTCACACCGCCTCGGCTGGCGGATGCTCTCTTGCTCTGGGCTGCGCTCCCAACATGAGTACTGGGAACACCTTGTTTTACCATTACCAGTTGACAAAGATTAAACAGTATTAGAAGGGGTAAATTGGCAGAGCAAGTCTTTGAAGCCCAGACTAATACCAATGGGTTATCTCCTTTCAGTTCTTAGGGCTGGGATGAGAGGAACAATTAGATCATTAGGGATCCTCTCTAATTGTGCCATGATGAAACAAGTAATCAATGCCTGACGCCTCCTCTGCACCAGCCACAGGGGACAGGCTGCTCTCTGCTCAGATCTTTGCCTCCCTGGAGCACAGACCAGCTTCGTTGTGTTTACTCTGCAGCAGCTACTCTGCCCCCAGATTTTGGCATGCAGAGGCACAGGCTGGTGCTATTCCTCTCCCTGTTTACTTCAGCCTAGAAGAGGTAAAGCAACTCTTCATCCCCATCCCAGGAGGAATTTCCAAGGCAAAGAATTTGAGGAAGAAACTGTTTTTGTTGTTGCTACAACATTTGGTACCAATCTTCTCTTTCAGGTGCTCCAGAGATTAATTTTGCATCATCTGTCTCTCACTCGGGTTTCTGGCCCGATAATATCACAGCACAGACTACAGAAAGGTTACAGCAGCACCAGCGCATGCTCGATAGGAAATACCATTAGGGAGTGGGATGTGTGACAGCTGCTGCCTACAGCTGCTGCCAGCCACCGAGAGCATCTCTAAAAGCAAAGTCACAGCAAGATAAAGTTACAACAAGACTTAAAGCAATATAGTGTTTCTGTGCACCTCTCACTTAAATGGCTGTTGGGCTGAACCGTCTC
>NW_008824285.1:1477217-1489814 GCF_000699105.1 Pygoscelis adeliae | reverse complement strand
GAGCCAGTGCTGTCTGTGCCCTACCAGGAGGGATGGACACGGGCTGGAAATGCAGCAAAGTGCCTCAAGCAGACACCCGGCTCCTCTTGCTCTTTGCTTTCCTCTCTGCTTTGGAAAGCAGGGGCTGAATGGGCAGAATTGAAAAAGTCTAAGCAAGGGCAAGTTTGTTGGGCAGCTAAAGATGACATCTAAATGGAGAATGAGGGGGGGTGTGTAAAAAATCTGCTGTTATTGCAGCTCGGCTCTCAGGACCACCTGGGTGATGCTCCCCAGTGAGGCAGGAGCAGTGGTACCTGGCCACAGCTTTCAGCAAAAACATGCCCCAAAGAAATCACAGACATCCAAACCACATGACAATCCCACATCCAAACCAGCACTCTGAGCACATCCAAAATCCAAGCCAAGATTCACCAGGCAAATATAACCTTAGTTTGTAAAGCCTTGCCAAATCCCACCATCCCCGAGCGGGGCACTCCTGGGTTGTGGGAAAGATGGGAGGCAGAGTCCTAAAGTCTGGCTGGAGAAGGGATTTTCACCACTTAAGGCCATCCTGGTCCACGCGGCTCCGAGTGAGTTGGCAGATTTCCACCTCGGAAAATACAGCTTCAACTGTATTTTCGGAAGGAGACAGCCCTCATCCTTTTGCATGACTGACTCCTGCCATCTAGTGCTGCTCAGCAGCCCCGGCTCCCCGCAAACCCCGGCTGCGCAGCCCGCAGCGGGGCCGAAGGCCAAGTGCAAAAGCTCACCAGGGACCCAGGGAAATGGCTCTTTCCAACGGGTCATGACACGGGCCAGGGCTTTGGGGCAAAAATCTAAGAGGAGCCCAAAGAAGGTCAGACAGGAGAGCAGAGGTCAGAGGAAGAGGGTCTTGGCAATGCTGTAAGGGGGGATGGAGAACAAGGGCTCTTCTCTGGCAGCTGCTCCTCAGTGCCCAGCACAGCTCGAAGGCAGAGGCTACACCGACCTGCAAAATCAGTCTGGGTGACCTCCTGGCGAGCGTGTTTGCTGCAGGGGCTGCAGACGTACCAGGAGGAAAGCCAGGCGCTGGCAGCCCCAGGCAGGCTGCCCTGCTGCCCTCGGAATTAAGAGCCTTTTCATGGGGCTGGGGCCAGAGGGGTTTCAAATGTGGAGTGCGAAAAGCCCCCCTGGCTGCTCCGCACTCCCACCCAGCACTGCTGCTTTGGGCCCTTGCAAGCTCACGCTTGCACGGGCACAGCTCCGGCCTTGCAGGCGGGGTCGCACACGTGTTGCAGGCAGGAACAGCCCTTGTCCAGCTCACATCTTTGAGCCACGCAGCGTGCAGTTCTGCTCGCCTCTCCCCATTCAGCCCAAACCCACACACAATCCTTTTTTTTTCCCCCTGCATAACCATCGTTTTTTTCCTGGCAAATCCATCGGTCATTCAGCTGCACGTGCATCACCTGGACCAAGAGGTTTGTGCTGGAAAGCCGTGCTTGCAGGGCTGAGGGGGTCTCACACCCCCTGCGCCCCACTAACTCCCCAGCTATGATGCTTCCTCCCTCAGGGCTGCTTGCCTCCATCCCTGCATCGCTCCCCACCACCGACACCCTGGCAGAGCCTTTCTCCAAGTGCTTTCACTATAATAAGTGGAACCATTAGGCAAATTTGTTATTGACTGTTTCATATTAGACTACTTTTTTTGTACTTTCATGGCAACATGACTAATAAAAATGCACTTTATCTTTCTGGATTTATGGGTTCGTAAAGCTGCTTTCGTGTACCTTGGGGAATCAGGGGATTAGAGCTGTATTAAATATCTCCAGTGAAAATGCCACTCAGGTGAAAAGGGGGAGGGAAAGGGGGGGAATTCAAGGGCAAGGAATGAGCAGAAGCAAACTTGGCAAAAAATATGGTTTTAATATATTATCCAAAGAATAAAAACCTCAAAAAAGTTATCACCAGGCAGGAGGAATTCATAATACCACTGCTTGTGAATTCTGCCTGGGAACTTCCTCCGTAGCTGAGAGTCATTAAGTAAAAGTGAGATACCAACACGTAGCCTACCTGGACGGAGAGGGAAGGAAGGAAAAGGTGGGGGGAAACTGTCATTAACACCAATCACTCCTCCCTCCACAAAGAAATTAATGCGTATCAAAAGCAGGAGATATTTCCAGCCATGGAAGGAAATATTTCCCATGCAGCAGGAGGGCGCTCTGGGGATGCAGGTTTGCACCGCTCCCGGCGGGGCTGGAAGAAGGACGGGGGAGCAGAGAGAAGGGACGACCTTGCACAGCAATGACAAACGGCTTCAGGGATCGCCAGGTATTACCCACAGCTACGGTTTATTTGTAGTCTGCATGCAGTCTTATCTCTGAAGTCTTGTCTTGTACCTGAGATAATTTTGCTATTGGAAATTATTATCTCATCCCAAATGGTTAAGACTTTTGGCCAAAAATGTCAAAATGAAACAAAACCTTTGAGGAAGTTAATTTTGTTACAAAGTCGTCTTTTCAATAAACAATCACTTTTACTGGAAAGTCATCAATACTGAGTTATCTTCACAAAGCCTTTGATTTCAGCCAAACTACTTTTCCACTCTGGTTAAAGCATTTCAAGCCTTGTCACTGCAGCTGGTGATCTAATCAACAATCCAGAGGAGTTAGTCAGGATTTATAGCAGTATGAGAGCAGAATCCACAGCGCTCACTACAAAGTGCTTTAGGATCTGTTACCAACAGAGTTAAGCTATTAAGTTCTACTTTTCGATGAGCTTTAGCAAAAGGCGTAAATTAGGCTGTTGGGGTTTTTTTCATTTATTTATATCCATCATTTCCAGGCCTGAATCTCTTTGGTGACATAGACCTGCTCTCCCATGCAAGTTGTCCCCTCTGCCCTGCGGTCACCCCCAGAGCAGAGATTAGCCCCTGCATTTTGATGCTGCATTTTCTCCTCCCTTTCCTTTGGAAAAGAGCCTTTGGAGAAGTTTACCCACAATAAACACACACTTGATTTACAAACACCCCACTCTGGAGACATCTGAAGAGAGGGGTATATATCGCTGTAATTAATCCTCTGAGGGCACTAATGGCATAGGCAGCACTGCTGGCGTAAGTCAGTTGCTACTAAACAGCTTGTGTTATCTAAGGAACAAACGTGTTTCACACCCAATAAACATCCCTGGTGATGAGTGTTGCTAAACAGACTGTAAATCTGCCCCCACCTCCCCGCACACACGGGGACAGGCACACGGAGTGTTCCCCAAAGCAGTCCTCCTCTTTACAACAAACCCTCTCGGCATTTTTCTTCAGCTCACCATCCAGGGAGGGGATGGCTTTGCTGCAAACTCCTTAGGACAGGATCCATCTCCATGGGTCAGTCGCAGTTGCAGGCTGCTTACCCCCAACATACTGGTAATTATGCATGAAGTCACTGCTCCACTGCCAGCACAGATGTGCCCAGTGGCTGAAGCAGTTTAGATCTCTACAACACCACATTTTTTCCCCAAATTCATGGCTAACCAGAAACAAGCACCATTTTATTTAAGCATCCCTGGATTCAGACTCCCTGGGGCTGCAAATGCCTCTACTTTGGTGCCGAGATATTTTCCCAACCAGCCAGTGCATCAGCAGTGATTTGAGCTGAGCTCCAGCCGGGTTTCTCGAGCACTGCCCTCCTTTAAACGTCTGCACACACAGCTGGGTGCTTGCAGAGATTTCCAGCAGAGTCAAGCAAAGGCTCAGCAGGCCCTTTACAAACTTCAGCCAGATGCTTTCCTTTGGCTTCACCTGAGACACATCGTCCCCACACTACAAAAGCTGCCCCCACAAGCTGCAGGACACAGCAGGATCACCAGCCCCACCATGTGCTGTGATGTCCCTGGGAGCGACCACTCCTGAATCTGGAGAAAACTCCCTCCTTCTGTCTCTTTTTGAGACAGATCAAAAGCAAAAGACCATATTATACTTAAAACCCATGATATAATAATAACAAGCTCTGTGATGATGAAAAGAGAAAACAGTAATATGAAATACCAGGTGAAAAACATCCTGTCTTAGCTCAGTTTATATTACTTATGTTTATGACAGCACTATCATACCAGCCACAATAAGATGAACAACAGGATAGATCAGTAAATATTATCGTCCTCCTGCAGAAAGAGAGAGCACAAGTCCCAGAGGTGTTTAAGCAGTTTGCCAAGCCCAAAAAGTGACAAAATCCAATACAGGCTTTGCGAGAAGAGGTTCCCAGAGCCCCCCGCCGCATCCAGCTCCCCCACAACACATATGGTTACAGCTCTGCGTTTTAGAGCACAAGAAATAGGGGATCAAGCAGTGGGTTGCAGCAGCCATCTACACGGCTGCTGCCCAGTAGTAGTAGGATGTATTGTTTTCATTCATCTACTCCCTAACTACAAAGTCCTTGTCTGGCTCACCTGTAAAGAACCAGGTGGTGCAAAGCACAGAGTTTTCCTCCACTGCTTCCAGGAGGGGCTGGCTGTTTAAATATCTTTATTAAAGCTGATCCTAAGCTCTTTAGGTCAGAAATTGTGTCTTCTTTGTTATGTACAGTCTTGCCCCGATGGATTATTGTAAAGGCAAATTCAAAGTGGTGCGAGGCTCTGCGGTACCAGGCTGTGAGCACCGTCCGAGCTCCGAGATGGATCCCACCTCTCCCTGCCGGGGGAAGAGCTCAGCACATTTCAGAGACCACAGGGAAGGGAACAGCTGTGGCAGTTGCACTGGAGCAACTATCTTAAATTAAGGGAGAGTGTGTCAGCTGCTGGAAACAGGGATCTATTTTAATGGTGCAGTGGTTTACACCAAGAGCCCAACTCAGATATGTCAGTTCTACATACATATACACAGACACAAAACAGAGGATTAAAAATCCCTGGGGTATTGATTTTCATGTTTCAGGCCATAAAAACCATCTGGGATAGTTTCACATGCTGGTGAAAGAGGCAGACAAATGTCAAATGCAGTGAGAAAAATTGGAATATGCAAACGATTTTCATCAACTATAGGCAATCAGCCACGTTGCTGCTCGCGCCACGATTCTGCTCAACTTCCAAAATAGTTTTCTCGAGTCTCATTTTCATTCCACAATTACCTTTTCTTTCTAACAATCAGATACTTGCAAACAATCATCCAGAGGACTCAGGGAAGAGTTATACTAAATGCAGGAATGTAGTAAAAAAAATTTCTTGTTAAAATATTACATTACCTTTCAGATACATATAATACCACAGAGAAAATTTGGAGTTCAGGAACACACATTCCAGGATTATAGAAAATCAGATTTTGCTCTCCAGATTACCAGGGTTTCACCAGACAGAAACCCTTAGTGTGTATGTACTATTTTATAGCCCGATTACCTCGGTAATACCTTTTCTCTGGACACACACATTTAACTGTTTCAGAAACCTTAAAATTACACAGTTACAGTTACATTAGGTAAAGACACAATTCTGCTTAGGGATTTTGGTAGTGATGTGCATTTTAAGTACAACTCAAACATTTTCTCACCAGGTGGAATTTCCCTGCATTGCCAGGTAGGAGGGTTTTACTGATCATTATTTTAATTAACATCAAACCTATTGAAACAGTGGGCTGAATCCCTCGCTGTTGTACAACACGCTTCAGTTCATTCCCATCCATCCCCCTCTGCTTCAATGGCATGACTTAGCTCGCACCGAGCACACACCTGAGCCTCGGCTGCCTTCGCTGCAGTGAATGCTCTGACCTGCAGCCTCCTCTGGGCCCCGTGTTTCCCACGGTCACCTCTTGGGAGATGCTTTTCCTGCCGTCTTCCCTTTTTTTTCTCCTTTCCTAAGCAGACCAGTGAACACTTCCACTATTAACTTTTAATCACGGGTCTTGAAAGCTTTATGCGAGTGTTAAACCTCTGTCGGTGCTAATAAAACCATGGAGCTGGAAATATTTGCCGTTGGGAGGGTGACTACAGAGAGAAGGAGGAAGGGAGAGCTGGGGAGACCCAAGGGACAGTGCTCTGAAGGGAAGATAAAGACAACGGAAACTTTGAGAGCTGATTTTCTGTAGCTGGCAGGGAACTGGCCTGCAATTTTCAGGAGACAGAAGGACTTCTGTCTCTGGGAGTTTCCTCTGTCAACTTCACAGGCAGCAGTGGAGGCTCTGCTGGTTTCTCCTGGATTAAAAGCGCTGCTGTTGCCTCCTGGAGATGCTTGAACAACTCTGTTTAGAAACAGTCTCCCTCAATGTCACGTAACTTCCACCTTCCTCTGCTTCAAAAGAGAGAGGGAGAGGGCAGGTTGCTGATTTTCACCAAACCTGGATGATTTCTCCCTTTCAGAGGACAGCTGCCCACTGCTAACTCCCACTACCTGCTGGAGCCCTTCCTTTCTCCTTTCCTACAGGAACTGTTCCCCCTGGGTTTCAATTACCCTTCCCAAACCCTGCCAGGCACTAATGCTTGCTTTCTTCCACACTCTTTGGGAGGATAAGGCTCTCAAACTGCAACAGCAACCTTCAGCAACCTTGCTGGAATTGAGATTTCAGCAAGTTTAACAAATGCAAGGGGATGGCCACCACCGTGCAGAAAGCCATCCCAGGGACTTCAAACCCAAAGCGTCCTCCAGCCACTGAGCAGAGCTCCTCCTTGCATGGCTGTAGTAGCAGCCACCACAGACACGGCTTCCAAACACAGCCCTGGCAGAAGAACCAGAGCTTCATTACAATGTGCCACTCTGCAATTAAGTACTCACCTGAATGTTGATGGGGATTGGAAAGGAGAGAGGGGTAGGAGCACCTGGGCTGCAACATTTAGATATTAATACAAAAAACATATACTGATAACTTTTTCTCATTATTTCCATGTTATTGTAATTTCATGCAAACTTCTTTTCAACACCGCTCCTGATGGCTGCTACTCTTGTTCTGAGCTGGATCTGTCCCCCAACAATGCTAATAATGGCTTCCGGATCATTTTTATTCATTTTGTGTTTCACTCACAGTACTTCATGTGACTTATGTATCCCCCGAAGCTCATATTTCTATTTGAATTGCAGGGCAAGTAGTGGGTTTTAACATTCTGACTGCACACACATTCTCCTTTCCCTCAAAATGAAAGGTCATTTGAACTTTGAATTGCATTAGCATGACATTTTTCTACTAAATTACCCTGGCTGCACTCAGTCTGAAAAGAAACAAACCCCTTTCAACTTTGTGTAGGTTATGTGGATGTCTAAACACCAGAGGCAATGCATGGGGGACAGAAGAGGAGGGGAAAGGTCTGCAGCACTGCCTGGCACCCTCACCCCAGGAGAGACAAAGCCCATCTGTGAGTCCTCCAGATCTGAGCCAGGATCTACCTGATCCCTTTCCAGGGCAGACTTGGAGCACGGAGGTTTGAACATCAGTCACTGACTCATCAGCAGCCAGTGCTGCCAGCAGCACCAGCTCCATGTAGCTGGGACGGCTTCACATCTACATCTCTGAGGACAACACATCAACTTCTGCAGACCATCCACCCACCCACCCCTGCCCTTGCACACCCCACATCCCTCTTCCTGGCCCCTGCAGGATGATGGGTGTAAGCAGCATCAACATTTAGAGACTTGGTTTTCAATGCCCACCCCCATGGGCTGCATCTCTTTGGTGGTAAAAAATGTCCCTGCTCCCTGCTTTGGGAGGTTTTCAGGTTGCAGGATGCCAGGTCCCGCTCAGATCCAGGGGAGTTTTTTGTTGGTTTTGGGGTTTGTTTGGTTTTTTTTAAGACAACCATGTGGTATCAACAGGTGACAAATGTTTTAGGCCTGGAGAAACATTTCAACTGCCTGTGCCATCACAGCTTCCCCCTCAACTCACAACCTGGTTTATCCCCACCATTCATCCAACCTCATCAGTGGTTTGATCCAAGTGACTCACACTTGACCACCACGTTTTATATTATGAGACACTTTTCCACGCCCAAACTGGCTCCTCTCAGGATGAATCTCCTGGCTCTGTAGACATCTGCCTCTCACATTTACAGGCAATGCATTTCCATCTGAAGAGGAATTTTAAAACTATTAGTCAGGGAACACAGCAGATAGTAACTATAGCAATGCATCAATCACAGCATGGTAATTACACACCACCGGGTTGCCTGTAAAAGCTGGTCTACCTGGCAGAAAATGGCAGTAATCAGCCTATTGGCAGCAGACAATACAGCATCATTTGTAATTCTTATGGCTGCATGTTCTTCATTTCACAGGGGCTGGATGCTAATCAATGAGTTGCCATAGTTACCTGACATCCCTGGCCATCAATACACAATGAGATGCAAGGAAATTAGAGGGGCTTTTAGTCACTACTGCTGGGGAGGAGTTGGGGGACCTGGCCAGCTTTAAAATTCCCTCCACGCTGTGCCTACAGGTTGGAAGCTCTGAGCTTGGGCAGATGGTTTGAACTCTGCTCCTGGCTTCTCCTCGATGACCAGAGTGATGCAGCCAGAAGAAACTAACTTACATTCTGAACACCACAGCCACCTCCCAGCCCCGTGCACTGAAGAGGGTCCCTGGAAGAAGTTGAGGGGTGGCAGAGCCACAGTGCATCTCCACAGAAGGACAAGGGGCATCTCCTAACGGGGAGCAAGGCACTGTCTCTAGCCCATAAGCCAACAGCACAGACATGGCAAACGAAGATTGAGGCTGGAAAATGGAGGAAAAGGCAGTCAGATGGCATTGCCAAGTTCACACAAGGAACCCACAGCAGAATGCAGCACAGGCTGTCCAGTGAAACAGGCAAAGGCTGCCCACAGCAACTGCCAGCCCATAGGCTTGGCCAAGGTCAGAAAGCAAAACCTGCTCCAGTGTCAGAGACATTTCATCCTAGTCAGGCTTGTGTTCCCAGGATAGCAAGGTTTTTTGCTAATAACCTAATTACTTTAATATGCATCTGTATTAAAAAAAGAAAATGACATTTGATGTTCATGAAATTTAAGTCTAGTAATGAATCAATTTCCTAGATTGTTCTTATTAAAGTAATTAAATTACCTGTTGTGTGTTGGAATCTCCTGGGAAACCATGAGAGTTTTTCCTCTCTTTGGGGGGTTTCGGGGAGTCACTGCTCTGGGGACCCAGCATACAAGACATGCCAAGGGCACTGTTGGCCACGCAGTGGCAGGGCAAGGCGGCCGGGTATCCCCGGCTTCACAGCAAGCTCCAGGGAGTGACCTGCTCTGGTGCAGCAGCTCAGCCCTTTTTAATTGAAGGGTCATCTAAGCTTTTTCAAGAAAGCCTCTCAATAGCAGCTAGCCTTTTCTAAAACCATCCCAGGATTACCATCTGCAGCATTGCCTTTGTATTTCGTTTATAACCACATAAAAGGTAGACTGAACCTTAAAGGGTCATTCTGTTTGTCTCCATTCCCTCTTTGCTTGAATGCACAGGCACAGCCACAATGATTTAAAAGATAAACATCCACAGGGATTTCACAGACCAACCACGCCAAGTTTCATGGATGAAATGAGATGGAGCAGGACAGAAAAGGCACTGAGGGGCAGCCCGACTGCTGATTACTGGAGGACACAGGTTTTAGGATCAGCAGTTCCTGGCCCAGCACTGGTAGAGTGCAAAGACCAATGTCCAGAGCAGACTGCAGGAGTAAAGAGGTGAAGTATTTTTAATTACACTCTGGTTTTAGGATTGATGCTCCCCCTTTCTGTGCCATCACTTCTCAGCTAATGTGGAGGATGAGATCCAAGGAGCTGCCTGCTACCCATAGGCAGGAGAAAACCAGACAGCAAAGCCCAGCACAGGTTGTTGCTGCTTTATAATCATCCAGTCCAAACTATTCATATGCAAAATGCATGAGCTCCATCTATTAGTGGTGCCATTCTCAGGTGGCTCTCAGCAGGCCTCTTGGCATGGAATGAGGTTTGTTGATGCAAAATAACACACAGTGTAAACATGTTTTAGTATGCATGAAGAGTAGGACCAAAACCACTCAAGAATGAGGCGAGGACAGAATGAGGAGGCTGGCCAGGCCTCCCCTCACAGCCTCGGCCAGCAGATACTCAACCACTCATCTCTGCCTCCTGCCAGGTATCTGCTCTCCCCTTGGCAGGCTGCAGACAACAAGGTTCTCCCTCCCCCCCGGCTGAAGCAGAACCACTCAGCTGCTGAGTGGTTCAAAATGGGACTGTTCTTCCCTCCCCTACAGCGGGACAGTCCCATGGGAACATAGGTTCCAGATCCTCAAATCCCTACAAAAACCACCAAGCAAAGTGCAAAGGCGCAAGCTGGCACAGAGATACAGGATCCCGGCACCGGCCCGATTCCTGTTCACCCACCTCACAGCCAATTCCTTCATTCTTTGCACAGGACCACTTTTGCCCTCTTCCCCAGGGCTCGAGGTGTTTTCCCCCTTGGCTGTCCCCAAGGAAAACCCCCGAGGGGCTGTGCTGCCCTGTCCCAGCACCCTTTTCCAGGGTGACCCCCAGCACATTTGGAAAGCACCCAGTCCCTCACTCATTTGGAGAGGAAACAACTTCTTGCTGTTCTGGTCTTGTTTTATTATTGTTATTCCTTTAGAGCAAGATTTTTTTTAAAAAAAAAGGAAAAGCTGGCATCAGGGACACTTGCAAACAGCACCAGCAGCCTCTTGTGGGCAAGGCGAGTCCTACAGCTCCGAGCACCCAAACCTCAGGCCCTGGGCTGCAGGTGCTTGTGCAAGTTGTCTCATTGCTCACTTGGGTAAGGAAACGCAGCACAGTCAGGCCCTCATCTCTCCCTCCTTCAAGACCTAAAAATAAAAGTAAAGCGAAACACCTATCCGCAGGCAGGATGCTAGCAGTCCATGCTCACCTCTGGAATCTGGCCTCAATAAACACTTTAAGACCAAACTCACCACCCCCGACTACGTTACGCCTCTGCTCAGTGCACAGATCTGCTAACAGAATTAACCAGGAATTACGTGTAAATGACATTACATTAGAAGGGCTTCTCTTGACAAAATTACCTTCTGACTAAGCAATTAAATCAGCTTTCTCTACTTATTGCACTGTCTAGGCTGAGTGCTGACTTCAAGTCACACTCTGCACAGATAAGCCAGCCCTTATCTTGTCAGCAATCCTGTTTTCTCCTCCAGTGTCTCCCACTCAGGAAAATCATGGCACAGCCATGATTTTATCTCGCAGTAGGACCACTCAAACCAGATGCCACTCAGCTTGCTCCAGGCTAACCTGGGATTTACTTAGAATATTGTCTTTAACCTGCTGCCACTTGGTAAACACAGTGTAGATATAGGAGACAGCCCGCAAATACAGTAAGGACTAAGTAGACAAGAAGGGGGAAAATATTTTGCCCAAGACTATCCAATCCCAAGAACTGTGCCAAAGCCAGCAGCATAATCCTCTCAGCTCACAGCAAGCACAAAATTGCTAAATCCCACTCCCTCCCCAGCAAAATCCTGTCTGTCCCCACCTCTACAACCCCACATAATCATCTTTTCAGGTTCCTAATGCAGCTTTTTAAGTAAGATGGACCCTCTCAAGAGGATACAAATCTTTACCACGGGGTGAGCAATAATTAGAGTTTTTATGGAAAGGCCCAAGATGACTGGAGCCGATGGAACATCCATCCCAAAGCCGCTCTGCAGAGTGGGCTGCGGCCAGCCCAGGGAGCAGCAGAGCCCAGGGCAGTGCCAGCTCCTCCGGACTGGCACCAGTCCCCCCCCATGATCCCCTCCTCACACAAGGTACCAGCCTTTTGCTGGGTTCCTAGCAAAAGTCTCAGCTCTGCCCCCTCCCAGGGTTTTCTCTCCATTAACCAGCTGGCTGCACAGAGTTGCCAAGTGCAAGCAAACAGGGCAAACCACCCATTTCACTCCAGAAACATCACAGCTCCTGGTGCTTTTCAGAAACAAACAGTCCCCTGAGCAGGGAAAACAGCAGGCCCTTTTTCCAGAGGCATTTTGTATTGAAAATTCTCCCACACCCCTAAAAGCCAAACCCTGGCTACAGACCAGATCGCAGACCACCACCTGCAACACAGCTATCCCACATCTCCCTTCCCCGCACTTTGGAGAGGACGCAGAGAGCAGCCAGGAAAAGGGTTTGCATCTCTCTTTCTGCTCCATTTTTTCCTTTGGGCTGTTAATTGCTAACCAGAGAACAACACCCACACGCTCAGGTGGCTGCGTGTCTGGGACCACTCTGTCCTGCCACCGGAGGAACAACTGCAAAGCACACAGTCCTACCCATACCCGCCTTAACCTGGCCAGGTAACAACCAGAGCAACAGCACAGACCGCCCGGGCACACGCACACTTACCTGGGTCAGCAGGCTCTGCCGCAGCTCCTAAACCTCCAGCTTTTCCACCTGCAGCCAAAACCCTCTATGCTCCCCAGGAGCCCTTTTATGGGCTTCATCCCACCCACTTGCACCACCCTTGAGTGCTCCCCAGGTGCCAGGAATTCCCTAATTGCCCTCTGCTCCCAATTAACCCTTTCAGTTCTGCTGTGGGGTACCTGCACACTCATGGCTCTGCTTTTGTGGGCATCCCCTGTCTCCCAAAAAACAGCCCTTACACACCTGAGCCTCCTGCCCTGGGTTGAGAGGCCCGTTGCTGCTGTGACGGCTGGGGTGGGCTCTTGGGGGGAAAAAATGGCATTTC
>NW_008824285.1:1471716-1477135 GCF_000699105.1 Pygoscelis adeliae | reverse complement strand
TTTGATAGATGTGCAAATCCGGGAGGTGTGTGGGACTGAACTGAGACGGAGCCTGCAGAACTGCTGATGGGTCACTGGGCTGTTTGCGGCAGAGGCAGCTCTCCTGGCTGCCCGAGCGAGGATGGGGAAAGTGTCAGTCTCCTGCCTCCCCCGACCAGGCTTAGCTTAAATCAACTTGAAACTGGTTTAAACTACTCTGGAGAAAAAGCAGAGAAGAATAGCTGCTTCGGGTTTTGCCCTGATTTAGTGAAGCCAGTTTGTATCTGTGTTTATGCAGATCCCACTTTAATAAATCCCTGGATTACTGCTTGCGTTTTTAAGTGATTTAAGTTGATCTCAGGGATTCGAATTTGCAACAGTGTAGCCAAATCGGTATTTCACACCAGGGCAAAATAAATAAACAAATCGTGGAGACGAGCGCTTAGACCCTACTGAAGCTGATTTCACATGCACTGACTCCTGCTCCTCCCCAAATGAAGCAGGGGAGGCTCTCATGCCGAGCTGCGCTGCATCCCCCAAACTGTCCCTGTGGGGCCTTTTAACCCAGTTTAAACATCCTGTATTTGAGTTGGGATAAAACCTCATTACGAAAGCTCTCCTTTCAGCTCAGCAATGGATGCTCCCTGTTCCACGGGGCTGTTCTCTGTCTAGTTGCAGTGGATACACCACATTTTCTTCCTGCACAGAGAGCTGGGGTTAACCGATGACCAGAAAGTGCCATGAGCCCCCCCCAGGAGCCTTGGCAAAGGCAGGATGCAGGGTCCAGCCATGGGTGCAGGCAAGGGTAAATGCAAGGGGTTTTTGCATGCACCAAATCAACAGATCACCAGTTCCCCTTGAACGATGGCTGCTATTGCCTCGTCTCTGCTCAGGTCTGAGGACTCCTGAACCGTGACTGTACTGGAGCAGAGGCAAGGGCTGAGTCACGATTTAGAAAAAAAACCACTTCCCTAAAAATACTTCCTGGCAGCCTTTTGCGGCCTCCTGCCCTGCGCAAACACACCATGATTCCCGCCAGTGCATGGCAAAATAACCCCACATCTTCCAGTCCCGACCCAAAACTCAGCCCGGGCGGGGCCCCCCGCCCCAGCCGTGTCCAACACGGCCCCTCTCCCCGTGGCAGTGCGGCTCCCCCCTCCCAGCCCAGCCGGGTCCCCCCAGGGCAGACCCCCCCAGGCTGCTGGGTGTCCCCGGCTCTGCTCATCTTCCCACCAAGGGACCAAGGTCTCCACAGGGGACAGGTCCACCGAGTCCCAACCGGCTGCTCCTGCTGCTCTAATTGCATATCTGCGAGGTGGAGAGCTGCTGTAACCACAGCCCTGGCACACTATAAAAGCACATAAAGAAACGTATGTGATCATTATGCAAAGGACTCGCTCCTTTATGGGGTTTGGATTATAGTTTATAATATACAAAGCTAAAGTGCAAAGCACATTTGGGTTTTATGGGCACCATAAACACGAGCGGCAGCGTGCCTGGGAAAGAGCGGCTGGGCCAGGCGGCAGCGCAAGGGTCGTCGCGTCCCCGTCGGGATGCGGAACAAACGATGCCGGGTGAACCCAAAACCAGGGATCTTGCCCAAACCTCTTTGCCTCTGCTGCTGCAGACGTCATGCCACAGCGTGGGGCGAAGGGGCTCCTGGGCAGCAACATCCCCCTCCTGCAACTCCAGCTCAGCCCCAATCCCCAGCGGACCGTGAGAACAGTATGTCCCACTGCTGTCCTACGTGCAGAGCAAAGGAGCAGGAGGAGGAGAAGGGGAGCCGCTTCCATGTGGGTTTTTTGGGGGGATATTCCCTGGTGCACGGTTCACACGTGCCCAGGAGGCTAGGGAACCGCTGAGCTACAGAGGAGGGTGATGGTGGTGTCAGCCCAGCCGCCACGCTCACCCGCTTGGCTGCAAATCTCATCTTTTATTGTGGTAATTGCCAATGCTTCCACCACCGTGAAAATCAAATTACTCTGTGCAGAGATAAGGCCAAGGCCCAGCCCCACACCGGGGAGGAAGGGTATGGGGGGAAGGAGCCGTACGGCAGCTTTTTATCACAGGGATGCAGAGGAGAAAGGGATGGGAAATATAAGGAGACCAGTTGGGGATTTAGGTGATTTTTTGCAGCCTGCAGAGCGGGGCATTGCTGGTTGGGAAAACAAAAAGGGCCTGACCAGTGGAAGGGCATAATCAGTTTTTTCCTTGCCTTTGCTCAAGCTCTTTCACCCCCATTTCCTCCAAGAAAAATGCTGTCACCCTCAGCCCAGTCTGAACCTCAGGCTGCATTTCTCCTTCCTCCCCGAGCCAGAGCACATTTGGGGTCTGGGGTGCAGACTGGGGTGGGTTTGGGGTCCAGGACACAGGCTGGGGCTGCACTGGCAGAGTAAGGAAAAGCATCTGTCAGCATCCTGCTTCTTTCTACTGTTTCTAAGTCACAAAACCATCCAGCTCTCCATTGCCTGACATGGCACAGCATCATCCCCTAAAAGCTCCCCGAGCCGGCCCCGCCAGCCCCCATCTCACACCGGTTGCAGAGCTCTGCACACCTCCAGAGCTGGCTGTGCTTCAGGCCTGGAAGGATTTCATAAATATTTGAGCAAAATGCTTTCAGCATGATACGTGTATGGTGTGTGCTACTTACACTGAGCACTGAAACTGAAATATATAGGGATAACTCCGTGGGTGTGCCACGTTCACACATGCCCTCTGCAGCCAGTCTGTCCCCAGCTGGGTTAGTGATCATTGCTTTGCCCCAGCCACCGATGGGGAATTTTTAATTTAAACAGCCCCTCGGAAAAGCAGGCACATATGTCTGCTCATGGAGAAATCAGCTGGCTGCTGACATGAGTTGCTCAACGATTCCCCGTGGGAGAGTCATCTCCGGCGAAAGGGATTTGAAAAAACAACACGGGTGTTTCACACGCAGCTGCTCAACAGCTTCGACCCCCCCACGGCCGCCCCTTCCCTTGCCCTCCCCGATGTCCTCCCCTTGCACAGCCTGAGGACCAGGCTGTCTCAGCCACCTCCCTCCCTGCACAGCCAGATCCCAAACATCCGATGGGAGAAGAGGAGAAGCACGAGTCTCTGCTGTCCCAGCGCCGAGGGAGGCCGGCGCAGCCCCTGCGATGCCGTCACCCATGTGATGGTGGGTGGCACAGCCAGCTCCCCAGCTCCGGTGCCCCCGGGAGTAGCCCCTCGCACTGCCCCTTCGCTCCCCTCTCCTGGGAAGTCCTGGCTGACTCCAGGCTTTGCCCAGAACACCTCCACCTTCGGGTGCCCACGGCAAAGGGAGACGCAAGGGACCCCAGCCCTTGGTGGCTGCGTGGGATCCAGTTCCCTCCAAAGCCCGTAGCATGGCAGCCTTTCCTGACAGCCCTGACAACAGGAGCATCTCAGCCTGATCACAGGGAAACTTTGCTCTGGAAGGGAGTGGAAGAGCCCCGAAAGCTTTGCTCTGAAGGGTGATGTAACCACATTTCCCTCCTCAAAGATCGGGGATGAATTATTTAGACCTGTAGTGCAGCAGCTCTGCTGAATTATTTAGGGAGATTTGGATTTGTAGGCCAATGAAGCAGAAGCAAACTGAGCTGAGCAGCACATTGAATAGTCCCAAGAGAAAGCCAGGCCCTTTTTCCTCTTCTTTTTCCTCTGGTAAGCGTAGAAAAGCAGCACTCAATATTCGGGGTGAGTCTTGGGAGCAAGGCAGGCAGACGAGTCAGACAAACTGCTTTTTCCAGCAGAATATTTTTGCTGCCCAACTGGTTATTGGCATGCGTGCAGGGCTGGGAGATAAGCATTGCATAACCCAGTGAGCAATGCCGAGGAGGAGGGGAGCAGCAGGAGGAAAAGGCTGCAAGAGGAAAAACCTCTGCTCCTCTCTACGCGGTGAGAAACCCCACCTGAGCTCCGGGGTCAGAACAGCACAGGGGCTTGGGAGATTTCAGCTATGCAGCTGATTTTTCTTTCTGACCCCAGATGTAACGCCCGGCTCCAGCTCCTGCCTGCAGCTTGGGATTACCCACTCGCTCTCCCCACCTTCACCCACTGAGATACCATCCATCAGCTCCCTCCGCAAATCATAAGGAGGGTTTGGAGTGCACGATGCTCTAAAAGATAATATATCTGAGGGTCCGTGTACATTTGCCTTTTGTCTTGAATGCCCCAAGGAGCCAAATTTTCCAGCTTCTCTTTCTGGCCCTGAGGACTAGAAACTTTGTTTACTATCAGAGTTCCTGTAATGAGATGACGCCAGGATGCTGCTTTAGAAGAATTCCTGGTTGCTGCATGAGATCTGGACTAGACAAGCAAGACTTTGCGGTGTGACTGGGATGTCCAGCTAACAGATACCCAGATTAGCATTGCAGATCAATACCGAGAACCACACAGCAACTTATCGCTGTTTTGCAACTCCACCGGGCAGAGGAAGCTGCTTTGTTTAACTGTGAAAGCAAACTTTGCTCTGAGGCTCTGGGGACACAGTCTGGGCTTGTCTCTATTTTAGCATCAAGCAAAGGAAGAGGCTGAAGAGCTACCAAGGAGCTGAGATGTGCTCTTATCATTAATTTTAATGGGAAAGGAGCAGATGAATCCCAGAAGTGGAAGAGGAAATTTCAGTCTGCCTTTATAAGCTCAGATGTGATATCCTTTTCTCATGACCTTTTGGGGCTTTTTGCTGCTAAACTGTCTGGGATTGAAACCAGGGCTGCTGGCTGCTCCAGGAAAGGGAGCCGAGAGCAAAGTCCGGTCTAAGGAGGCTTGAACTCACCAAGTGAATGTCTGCTGCTAGGCTGGGAAAGCCACATGGAATTTACTTTTCATTCCAGTTTTGACTGGCTTTATTTTACATAAAATTACAGAGCGTGCAAGGAGAGAGTGCAGAGGAGTGCTGACAAGTGTCATGTTGGTGCCACGTCAGAGAATCACAGAATCATTTAGGTTGGAAAAGACCTTTAAGACCATCGAGCCCAGCCGTTAACCTAGCACTGTCAAGTCCACCACTAAACCATGTCCCTAAGCACCGCATCTACACGTCTTTTAAACACCTCCAGCGATGGTGACTCAACCACTTCCCTGGGCAGCCTGTTCCAATGCTTGACGAGCCTTTCGGTGAAGAAATTTTTCCTAATATCCAATCTAAACCTCCCCTGGCGCAACTTGAGGCTGTTTCCTCTTGTCCTATCGCTTGTTACTTGGTGTCCTGGTTTCAGCTGGGATAGAGTTAATTTCCTTGCTAGTAGCTGGTACAGCGCTGCGTTTTGGATTTAGGATGAGAATAATGCTGGTAACACACCGATGTTTTAGTTGTTGCTAATTAGTGCTTACACTAGTCAAGCACTTTTCACCTTCTACCAACTGAGAAGGCTGGAGGTGCACAAGAAGCCGGGAGGGGGCACAGCCAGGACAGCTGACCCAAACTGGCCAGAGGGACATC
>NW_008824285.1:1465817-1471659 GCF_000699105.1 Pygoscelis adeliae | reverse complement strand
GCCCTGCATCTACTGCCAAGCACAGCCTCTCAGGCCCAGTTCTTGCTGCAGCAGACTGCTGCTTGTAAGGTACCCTTAGACTTAGAATCATAGAATCATTAAAGGTTGGAAGAGACCTCCAAGATCATCGAGTCCAACCATCAACCCAACAACACCATGCCCACTAAACCATGTCCCTAAGCGCCTCATCTACCCGTCTTTTAAATACTTCCAGGGATGGTGACTCAACCACTTCCCTGGGCAGCCTGTTCCAATGTTTAACTACTCTTTCAGTAAAGAAATTTTTCCTTACATCCAATCTAAACCTCCCCTGGCGCAACTTGAGGCCATTTCCTCTCGTCCTTTCGCCAGTTACTTGGGAGAAGAGACCGACACCCACCTTGCTACAACCTCCTTTTAGGTAGTTGTAGAGAGCAATGAGGTCTCCCCTCAGCCTCCTTTTCTCTAGGCTAAACAACCCCAGCTCCCTCAGCCGCTCCTCATAAGGCTTGTTCTCCAGACCCCTCACCAGCCTCGTTGCCCTTCTCTGGACACGTTCCAACATCTCAACATCCTTCTTGTAGTGAGGGGCCCAAAACTGAACACAGTATTCGAGGTGCGGCCTCACCAGTGCCGAGTACAGGGGCACGATCACTTCCCTGCTCCTGCTGGCCACACTATTTCTGACACAGGCCAGGATGCCGTTGGCCTTCTTGGCCGCCTGGGCACACTGCCGGCTCATGTTCAGCCGGCTGTCGACCATCACCCCCAGGTCCTTTTCCGCCAGGCAGCTTTCCAGCCACTCTTCCCCAAGCCTGTAGCGCTGCATGGGGTTGTTGTGGCCGAAGTGCAGGACCCGGCACTTGGCCTTGTTAAATCTCATACAGTTGGCCTGGGCCCATCAATCCAGCCTGTCCAGGTCCCTCTGCAGAGCCTTCCCACCCTCCAGCAGATCAACACTCGCACATCAAGCACTCAGCACTCACTTTGCTTTGTCCTTAAACCCTGTCAGGAAGGGTACGGTCAAAGGGGATTAGCTAGATGGATTCTCCCCTCCACCTCAACCAAAACAAGAAATATCCCCAGCCCTGGCTGGAAATTGCTTTGTGCAGCACAATGAGGACAATATCACAGGCACGTCAGGGATATCAGCTGGTGGCTTGGCCACAGCGGGGCTGAGCTGATTAATATGCATCACCCCCTGCACAACAGCCTTGCAAAGCTTAAAGCAAAGCCCGCATGACACATAAGTAGCCACCACCAGCATCAGCCAAGATCCTCCTTGGCCGCATACATAAGCTCCTCTCTCGCTATCTTGCAGATTGCTACCGTAGTATTTACCCACCGACAGGATGGCTAAGCCGGCTTCTTTTCTGTTCTGCAAGATAGCCCCTGTGAGCACTCACGTGCCCCTGCAGCTCCACCGCAATTACGCCGAGCAGGTTCACAGGCTAATTGTCATTTGTAATCCACCTGCCCAGCCGAAAAGATCAAACACCAAACACCCATTCTTCTCTGCTGCATATCATCTCCAAATCCCTGGGCAGGGCCAAGCACAGCACTTCCCCGCAGCGGACAGTGCGTGCTTCCAGGGAGGGTGAACCTACTGCGGGGATGCATTTTCAGCTTACGATTTGCTAAGGAGCTGGTTTTCAGGAGGGATGAGGGCTGATGCTCCCAAGCACTCAGCAGTCCCAAGGGCATACCCCAGCCCTGAAGCCCCGAGTCCCCACTCTATAGAAAGGCTCGGACTTTGGGCAGCCCCCCAGAGCGCTCTCACGTGCAAGCTGAACGGCAGCCAGCTTTACCTGTTGCCGCTTTCTCCCCGCTTGGAAGGGAAATACCCGGCCGTGCAGTTTTGGGAAGCAAAGCAGGGCATGTGCAGGCAGAGCAGCTCTGTCCCCCGCACCAGGGCGGCTGTGACACCCCCCTGTATTGGGGCACAGCCTGGCCCACCCTGCTCAGCTGCCGGCCCCGGCACGAGGGATGCCCCTTCCCTGCACCACCGGCACTTCCCGGCTTGGCTTCACGTCTGGTGCCTGTATCACTATTTAAAACTCCTGTGCAAAAATAAAGGTACTATTTATTCTACCAGCATCCTCGTCCTGTTCCTTTGGGTACCATCTGAGCCCTCCAACCCTCCGGAGCATTTTGCGGGTTCATTTCCTTTTCCCAGGCTTGCCTCACTCTTCCAATATTGCTTCATAGCTCTGTAGGGGAGAAAGTCATTAAATGCACCTAGTTCTTGCTTTTATCACTGATCTTATTATCTTGAAATACCCTTACAGAGCAGTAAATTAGTATGAACTAAGTTATATCCAATTTCAATGGATTTGTAAATAATTTGTTAGCAAAAAAAAGCAGAAAAAATCCTGTCTTTGTCATTTCTGCTTATCCGTTATCCTAAAATATAAGGGAGAAGGGACTCTTATTCAATCTATCCATGCAAATCCACTTAGGGCTGCATCCAGGATGACTACGCTAAGTGATTAAGAAAGACTAGTATCAAGTGGAAGGGATCAGGGACTGACTCACTCACCCACTACCTGTGCCCTGAATGCAGCCGGTCCTGGCACTGCCAGCAGCAGCCAGAGGTGCCAGACTCGAGTGAGGCGGGTGAGGATCTCATCCACTCTCTGCCCCAATTAACCCCAGAGAAACAAGTTGCTGGCATTTCATCGCCTGTTTGCAGCGAGGGTGCAAAAAGTGGATTATTTTAAATTTTGGGGGGTTGGATTTTGTTGCAGGAATTTTTAATCTCTTCATTGATGAAGGCAGGATAGAGGGGAATGTTTGCAGGGAGGTCTTTCACCAGGGCTCAGCTCCCAGCATCAGGGAAATCCAAGCTCCACGCCGCGCTGGCGGGACAGGCCCCCGCAGGATGCAGGAGGGCATCTGCCCGAGCACCCCACAGACGGGCAGGGGCTGGGTGTTCTCTGCGTGCTCCTCAATAACCCAAATCTCCAGAAGGGCCCTTTACTATTACTCTCCGGGGCTCCCTTGCCCTGGGAAAGCTTCCAGGTGACTCGGGGAGGTGAGGCAACACCACGTAGTCAGACTCGTTTGCGGGGGCGAGGACACGACAGACGGGGCGAGTGCTGACATGAACAGGACGGATGAGCCGGGGAGGACGAGTTTCAGCCCAGGAGGAGCCGCTCCAGCACGAGGCTGACGGGGCGGCGATGCAGGCTGGGAGACAGCAGCCCCCCCCCAGCCAACCCACAGCAGCTGTCCCCACAGCCAAGGGACACAGCGGGGCTGTGCCCCCCCTGCCACCCTGTGATGATGGTTGAACTCCTGAGCTCCGGGCTGCAAATTCTGCCTGAGTCAGGACGATTCCTGAAAAGCTGCAGATACAACCGCTGGCCCATCTGGTACAAATAACTTCTTGGCTTTGCTGCCTTGTTTTGTTATGACTTGCTATAGAAACACGAAGCTCCGCTCGACCAAAAATGAATCATAATTTTTTTTTGTGCCTTTTCCCCTTGAGTGAAATCCTGCTAAACCATTCCTCTGCACTCACATGAATACACTTTCTTCTTCTTCTTCTCCTTCTTCTTCTTCTTCTTCTTCTTCTTCTTCTTCTTCTTCTTCTTCCACTCTTCAATTTTTAGGTCCTAAAATAGCAAATTCCAGCTGACTGCTTTCAAGGCAACGAAGCACCCGCAGGATTGTGGGAGCATTGCTCAAATCAGCAGAGAAACCAACTAAGCTGCCAGGAAACAATATTAAAAAAAGCAGGGGGGTGGATCTCCTCTGCTGAGCACCAGCTCCATAAATCAAAGCCCTGCGGTTTGTGCAGAGCTAAAACCCGTGCTCCACCCCGGCGTAACTATTTTTGCTCAGTGTCAAATGCCCTGATAGTGGGAGCTGAGGGCTGGGATTCGGGCACACGCCGGCGGAAAGCAGGGCTGCAGCAGACCTCGCTGCTCTGGTTCACACCGTCTGCCTGTTCACACGGTGCCGGCCAGGCTCCCACAGTGGGAGCAAAGCAAACCCCGGTGCTGAGCCTCAGCTGCTCTCCTCAAGTTGTGCCAAAGGCTGGCAACCGCAGCATGGCTGTCCGCGGGACCCGAGCCCTGTCCCATGGGCACCCGCCGGCTGATGGGTGCACAGACCAGTTTGAGACTGGTTTAGTCCCTGTCCCTGAGGACCTGCAGTCCTCTCGTTCCTGGAGGTCCTGCTGGGCCCACCTGCCTCTCCCTGTGCTGCTGCTGGGGCTCTGTGCGTGTGGGCAGGGATGTGCACACTAATGCTGTACCCAGGATGGTTTCCCACATCGACTTTGGGAAGGGAATGGCTGCAGCTCTCCTGCCGTACAGCCAGACACACGCTGTGATGTGCCAGCTCACGCTGGGGCTCCCATCTTCCCCAACCTCACTCCACCTCAGCACTGAGAAGGGCAGGAGCTGACGTGGGGCTCAAGGGAGCCGACGGCCGCTCCCCGGCACGGCGCAGGTGTGTGCCGAAGCGGGGGGAGCCTCCCTCGCTGCATACCTGACCGGGACGCAGCCACGCAGCACCGTGCATGGGGCAAGTCCAGATGTGCTGCCAGCCACCCAGCAAATTCCTGAGTGCTGCGTCAGCTGTCGATGGCAAACAGGCCTGCTCAGCGCGCGCAGGCAGGAAACCTGCCTCTGTGTAGGAAGAGATTAACGACTAGGTGAGGAAGAAGGAGGCAAACAGATTTCCCCGGGGGCAGACGTACAGGCAAGGAAGGGATGTGGGAACATAACTGCACCTCCAACCTGGCTCCAGCCTACCGGGGAGCAGCGGGACGTACCGAACGCTGCTCGGTGTTTGGAAAGTCACAGTGCCTGTGGGTACCCACTCAGCTTCCTCCCGATATTGGAAAAATCACATCGGCACAAGCAGGGTCGGCCTTACCTGTGGACAAGCACAGCCTGCTTGGGCTACAGAAATCGGTACCAGGGCGCCAGTCTGTATCGCTTCAGGAAGGCGATTTAGCAGAGATGCTCAGGGCTTTTTCTTTAGAGCATCCCTCCCCGCTGTTCAGCACTAAAGGTGAGGCCGGGAGGGGTCAGGAGGCTGGTCCCCCCCACATCTGCACACTGGCACAGCAATTCCCATCCTCAGTCCGCGCTGACCTCAGCCTGCTGCTTTGGGGGCGTTTTTGGTACCTGAAGGTAGGGTTGTGCACAGAGCAAACTCCTGCCAGGCTTGACAGCGCTGGAGCCAGGACGGGAGCAGCCACCCGTGTACACGCTGCTGCGGCTCAGCTTCCCCTCGTGCTGCATTTATTTGCCTTTCTGCCTGATAAAACATACGCACACGGGCACTCGCAGCGGAGCAGCCAAGGGGGTGGCTTGTTTGTGAAGCCAAAGCCACTTAACTGAGCATCAGCCTGAACAAGGTGAGGTTCCTCTGCTGACACGTGACAGCGCAGGTGGCTCTGCACCCATTGTAGCTGGAGTAGGTCTGCAGGTACTGTGCCTCGGTTTCCTCAGCTGCACCTAGGACGGCTCTGGTCACAGCCCCACCAATTCGGTTCTCCGTGGTCAGAGGCCTGGGGAACGTGTCCTTATTTCTGCCGTGAGGACTAGTTGTGGCATGAGCGAGACACACCCTGGCCCAGGCCCGCGCTCATCCCAAACGGGGGATATTGGAGACTCCACTTCAAGTCCCTGCTCCAAATCAAGGAAAACAGGAACTTCAGCCCAGACCTTTCCCGGCCGGGCGAGCTCCCTCGCTGCTGGCTGCTTTCCCCGGGCTCTCGGCTCTTTTCCCGAAGAGCTTTCCGAGGCGCCAGACTGAATCCCAGTGCCGGGCAGGAACGGACGCACGGACGGTCCAAATCCGGCCGCGTTTACCCAAAGCACCTCTCACCCCTTCCTCTCCTTTA
>NW_008824285.1:1455444-1464741 GCF_000699105.1 Pygoscelis adeliae | reverse complement strand
GGGGGGGGGGGGGGGGGGGGGGGGGGGGGGCATCGAGTACCTCTGTGTGCAAATACTGATTGTGTCTGGATGCGGGTATCGTTGCATGTGCGTGTGCAGCCAGGTACTGCTGGAAGTGTTTTAGCCTTTCCTTGGCCGCACATACGCATGGCCAGGCAGGTCTGTCGATGCTTTCCTCGGTGTGTGTGCGCACTGTGCAGGCTGCAGGATCTGTGCCTATTTGTGCACACAGGTAAATGTGCAGGGGGGAGGTCACTGCTGACGGGAGGATGCACAGCGCTCGGGGGGTGCCCGCCCAGGTCCTGGAAAGCCAGGGATTAAGCTCTGCCTTTAAAAGCAGTGCTGGAGCGTTGCCGGGGCTGTGGCAGAAGTCAGCTCCGGGCTGTCACTTCTCACCCTGCTGATGCTCTGCATTCGGTGCCAGATCTGCACAGCCTGGCAGCTGCCGACTCCAGTGGAGAACAAGCATGGAGCCGGGTCCCGGGCTTGGTGCACAATGCTCCCTTCTTTGCTCAGCCAGCTGAGGAGCTTGCACCTTGCTGTCTCTAAAGGAGCTGGATGCCTGCTCGGGCTCTGCAGAGAGCACCTCGCTTTTTCTCATAGTTCAGGCATATTTGGCCACAGGTACGGGTTCCCAGTAGAGTGGCAGGAGGGTCCCGCAAACAGAAGTTGGCCTAGGATTGGGGAGGATCCCTGAGGATCCTCAGCTCCCATCCAGACCCCCCAGCCCTGATTCCCCCAGCACAGCTGTGCCCACACACCTCAATCCCAGCTGCAGCGACGGTACCACTGCATCACTGCTATGAACCCCATTCTCCCCAGGGACTTTGCATTTGCTTTCCGACTGTTCCCTTCTGCTAACAGTCCCCTGGCCCCGGTGTCAGCCCCTTCCAGCAGTGCCGGGCACCTCCCCAGTCGAGGCTGCCCCAGAAGGGCAATGCTGGGGGCTTTCTCTTCTCTCCTGTGTAAACAAGTGAGCTGAGGCCTGTGAACTCCCTGCATGTGTGACCCTGTGTGCTCACTGCGGAGGGACCAGCACCCGACCCATTTTCCGGAGCAGGCTTGCATTTCTGCAGTCATTACCGTGGCTGTCTAAATTCCTCCAGAGAGCTTGTTTTCCTCACTGAAGGCTGTGGCAAGTGGAATATGAGCAGGAAAAAAGTCCTCACGAGTCTCCACTATCTGTCTTCCCGATACCATCGCTCCAGACGCTGATTAACCTCCCTTTGAAATCATTGCCAGGGCAGAGCCTGCCCGGCTGCTCCTCGCCTGGCCCCAGCCTCCCACACTAGCCTGCAGTCATGGCCATGCACTGTCGCACACCGTCTCGCCGAGCCCCTCTGTGTCGCGCCGTGCCGACCTGTCCGGCTCACACCTACGCCTGCAGCCAGGCTTTTCCGAGGGTCTGCAGAGCCCGCCATTAGCCATTCTGCTGTATCACCCGTGCAATTAATCACCAGGGCCATTAATCAGTGGGACAAAGAATTGTAAGTGCAAAATCATTGGTGCAATCAGCAGTGGGGGCAATTAATAGCAGCTGCAAAAGTGCACTCAGGAACACAATCGCACGCTACGGGGGATGCTCTCAGCTCCCTGCCAGGCCTCCAGCCGCAGCCCCGCGGCACACACACGCTCGAGGGGCTGCGCTCGCTGCCGTGTCAGCTCTCTCACCCTCAGAGTCCCCAGCTGTGCCGGTGCCCCTCCTGCTCCCCAGGTGACCCCCTCCTCTTGGCACCGCAGGCTGCTAAATTGGTCTCGAGTCGTTTTTTTCCACCCACCCCTTAGTCACTCTTCCCTGGCAGGCAGCGCTGCGGAGCGGTGGGAGGCAAATGAATGTGAAACTCAGGCAGGAAAATGAGATTTCAAGAAAAGCCAGCTCCCCTGCGAGCCAGTGAAGCGGGCGTAGGGGCTTCCAGGGCAGGCTTCCCGTGCCGAGGGTGTGCGGGGCAGACCCCCACCCCAGAAGCTTGGGCAGAGGGGACTTGGCACTGGAGAAAGGGGGAAAGCCCAGCCCTTGCAGATGCTCCGCTGCAAAGCAGGGCCAGGCAGAGACAGGGATACTGCCCCAGCAAGCTGCCACTGCTCTCCCATCCCGCGCCTCCCACAGCCCTTGCTCTGATGATATCCTTAGCCCTAAATCACTATTTTTCCCCTCTTTGGAAGCCTCTATTTTGCTGCGGGCAGGTACAGTCATGCTCAGGTGAGGCATCTGCGGCATGCAGAGAGGTGGGCAGCTGCGGAGCAGCCGCTCTCAGTGCAACAGGGAGCAAAAGCCGGTGGAGGGCTGGATCGCCTATCTGCTTTCCTTGAGACCATTCAAAAACTCATCCCCATCTCCGACAGCAAGAGCTGAGCTCCAGTCTCGCTCCCTGGGGCACTCAGTCACCCACAGACATCCCGGCAGAGCTCAGAGCCTGTGGTTCATGGTGCTGCGTGGACAAGTGTGAAAAGATAGTATCACTGCAGCCATTGCAGGAAACGGGTGCTATAATTGCTCCTCAGAGCAGCACAGACTGGCAGGGGCAGGACCATCGCCCTGTGCTGCTCGATAATGGAGCCACGCGGGCTTTCCTCGGGCAGCGCTGCCCGCGCCTTGCACCCCAAGGCATGGGACATTGATCTTCCAGCACTTAGAAAAAGCTTAGCACTGACGAGAAACTTAGAGGCTTCTTTTTCTAGTCCACCTAACCACTGACTTCATGTGTTTATAAATATTTGTTTCTCTTGGGAGGTCTTAAAAGTCCGTCGTCCCCCCCCGCCTAATTTATTTGATGTTATATGTTTGCCGGCTGCCCTTGGGTTTGCTGTCATGACTTTTTCTGGGAGACCTTTAGGTATAAGGCTGCCGAAAGCCCCTCTGCGGACAGGGACAGCGAGCAGCAGCGGGAGGCGGGATGCAGGGAGGGGACGTGGAGTGTACGGTCCCCGGGTCGGGGAGAGCAGCGGTGAAGGCGTGCGGCCGGGAGCGGGCAGGACCTAAGTGGACGGTTGCCATTAGGGATTAGTTAAAAATAGCAGGGAATGTACAAAGATTTGGCACGCAGGTCACAAAGTCTTTCCTACACAGATTGTTTGCTACTATTGGGTTTTTATGCTTGCTCACATTAAGAAAAGCCCCCCCTTGAGCAGGAAGGCTCAACGAATTGTTTCTGGGAAGCTCTGAATGCGTGCACGCACGGCCATTGCCTGGTTTTGGAGAGCAAAATCTGGGGGAAGGGGGACACCCCGTTGCACAAGCAGTGCCAGGATTACTCCAGAGCTGCAGGAGCAAACGCTGACTCTGCATCGCTTTGCAACCGGGCCCTCTCAACAGCAGCGCTCCGGTTCAGACCCTCCTCTTCCTCACACACAGAGGTTTTCCTCCTGAGCTAACAGGAGACCTCCATTTATCTCCTTAGCAGCGTAAGGCCTCTGTGAGACCCAGCTCCTTCCAGCAGAGGGTAGCAATGCATGCGCACGCTCTCCTCCTTAGAATAAGAGGAATTTTAATCATTTATTAAAGTGCCTTATCTCCTGAGCGTCTGGCTTTTGGAGAACCGAGCATCTCTCCCCCATAGGGCATTGGCAGTGCTCAGGTCTGAGAGCCAGAGAGGCTGCAGCTGGGCGCTTGCCTCCCTCTTGCTGGAAGAGAAAAAGCCTCCGAAAGGTCCATCTTAACTTGCCGTCATGCAACGACACAGGGCTGTTCGCCAGCAATGGCATTTTCCAAGAGAAGTTTATCGAGGTTTCCTAGATGCAGAAGGGATGAATTTGGCCACTTGCCGTATTGCCTAAGCACAGATAACTATGTCAGAGGTTCTAGCTCAGAATGCAAGTCGGAAGGAACGTTTTAGGTATTTAATTGCCTTGTAGCAAGACATCGGTGGTAACAGCAGCAAAAGCCAGAACCGTCTCAACAGACATACTCCTCTGAAATGCAAGTGCCTGTGTTTATTTTTTTAAACAATTAAATGACATCTCTGTAAGCCAGTTATGGATGATGTCCTTTAAAGGTTAATTGAATATTCCTTGCAACTTTGATGTGCATTTCTCTTTCGAGAGAATTGCTCTGTTTGGTAGCCAGGCATTAAAGGGGTGGTTTTCACAACGGGCCAAGTTTGAAAAAAGAGGAGGAGGAAAATAGGAAGCGAGAACTGAATTTGCCTTTTTTTTCCTTCTGTGGCTGCTGCATTGAAGTCTAGTTGAGCAGAGCAGGGATGGGGCCATGTAACACCCTGGAAAGCAAGAGAGGGAGTTAAAGGATGAGAAGACAGCGGCAGTGCAGCAGAATGCTTTTCACAGCAAGGACTGAGGTTGGCTTTTCATCAATATGCAGAAGTTGCCTTTTCTCAGCTCCCACTTGGCTGAGCATCATGCAGGGTACAAAAATACCCAGCATTTAGACAAACCACAGCATGACTGGTATCACAAACAAGGAAGGACAGCACAGAAATAACGCACAGCTTAGTTTTGGGGCTCAGGTGCTGTGAAGCCAAGCATAGACTTGACATGGAGAAGTTTACTTTGCTAGAAGATCTTTAGGTCCTACCTCAGAGGAATTCTGCCTCTGATACTCACAGCCTTACTGCTAAAGACAGAGATTGAGGGTTTTCAGCCGCTGCCATGGTCAGTTATTTCCCCTCCTGTTTCTTAGGGAAGCAGCCAAAGTTTCCCACCGCAGCAGGCAGTTTCCAGCCTATGACTTTGGGAGTATGTCCCAAGAGAAGCAGCTCTATCTCAGCCTCTGGCTGCTCATGGCCTCAGCTACCTGGCCTGAGCTACCAGTGAGAAAAGAGCAAGGGAGAGCAGACGGTGGGTCCATGCACCCTGACAGTGCTCATGTTGCACGAGAGCCCAACAGGGCTGAGAGAAAAGCAGCACAGATTTGCTTTGCGATCCCCAGATACACCAAGGAGGTGCCAAAAGGCTAGAGGAGGTGAAGGGCCAGAGAGGAGACTCACCTGGACCTCCTAAGCACTTACATGGCAGCCAGGGAAGGCAGGCTGGGCAGCCATGGCCCGCAGGAGCATGGGAGGCAATGCGGGCCATGCTCCTGGCTGCTTTTCAACCACTTGGGAGGGGAGGAGAGACAATAAAAGGCAAGAAGATTGCAAACAGAGCCCTGTCTCCATGGCAGCCTGCAGCTCCACTTCTAAATTTTCCCTGTACATGAAGAGGATGCTTCTCCCCTGTGTGCTCTCAGGAGAGTTTTGCAGCAGAAAGAGCCTTAGTCCAGGTATTTCCTGGTGGTTGGCGAGGGACTGGCTTGTGGAAGAAACCCTTGGTGCTACCATCTTGTCATAACCTGGGGGAAACGGGCCCACTGTCCCTCATTGCTGTTTTATCCATAATTAGGGGGACAGAGAAAGACACGTGCAAAGCCTGTGGAAGCGGAAAGCTGGGAGGAAAAGTATTTAGGGCTCATCTCAAGTTACATGAAGTTCTTGCTATTTTTAGCTGGACAGGCAAGCCCTTTCCATCAATTAGACCCCGGAGAAAGCGCGTGGGAGACGTGTAGGACACCAAACCTCACCGGTCGGGCTGCTGACAGGGGCTGCAGCTATGCTGATTAGCACCAGGCACAAACCTCGCTGCGTCGGTGCTACACAGGCAGGAATTAAAGGACAGCATCTCTGCACCTTCCCAGCCACACTCGGAGGCACCTGCAAGATGTACGGAGACCCTGAGCTGCCTCGTGCCTTGGGCAAGCCAGTCCCTTGTAACCAGCTTTTCTGGATGTCCCCCCCATGCTCACACCCTGGCAGATTGTGTTTTACAGGGTCGGAAATAGATGCGCGAGAAGGGGCCTCGCAGATCCCAAGTGAAAGCCGTGCTCAGCTGTCACCCACCCCGGCACCAGCTGCCAGCCCCAGACGGTTCCCAAAATAACTAACCCATGGCAGGGATGCGAGGGCCCCCTCGCCCTCCTCCGGGGAAGGAGCCGTCGTTTTGCACCTGCCAGCCTCGCAGGGACGAGCTGCCATGGATGGTACCTTCTGCAAGGTCCTCCCTGGGAATGGGATCCTCTCCCCGGCAGCATCCCTGGGCTGCAAAAAACCCTCCCCAAAACTTGCCCCGTTAACAGAGGGGTCCTGCAAGCAGCTGGCGGAGAGTGAGCGGGTGCTGGTGGCCTTGGTGGCATGGCGGGGTCTCAACGCTGACCCGGCTGTTCCCCTTGGACCGATGGTGCCTGTCACAGGAGGGGTGTGGAGGAATTAGCCAGTCTGGAGGTGGTGGCCATTCCCCGGCGCTGGCGTTGCCGTTCAGGTGTGCCTGCCACAGCCCTGGCGAGTCTGCAAACCTGTGAAAGACAAAAGCAAGGACCAGAGCATTTCTGAGTTTCCAATTAGCAGGGCTTTAATTGCAGTATTAGTTGCTCATTAGTGGGAAAAGCCAGATGCTCTTAGGAATTAAGTAAGCTGAAAAGATCTTTCTCTCCACCCCAGGAATATTTAACTATGTCTCATACAAACATTTCCTTTGTACCGGGAGCATGACTGATATGACTTGTGTGGGTGCTGTGCTCAGCTGTTGAATCACTGACGAGCTCCAAAATCCGTGTGACGTGAGGCTGCTGGCAGGAGCGGGGATGAAGCTGCGAGGAGGTCTGGGTATTTCTGGGTGGCACAGGTGGGGTGTCTTCGCATGTGGTTGAGTGAAGGTTGGGAGCTGGAGGGTCCTGGAGTTGCATTTAACCTAAAACAGAGTGAGAAAGCATTTGGGCTCTGGTCTGAGCGGAAAGCTGGGGACGTCACAGGTAGGACTGAGGGTTGCTTGCAGAAATATATGGCATCAGGAGCATAAAGAAGAGCTATAGACCAAGCCAAGGTGGTTATAACATGGAGGATCAGGCTCCCAGAGCAGTGCCGGAATATTCTCACAATGCCCTGCTGTTGCTGTGCTTGCATCCAGCGAGGGCAATGCATCTTACGGGGCCAGCTCCTCTTGGGAACAACCCCTCCCTGAGGTCAGATGGGGGGTACAGGGACAGTAGGAGGGAGGCCGGGACTGTCTCAAGCCCAGCTCCTGATAACGCTGTTTGGATTTGCTTGCATATGAAGCTATTTAATATAAACTGCAGCTGTGCGGGGGAGAGACGGGGCGTTTCGGCACCAGAAATCCCTCGTTGCGCTGTGCACAGAAACGCGGGCTGGCTCTGTAAACAGCCCCATCTCGCCCGGGTCGGCATGAGTGGTGCTCACGGGCTGGCCGGGGAGCATCAGCTTCCCGGCACAGCCTTCTTTTAATGACACCGTCCCATCGCTGACGGCTGGCCGGGCTGGCAGGTGGGAGCAGGTTAAGCAGGTGGTGTTTTGTCCCACGTCACCGCGTCGTTCAGTGACCTTCTGAGCCCGAGGATCCGTTACACTGCCCCAGCCCAGCCCTCTCCCAACAGGTCATTTTGCTCATCTCCTGACTTTCCTGTGGGCTGTAACTCCCTGCTGCCAGGGCAAACACCAGCTTTGCCTGGGAATAAACGGCTGCTGGCTGAGGTTGCAGCCTTTCAGCCACCAGCAATAAGGTTTGTCTCACTTCTAAGTCCCTCTCAGGCTAGGGAGACAGAAAGAATAATACGTCACTTTTTCTAGCCCACATATTTGCTGGTGTTATTTGTTTGTGCTCAGGCTAACTGTCCAGTAAGCATTTGCTGGAGAGAAAGCACGTGGCTCTGCAGAAACACAGACGTTGAAAGTCACGGGACTTTGCTGACTTACACCAATTTTCTGTGGGTTGAGCAATCGTCCCCGGGCAGGGACAGGAGCCTCTCCCCGCTCAGCCAGGGAGGCCTCTCTCCTGCACGGGGAAACGCTGCCGTCTCCTCGCAGAGGGACCAGACAGTGTAGAAGTAGGCGCAGCACAGCGGGTGTTGAGCCGATATCCTCTAAAGCTCGCTCTGCCAATATGATTCATTGTTAATTTGAGAAATTCCTCTTACTCTAGTACTGGCTTCCCCAAACATAGCTCAAGCCAGTCGCCTCAATGCCGCCTACATCATCACATGGACAATTTTGCCCTGCTCTCCCATTAAAGCCACTCATTGACTCATCCCCGGTCAGGATTGGTGCCTCGGTTGCTCGATGGATGGGAGAGAGTTGTACACAGCTCCTTCAAGCTCTTTCCAAAGCTGATGCTGAATTCAGCGTTGATTTTTGGCTTTTCCAGCAGGGCTGGCAGGAGGAAGGGTGGCGTAAGTGACCTTGACCTGAGCCACCCTCCCACAGGAACTGGGTGCAAAGAGGCAGCGCTTGGTGCTGCCGATGGGCTTCAAAACGGATGCAGATTGCCTTTTGTTGCTTTTTTTCCCTGTTGAGCAATTGCACCTTCACCTCCAGGGCCTGCAGCGGGATCACCGGTCACGGCGCAAGAGCCCAGCTGCCAGGGGGCACTGGCAGAGACACGGCACAGTCTACTACTGCTGGGCTGGCATGAAGCCCACCCAAATCCCTGCCAAAGCCACTGCTGGCTCCTCTAACAAGCACCAGCCAGCGGGTGTGAATTCTTTTAGTGTTCATTGAAATAACATTAAGTGTGATGGACTCCTGGGCTATTAGAGTGGATGTAACATGTAATTGAGGCTGGTTATTCTTCATCTGGAGTGTCCCCCTTCACTAATGGCAAATCAGGGCAGAACACATGGTGCGCGCTTTGTGAATCCCGGACTCAATTCACTCCCTGCCTCCGATCAAAATGATCCCAATGAATGTCAATGAAAGGGGGGGGGGGGGGGAACGACACGACAATGAATTAGAGTGAATGAAAGCCTTGTAATGGGGCCCTTCGCCGGCACTGAGCCACAATTGAACACCACAAGGATGGCGTCTGCCTGGGCGGTGTTTGAATTCATCCCCATTAGCGCGATTAGGGTGAAGATTACAGGGTGGGGGCAAGGTCAGTTCCACTGATGGGGCTCTCCAAGCCCTATTGCTGCCATTTCTTTGGAGACCAAAACGAGCAGGTTTGGCTCCAGCTGGACATGGGGAGAGCGCGCTGAGCTCGTAAATCTGAGCAGAGACAGACAGATGCTCAGGCAGCCCAGGGTGGGTCCATCTCACTGGCCTGGTGTTCGTTAGCGTTTGAGGTTGGGGGTCCTGAAATCAGAATCCGATTTTGATTGCAGATCCCAAATCCAGCTCAGTGGGATTGCTGCACTCCAAGTTTTGGATTAAGCCATTCTCTTCATTAAAACATGTCAGATGCTCCAGGTAGCACGTGCATGGCTTTTTACCATGGAAGTGCCCATATTTTCCCCTGGGGCCACGTTCCTGGTGTCTCAAAGATCCAAATCACTGAGTAAAACAGGGGCTCATCACCTGGCAG
>NW_008824285.1:1454420-1455413 GCF_000699105.1 Pygoscelis adeliae | reverse complement strand
GATCCAGGCTCTTGGCAGCTGCTGCTGCTTCTGTATTATCTCTGCATCTCCCAACAAACACCCAAATGTGTGGGTGCATCTGCACAGAAATGATGAATAATAATTCAAGAGGGAAAAAGAGTAGGCGAGAGAGCGCAGGGGCGAAGGAAGCTTTCACATACTGAGGGGAGAAGAACAGGATCAGCAGGGAGAGAGTAACACTGTGAAGCCTGGAAGGAAACGAAGGCTCTTACTAAGATGACCTGTCTGGGGAAGGCAGAGAGAAAGCAACTGCCTGTGAAAAACTCTGCGAGGAAGAGGGAAAGGCTTCAAAAGAAACTGTGCTGCAAGGAGATAAGACTAAATTCCTGCAGCCCATTCAGAAAGGAGGCGATGGGGAGAGTCACTCTCCCACGTGCAATTGCAGGGTAGGCATGACTGCAATGAATGTGAGGTGCCATTCATTTTTCCCCCCCCCTCTGTTTCTGCAAAACCAAGAGTGGGTACATCTGTGCATTCAGCCCCTGATCCCATGGGTTTAGCCCACACTGCCTGGGTGTTTACTGGGGGTCCGTCCCACGGGCGATCACCACTGGACACCCGTGCCTCCCGGCTCACCACTCCAACTCCTGGGTTTTGTTAACAGCCCCTTGAAGTCCCGCGAAGGGTCGTGGGGCCAGACTTGAACACAGGCACTGCCCCTCGGCACAGCGTCACCCTGGGGGTCCGACCGACATGGAGCTTCTGCCATCGCCCTGGCCCCCTCCCCACCACGGCGACAAAAGAGCTTTGAGGGGCTCATTTCCAGAGGCAGCGGAGTGAGAGGGAAAGGCTTGTGACTTTTCTGTCCTTCTGTCCTCGTTAATTGGTGAGTGACAGAGCAAATCACATTTCAAAGTAATCACATTTAGCACCGAGAGCCAGGCGAGGCCGGGAGCTGAGTGGGTGGGGGGCTGCAGCGGTCGGCTTCAGGGGCAGAGATGGGCTGGCACGGTGGCATCGCTATCGCACACT
>NW_008824285.1:1441842-1454396 GCF_000699105.1 Pygoscelis adeliae | reverse complement strand
CCTGCCCCCCACAAACATCCAGCCCTGATACACCTACATGCTTAGCCAGGCTGCCTGCACCACCCGCCGTGGTGTGAGCTCCCCGCTTGTGCCTACAGCCATGGTGCCACACACCCCCGCTGACCCAGGCACGCACCCCGTCTCCAGCACCCCTCCCACGGCTGCACGGACCGGGCACCCACCATTACCGAGGCATTTTCAGACCCTGCACTCTCAGTATCACTTTTTTTTTTCCCCCAACCCCTTTTTACACTTTGCAATATGCCTAACCTAACTGAACTGTGGCTGTTGCCAAGCATGCAAAAGCCCTTAAAATATACATATATACACATGCATCTAAATATATATGTATGTACATAATGACTCGTTTTTGTTTGGCTCGGCAAACCAATCTGGCTCCCTGTAGAGTCCCACAGTCACTAGATTTGATGCAGGGGAAGATGCAAGCATGTACCACAGAGGCTGAACAAGGAAGGGGGACAAGTCTGGTGCCCCCTTTTTGGAGGTGCCCCAAAGCTGGAGCAGAAGCCTGTGCCCTCTGCTCGCTTGGTGTGCTCCCAGCTGTGCTGTCTCCAGAGCCTTTCTTTCTGCTAACGCTGTGCATGAATGCCAACTCCTCCACGGCTTTCAGAGTGTTCATTTTTAAATCGAAAGAGGGAAGAAAAAGAAAAAGACGTGCCCAACCCTCTCAGGCATGTGTAGGAGGGCTGGGATTGATGGAAACGCCTCCTGCCAAGAGGCTGGAAAGTCCCAGCTCTTCCTCCCCACACTTCTGTCTTCTGCGGGCACCCAAAAAACCCAAGGGTGCATCTACCAAGGGGCCTCGTTGCTCCCCAGCGAGGTGCTCCAGCCATTGGGACAGCAAACCTGGCGTCCCCGGAGCACCAGGTCCATGCACCCTGCACTGCTCCGTGTTTTAAGGTATCAAACCTCCCTGACACCTCTGCCATAGCTGTGTGTAAATACACCGGCTGCTTCCCCCCCTGCCCCGGCTCGCTCGCACATGTTGAACGCCGTCTCTGGGATGCTGTCGCTATAGTTGGCATCTTTGCTGCTGTGACACTGCCTTTTCTTTTCCGCAGGCACATACACACAAGCGTGGTGTCGGGAACACACGCTGGCGGAGCAGCCTCCTGTGCCAATTATCCTGTTCCCTGCAGCGATTCCTCCCCCTCCACGCACATTATGCCTCTTACCCTGTAAAAATGAATGAAGCCGAAGTCATCGATCACTTTTAGCATATCAGCATCCAGGCAGCAGTTCAGACCTTGGTTCTTACTTACTTCTCTTAATCTCCCAAAAATGGATTTAGGGATTAAAGAGGATATTCTGTCTTTCTGGGACTTTTCTTTGACACTTAATCAATCTGGGTCCTCAGGACACAGAAAAAGAAAACAAATAAAGCTGAGGGATGAACGCAGGTTCGTGTCACCCTGTTGAGAATGCAGAGGAGCCTGCACCAGAGCAGGCGTAAGGCAGGACATAACAAAGAATGGGAAAACATGGGAGCAGCTCTCTAGGCCTTGAGGATGAGGCAGCGAGGATGCCCTGGCACACCGTGCCTGCACCCTCCCATCACCCGACCCTCTCCCAGCAGTCTCCGAGCGCTCTCCCACTGCCAGATGATATTTTACCCCCGGGATGCCTGCTCGGGCAATGGAAGCCCAGTGCGGGGCAGCTCCGGAGGAGAGCTGGACCACGCAGCACTGGTGGAAGCTTTGAGCTGTTCCGCGCACAGCAGAGAGCAGAAGCGTTTCCGATCTCATCATCCTGTGCAACCGGGATTTAGCTCATGTTGATTATGCATTAACTTCTGCCTACGAGCAGCTCTTCCCCCTTCTCCCCACCTCACCCTTTAATCATCTAGATGGAGGGTGCATCTCCATTATAGCCCTGACACTGGGAGCCAAGTGTCACAGAAGCCACCAGGAGCCGGGATTTTTTATTTTTTCTTTTTCCCCCATAGCAAAGATACCTCTGCGTAATCACAATACTTAGCACACACATAACACCTCTTGTCTTCTTAAGTGCTGCACAGATATTAAGCGTAATTAAGCCTCACAGCATCCCTTTTCAGGTAGGTTAAGAGGAGCACTGAAAATTGGAGAGAAATCAGGGCGCGACAGGCTGATGCAGGAGAGGTTGTGACTGCATCTCGCAGTGCCGAGTGCGGCTGTCAGGAGATGGGATCCATCCTGCATGGCACAAGCAGGAGGCACGGGTGCCGGTTGAAATTCATGCCTATTAGGCATCTAAAAATCACTACAAATCCCTTTTCCTCATCTCCCTATTTTTAGTCTCCTGTGTCTCATAACCCTCCTGGCCTCATCCAGGTGCACCATACCCAGCAGCTTCCCATGAGCCCCCAGGCGTGGGTCAGCCAGCCAGGAGCCATGCCACGGCGGGTGCCAGCCAGCCTGGGGGATGCAGGCAGGTCACGGGAGGCTCCTGGAGCCGTCCCCAGGCGCAGGGGAAAGCCCTGCACTCCCCTGCCTTCCTCGTCTGCCACCCTCCTTCACATGGGGCTTCTGCAGAGGGACGGGGAAGAGCAGCCCTGGGCTGGCAGCAGGGTACCAGCCTCAGCAAGCATCCCTCTCCCTTTGCACGCACCCGAGGACCGACCAGCTCATCTGCACACGCACCCCCAGCCCAACACACACTGACCCATCCCTGGACACACACATGGGGAAATGTGCACACTGAGGTGCACACACCCCCTTTGCACAAGCCTTTTCACATGCTGATGCCAGCTTGTACCCGAACGTGCATGCAAGGCGTGTGTTTACGCACTGATATCGTCAGAAACCGCCCCGCTCCTGCCGATGCCCAGACCGTGGGCGCAGCATTGCACCTGCCTCCCAAACCGCTTTTCCTCACCCTGCTCTCTTTGCCTCCCCCAGGCTCGCAGCTCCCGGGCGCAGCGAGGTCTTTGCTATGATTGCAGCAGCGGCCATCTCTACTTGCTGCCCAGACCCCTCGCTGCACGGTTCAGCCGGGCTCTGCTCCCCCCGCTGCATGCCCCCCGCCCGGGAGCAGCATGGGCAGCGTCAGTAGCCTCATCTCCGGCCACAGCTTCCACAGCAAGCACTGCCGAGCCTCCCAGTACAAGCTCCGCAAGTCGTCCCAGCTGAAAAAGCTCAACAGGTACTCGGACGGGCTGCTCCGCTTCGGCTTCTCCCAGGACTCCAGCCACAAGTCCAGCTCCAAAAGCAGCAAGAATGAGGACTTCTTTTACATCAAGGTCAGCCAGAAATCGCACGGCTCCCACCGAGCGGACTATACCTCGCTTGCCGGTGGGGAGCTGGGCAGCCAAGCCGGGACAAGCAGCATGGACTTCGGGACGCCCACGCCGCAGAAGCTGATGCCCTTTCCCAGTCAGCTGGAAGTGGTTAGTAGGGGACGCGGTGGCCCCAGAAGTAGGGGGTGTCCCACTGGACTGCATCTGCCCCTGAAGTGGGTGCAGGTCCCACCACAGGGTTTTCCTGGTCCTGGTCCAGGAGAAGGCTCAGAGAAAATAGTTTGTGCCGAGGAAGCGGGAGGAGAGGGGCAGCGGGGAGGTGCTGAGGGCACCCTGCCACCCTCTGCTTTCGGGAATTTGGATCAGCAATATGATCTGTATCCTTTCATTTCCAAACATGCCATTTGCCTCCCAACAGAGGCAGTTTTAGCCATCAGCATCCTCCTGAGGTTTCAGCCCTTGATGGAGACCCCAGCCATCCTTGCCGTGGGGTTCTCATCCTTGGGGGCAGAAAGGCTGGGGGAAAAGAGATGACGTGGTGTCGGTCTGTGCTGACAGGCTCTGCTCTTCTCCCCAGGGCACGGAGAAGCCAGCTGTGCGACCGACCGCCTTCAAACCGGTGCTGCCCCGGTCCAGCACCATCCTCCACTCCTCCCCCGAGAATGGGGGTCACCTCTCCCAGCAGCTGCACCCCCCGGAGAAAGCCAAGGAGCAGGAGCTGAAGCCGGTGCTGTGCTCGGGGGGTCTGTCTGACTCCGGCAGGAACTCCATGTCCAGCCTCCCCACCCACAGCACCAGCAGCAGCTACCAGCTCGACCCCCTCGTCACGCCCATGGGACCCATCAGCCGCTTCGGGGGCTCAGCCCACAACATCTTGCAGTGTGCCATCATCCAGGACAGCAACATGATGAGCCTCAAGGCCATGTCCTTCTCTGACGGGGGCAACAAGATCCTCAACCCCGGCAAAGCCCCCCACCACCACGCCGCCGAGAAGACCACTTGCATCCGTTCACCCATCTCCACAGATGAGTCCACCATCCAGGAGCTGGAGCAGAAGCTGCTGGAGAGGGAGGGGGAGCTGCAGGAGCTTCAGTCAAGCTTTGAGGAGAAAGAAGTCAGCTCCTGCCAGGCTTATGAAGAGAAGCAGCGGCGCTGCAAGGAAGAGCTGGAGGGCCTCAAGCAGAAATGCAACAGCAAGCTCAAGCAAACCTCACAGAAAACCCAGCGGACGCAGCAGGTCCTTCACCTCCAGGTGTTCCAGCTGCAGCAGGAGAAGAAGCAGCTCCGGGAGGAGCTGGAGAACCTCATGAAAGAGCAAAACCTGCTGGAGACCAAGCTGAGGTCCTACGAGAAGGAGAAGACCAGCTTCGCCCCGGCGCTGGAGGAGACCCAGTGGGAGGTAAGTGGCACTGGAGCACCAAACGGTATCTCGGGCTGCCAATGCCGAAAGCAAAGCGTGTGCGTGGAAGGCGATAGCTCCGGCACCAGCAATAAACCACGCAGCTCTTCTCCATTTCTATACCTGCATCCAGCAGCACCACAGGGGGTTTGAGCAGAGCAGATGGTGCACACACTAAGCCCAGGCTGTAGGAGATAGATATTAAAGCCAAGGAGAGCCCTAGTCTGTCACGTGGAGGCTCTGCAAGTTATAACTGAGTGACTCACTGCCCCTCTTAACCCCTCAGCACTTCACATCATATAAGGAAACAACCACTGCATAAAAACCTCACTCATTAAAATAACTTTGCGTTGCCGACCTCCAGTGCAGGGTTTTTCAGGCTGCCTGCCCCAAAGGAGCAGTAAAGCTGCCTTCCCACGTGTAAATAGGAACTACTGGACTTGCCATGGTCATTTATTAGAGAGCAGTAAAACCTTCCACTCTCTGCTTAAGCTTAATTTTCTCACTGATTGGGTATCACTGAACAAAGACCGTTAAACTGCTGAAAATTCACAAGTGAGCCTGTTCAACCACCTGAATAGCACACAATTATCATTTCACTGCGGCTGTACAGGGAGAAGCATAGCTGTTGCCAGACGTGCTTCAAGGAGCATGGTGCTCACCTTTGCTCCCTCGCATGCAAGGATTTCTCATATCACTTTCAGTATCTCTGGTTTATTTGCATTTTTGAGCCGCCTTTCCAGGCTGCTCGCAAGCCGTACTGAAATTCCAGCTGCAGGGTCCCACCAAGAGGAGCTGGATGCTGAACCCCCAAAAGCTGTCTCCGGGAGCAGCTGTACCAGCCATGCTTTAGGCTCCAGCAGGATGCTCCAGAGGGATTTACATGCTTTGCTCCCAGCTATGATTTTGCGGGGTGTAGGGTGCAGTTGGATGTCTGCTTGTGAAACAAGCTCAGCGAGTTTAACTGACCGCGTGAGCCATCAGCGGTGGTTTCGGCAAACATGTTGGACGGGGTGTGGAGACTTGAGCACTTCTCGACACCATCCATTCCCGCACCTCAGCTGAGGTGTGTCAGCTCCTTAAAACCTCATGGATGTTCATGAGCAGCCCTCCGTGTCAGCTGGGGTGTTGATGCATGGAGAGCGTGGGGTCGCCTCCAGCCCCCCCGAGAGCTGGGGCATCGCCCTCTGCGCTGGGGCATCTCCCTGGATGGGATTTCACAGTCAGGGTCTCTGTATGCCGAACGCCAGCTGTGCCCAGCATGGCTTGCACGGGGTACTGCGGGCTTTCTCCAAGGCGCAGCCCTAACTCGGGTGCTGCATCCCTCCCCACAGGTGTGCCAGAAGTCGGGGGAGATCTCCCTCCTGAAGCAGCAGCTGAAGGAGTCCCAGACGGAGCTCAACACCAAGACCACCGAGATCCTCAGCCTGAAGGCTCAGCTGAAGGAGGTGAGGGTGAAGATGGAAGGGCTGGAGATGAAGACCCAGGACCTGGAGGGCTCCCTGCGCACCAAAGCCATGGAACTGGAGGTATGCGAGAATGAGCTCCAGCGCAAGAAGAATGAGTCCGAGCTGCTGAGAGAGAAGGTGAACCTGCTGGAGCAGGAGATCGTGGACCTGCGGACGGAGCTTGCTGTCCTCAAAGAGCAGCTGAGCGAAGCCCATGAGTTGGCCAGGCCCTGCGCCATGGTGGACGATGCTCAAGCCCTGCAGGGAGAGGTGGAGAGGCTGAGGGCAGAGCTGAAGGCTGAACGGGACAACAATGAGCAGATGACCTCCGGCTTCCAGCACGAGCGGCAGACATGGAAGGAGGAGAAGGAGAAGGTGATTCACTACCAGAAGCAGCTGCAGCAGAGCTACCTGCACATGTACAAGAGGAACCAGAACCTGGAGAAGATGCTCCAGCAGCTCGCCGCAGGGGAAGATGGCAAGGAGCCCATCGAGCTGGACATACCTGGCGCTGACGTCCCCTACGAGGACATCATCGCCACTGAGATCTGAGCCAGGTCTGCCTTCTCCTCCTTGCAGCTTGGGGACGGGCGTCTCTTCCAGGCGAGAAGCGCTGCCCCGCAGCTCGGCCTACGCCTTGTACAGTTCAGATGAGCCATGTATTTATTAGCGGAGCTGGTGGCCTGGCCAGCTCACCAGCCCTTCTCCCCTCCCTGCGTCGCACTGCGGCGATGCCCGCTGCCTGTCGTGTTACAGAGGTGAACAAGCAACTTGTGCCAATGGTGATGTGCCAGCAGCTCCCCCTCGACCCGCTGCCGCCTCGGCAGCATCCCTTCTGCCCCCTCATAGGACTGAGAAGCCAGCGGTGGGGGCAGTCAGGGAACAGGACTTCAGCAAATAACCTCCCGTCAGGTAACGAGATGATGCAAAACTCCCAGGGGATGCTCTGCTCTGGGCTCGGAGGGATCCCGTGATGGCACAGCGCTGAGGACGGGGACACCACTGCCCTTCCCACCGTCTTCAAGAGAAATCGGCCACAGCACGTTTCCAGCCGCTCCCTGCTCGCAGCCTGGAGGAAGCGCCACGCTGCTCTCGCACCTCCTTAACCTTCCTCTGGTCGGTGCCGATCTCCAGGGTGCCGTGGGCAGGAGGAGCCGCCTCCTGCTGCCGGCGCAGGCTGCACATCCCCTTCTCCCATCCTTCGACTGCTGTAGTGCCTCAGGAAGGACCCTACCCACACACACACGCACACCCCACCCCATTACAGCCAACGCCCCCACCGAAATCACCTTTCACTAGCAAGCACAGCCCACCCTGCACCCATCCTGTCCCTTGGCCACAGCCGCACCGGCACAACCCTCCTCCCTGGACCTGCACAGCCATGGCAAGCCCAGCATTCCCCGCCCTGACAGACAAGGACTCAGTGTCCCTTTTCTCCAGCTGCCAGACGGGCAACTGGATTTACATATTAACAGAAATTTCCTCTGACCCGAGGAATCGAGGGGGAAATCGGTTGTGTTTGCCCCACGACCCCGCGCGCTCTCACTTGCTCGCTGTGACCGTGCCTCCCGGGAACCCCGGCTGCCTTATCTCTTCCTGTGCCCTTACGTCCACGGGCTCCTGTCAACAGGAGCTGGTTAAAAAAACCCAAATCAACCACTTTTCATTTTGTTTTCTACCACAGCTCTTAACATTTCCTCCTGCGGCCAGCAAGCAGATAACAAGGCTCCACTGCACGTCACCAGCGATGACTCTCCTGTCCCCACGCAGCTCGGCCCCACCCCAGCTTGCCGGGGTGGAGGTCTCCAGCCGGGACCACTTTGTGGTAGTGCAATGGTATTTTTACCGCAATATGTTTGTTTACCCACTAGTGAGCTGGGCACCAGCCTGGGAAGCCCCGTCCCAGGGTTGCGGGGGCGGGGGTGTCTTGCACAATCCCATGCCGCAAATTTGGCCAAGGGCTCAAAGCTGTGCACAAGCAGCAAAATTCAGCATCCCTTACCCCGCTCCAGCCAGCCTACAAAGGCGACACACGGAAACCAGTCTGTGCCTTCTGCACCTGCCCCCGAGCACCCCCACCACGTGCCGCCCCGGAGCGTCCCGGCCAGTCCCGGTGCTGGCACACAGCACAAGCCAATCCTTAGCCATGGTCCGCTGGAGAAAAGCCAACTTCAAATCCCAGTTCCAGCCCTGCGGCTGTAGGCCAGGGCCACGTCAGGTCAGCCAGCCTCTGCCCAGACCTGCTGAGGGGTGTTTTGGAGAGAAGACCAGGAGATGAAGGATGGCACCCGGCTCCGCTCTGGCTCATGAGGCCAGAAGGGATTTTCTGCATCATCCAAGCCATAGCCCTGCACCAAGGGCTCTGCACACCCTCTGCACCCCACGTCGGAGCCAGAGCACGGCAACCAGGAGCTTTCCAGCACCAAACGCTCGCGGGGCGCCGAGGGGAGCAGAGCCTTCCCCAGCTGCCCCCGTCCCGCAGCCCCCATCCCAGCAATGCCCACGCCTGCCTGCCCAGCCCTGTTCCTGCTCCCGCTGGCCTCGGTGGCACCTGTCCCCCCTGGCTGGGGCACCATCGCCCCAGCCCCGTGTCCTCCCCAGCCAGCGCTGTATGATGTGATCGCCCGGAGGCGTCGACGTGCTGCCTTTGCACAACGCTGTGTGTGACTGTCCGTATCGCAGGTGTGTCGCTCCCGGTGTGAGCCGCGGCCACGCTGCCCGCTCTGCGGCTGGCCAGGTTCAGCCTGTACATATAATTATTTTTCTGCAGGTTTTTTGGATGTTATTTCTGGTGACTGATGTAAACTACTGGTAATTTTATGTTTTTATTTATAAATAAATTTTTAAAAACTTATTTAGCTTCTTTGAGTGTCAGGCTTAGCAGCATTTGGAGGGTTTTCATCACCGGTGAGCGGCAATGCAGGACAGTGCTTCACCGTGCCCCTCTCACATCACCCCCACAAGCCACCAACCATTTATTGTGACACACCAAGGTCCCCTTTGGGGACATCCTTCCACCTGGTCCTGTTTGTTTCCAGCCCTGCAAGCGCTTTGCCGCGTGGGCGAGCGGCATTATCTCCGCTGTGCAGCTGGGATAACCCATGCATGGAAAAGCAGCAACTTGCCTCCGGCGAACACGGGGGTATTGGAGAGGAGGAGATAATCTGCCTGGCCCCGCTCCCAGCCTGCACCCCACAGGCTTTGCCCTCCTGCTCTGCAGGTGAGACCGATTTTCATCCCGACCTCACACAGCCCAAAAGCCCCCAGCCCCGGCGGTCCCCGACCCACCGTCCCCGGTGTGAGCAGGTCCAACCCCCTGGCCGGCAGAGCCGGAGAAGACAATTACAGAGGTAGAGATACAGTGGAAACATCTTAATGAAACTGAGGATGTTTTGACTAAGCTGTTTTCCTCCCAAACCAATCAACTCGGAGCCTGTTTGCACTGCACGGATCTGGCAGTTTCACAGGTCTAAACAGCACAGGGGGAGGCAAAGGGGGAGGTTGGGGGGGCAGAAAATAGGGGGAAACACTCATTGCAGAAAACATTATTCATCCTGACTCATCTGGCTGTTTCCATGGGGTACTCGCCCCACCACAGTGCAGGGCGGGGGGCCCAAGCCACACAAAAGCTGCTCTGTGCCCCCCGAAAGGGCACCCGGCAGCGGCACCCAGCTCCCGCCAATGCTTTCCAGGGAAAGCTTGGCTTTGCTCACGCTGCCCGAGGCATGAGGGGAGTTTATTTTTAGAGCCTTTGAAAACTGCTGAGCAGGAAGGAGATAGAAAACCACATGTGAGGGCTCTCTTTCTCCTAAGCGGCACCTTCTGTTACAAATCACCTCTGACCATCGCCTGCCCCGGCTGCAGGGTGCTGCCGGCTCAGCTGAGTCCTTCCCATGCTTGTCCATGTACCTGGGTCAGGGGAGCTGCGAGGAGGAGACCCCCAAGCCAGCTGTTATCCCAGGTTATCCCAGGGGACATCCCTGTCCCGCAGAGGTCGCAACCAAATTGCAGATGCTGCAGCACAGCAAAGCAGAGACTTACTGGGGCTGAGCAGCAGTAGGGTCAGGACAGGTCCAGGAGCAAGCGCAGCATCCCTGAGGGCATATACACTGTAAGGAGAGCTTCTTGGCAATGCCCAGGACACCGGGAAGCCAAAACGCCAGCCCTGGGGACCCTGGGCTGCTTCTTCCATTAAAAAAGGTGAGGGTCCCACCCCTTTTCCACCAAAACCCTAATGAAGCTACTGATGAGAAAAAGCTGTGTCCTCCCCGCAGGTAGGGCTCAGAGCTTCCTCTGCTTCAGGCGGCAGAAATCAGGTAGCGGGCACCGCCTGGCCCTTGTAGGGCTGTTGCACAAACAGGAGCACAGCTCCAGCGTTAGGATGCTGTGAGATCACAAGGAAAGCTGAGCAGTGGAGGACAGCCATGGCCAGGGCAGCCCGGTCCCTGCTGCAACCCCGCTGCTTCATGCCCAAGAGGAGGCACGTTCAGGAAGGAGCAGAAAGCCCCGATAAAGCCGGGGTAAAGCCATTCCCTCATGATACCCAGTGCTTCCTCTGTGGCAGGTTGAACGTGAATGGGATGGTATCAGTGTGTGTCATGGCTCCTGGGCTGAGGAAGCGTCCGAACGAGGGGCACGGTTGGCTCAGGTGTTGGGGGGCAAAACAGGAGAAGCAGCACCAGCTCGTGCATCTCCTGCACAGTCACTGGGGTTCCCTGCTTCGTTTGTGCTTTGGGTTAGCTCTGCTCCAGCTGCCCGAGCACCAACCGTCCTCAAACAGAAGGAGTTTGAATTAGTTGTTGAACTAATCAGCGGATGCAAATAAGCTTCAAGATGGAGAAAAGCTAATTTGCATCTTCTTTTAACACCCGGTGCCAGTGCACCAGTTTCTGGCTGGGGGGGGGCAGAGTCAGACCGAAAATCTCAGCAGAGACAAGACCAGGGCTGCCTTTGAAAGAGCAATTAAATCGAGCCACCTCTTGCTCACAGGGTGATAGAGGGTCGGAGGCAAAGCTGCTTTTGATGTGCAAATAACCTGCAGCAGCTCTCCCCACCAGCCTGCTCCCCTGCCTTACATCTGCCAGTCCCAACTGAAAACCCAAGGGGCAGGGTGGGGGAAACGTGTCCAATGTTTGCTCTCCTCCCCTTCTAAATGAGCTGACAGCTGGCGTGTGCTTCTCAGAGGGACCTGACTGGCTGACATCAGTTGGCGAAGGGGGTAAGACCCCCAGGCAGTCCTCATTAGTCATTACCAAAAAAAAAGAAAAAAGAAAACAGTGTGTAAATGCACTAAGGCAGCAGCTGGGAGATCAGCACGTCCCATTTAGCATGGTACCTGCTGTCTCCACGCCATGAAATATTGGGCTGTTTGTTTAGCATCCGGCTAAGCGCCATGTCAGGAGCTGCCTGATGATGGCTCACAGCACAGCACAGCCCGACGCCACGCAGAGGGGCACCCCTTCCTCCCGGTGCTGAGCGCCCCTTTGCTTTCCCACTCCATTTTCCTGGCGAAGGGCTATGTTCTCGGCTCAGTGCTAAAATAGCTGTGCTGCAAGCCCCGGCCTGCTCCCCGGGCCTCCGGCTGATGGGAGCTAAAGCTATTTTTGTCATTCCTCCCTTACAGGGCCCAGTGCCAGGCTCAGGCTGTTTGCTACCTGGGAGCTTCTAGTCTGTAGGACAGGCTCTGCTGCAACCTGGGGACCTGCCTGCGCACAGGGTGTCAGCGATGCTCTGCCTGTGTTGGCAGATGCGTTTTCTCCAGCAGCCAGGGAACATGAGCCAGGAGGAAGACAGAGATTTCTGCCCTGCTTCAAGTCTCCAGAGCTGGAGGAGAGCAGGCTCAGGCGTGCCCTGCCGTCCCGGCGAGTCACCGAGACGGGAGCACAGTGGCATGGGCGGCACAGCTGCTGCAGCCCAGCCGCTTGCGTGCATGAGTCCAGGGAACAGAGGGGACAGGTCAGAGCTGGCTGTTGCTGCCAAACCTCTGCCAGACACATATGCCTCGTTAAACCAGAAGTCCTAGAGGTTTAAACAGCAAGTAAGCCTGAATTAACTCCCCCAGAGAAGAGCTGAAGAGCCTCAGCAGGCTGGTTTTGTGCCTATAAGCACAACCTTCTCCCTTGACCTCACAAAGCCAAGCAAACCAGAACCAGCCCTACCCCTGGTCCCCACAAGCACCGTTCAAAAACTCAGTGCATTTGAAGTCAGTGGCATCCAAGCAGTCTAAGAAGCATCACTGCGTGCACTGCTGCTTCCAGTGAGTCTGATAATTTCTGAAGCAGTTCTTGTGCACTGCTGTCTAAATATCTAATTGAAAAAAGAAATTATTTCCAGGTGATACAGGGTCTGAAAGAGCCTTGTCCTTCTGGGCTGCAGCAACACGGCTGGTTCAGGAGCCAACATGTGGCAGCTCGCTCCATCCCCTCTCCGCTCGCTCCTGGCCATGGCGTGCAGTGCCGCTGCGTGGCTG
>NW_008824285.1:1414769-1441798 GCF_000699105.1 Pygoscelis adeliae | reverse complement strand
GCCCTCGCCGCAGCCCAGCCGGCCTCTCCTCACGACGCAGGCTGAGCACGCAGCTCCCGTGTGCTGCAGACAACAGCTATTTTACCCCCAGCACAAAGCCACCCTCGCTATTTATATTCAGCCCAAACCTTTGTCTGGCCCCGATGAGCCACGCTATCATTGACAGCTTGCCTGTGCACCAGAGCCGCTCACCAGCCTGCCCTGAGCCGCAGAATACATTTCATTCTTTCCCCTTTGCTCCCACCAGCTGCAAGTTAGTAGGGCTTAATCAGCATGAATATTCTTATAATTGAAGAATTCCTTTTGGTTTGCACCTTTCAGGAGCCACGTTGTCCGTATGCAGATGCTTGCAGGTATCTCGTGAGAGGCAACTGCCTCGCTCCGCAGCGCTCACCCACCCTCAGCAATGCTTGTTCAACCTTTGTCCCCAAAACCCGTCACCTGCTGAAGGGTTTCAGGAATTCACCGGACTTTGGAATTTCTTCTTGCTTGTGTTTTCAAAACCTGCATTACTGAGCACCAACGGCTGCCATCTGTTCATAAAGTTACTCTTGTGCCCTAACCACGGCTCTGCCTCAAGACAAAGTGACTGTAACTGAGGGGGTAAATGGGTAGAAAAAGTCGAAAGAAGTTGGGACAAACACTTTGCAGCCATCAGACATGTTTTTAGCATACTAGATCCTCCTTCCTCCGCGTTAAATGAACAGTCTTTCAAGCTCTGTGGGACAATCAAAGCCTTTATTAATACTGAGGATATGGGATTTGTAACAGTGTCTCTCCTGGTAAAAAACACTGCAGGAACCAGCTTGGACATTTAAATGAGGTTTAAAAAAAAAAAAAGCTCATGTCTTTACCTCAAGGACTTGTACTTCTGTACAAGAAACAGCTGAAATTATAGCACAGTACAGCATTTAACAGGAGAAGACCTGAGACAGCCTCGGGCTTTTATCAGTCAGAACAAACTCGGGTTTACAGAGACTGCGTCGGTGCAGCTCAGCACATCAGGGCACAACTCTCTGAAGATGAACAGCAAAACCAGCAGAAAGGAAAGGTGCTTTCTTCCCTCATTGAGTGACTGGGTTTGATGTGCACATCGTTCAGCAAAGGAAGGTATGTTTGAGTTTACTTCTGCCCTCTGGAGTACACCAGGAAGAGTCCCAGACCTCCCCGTTTCACGCTGTTCTCAGTCTCTCACCTTCACCAGCCAGGCTGCACCCCCAAAGCAGGGAAACTTTTACAACAGGTAACTCACGGAGAGGGACCGACACCAGGAATTTAAGCAGAGTCATGCCCCAGGCTGTCTGCACGGAATACCTGAATGAAGCTAGGAGGCCCCCCTCACCCTTAGCAGTACTGTTCATACAGAAAATTTAAAGTCAACCTATGCCTACGCTCATTTTCAAGAAGCCTTTTAAGGTTTCCTAACCTCCTCTAGTGCAAACTACCCGTTGAGACGCACATGGAAACGGGTATCACGTTACCCTCCAACATTCCTGCAGAGCCTTTCCCCATGACTGCACCACCCACCCACCCCACCGGCACAAAGCATTCAGTCCTGAAGCTGAAGGCTGAATCCCGATCAACAAAAGCGACCAGCTCTAGTAATACTGTGGGGGTGGCTCAAGTGGCTCTCACTGCACACCTAGAACTGGAAGCGAAAAGTGTTTTCAGCACATTATGAAGTATTTTATTCATGCAAACAGGATCCCCGGTGGCAAAGGACATTTTGGTCACTGCCGAAAGACCTGAAGTTGTTTTTAACCACAGAATCACAAAAGCTTCCATTTTGTTCAACACCTTCCATATTTAATTTATTTAGATATTCTCTACATTAAAGTATTGTCATGCCAACAGTTCAACCTCCCATCCCTACCTCAAGAAAAATAGACTTGACACAGCTTCAGGGTGGAAAGCACTGGAATAAAGTTGCTATTGCGTCCAAGTTACAGAGAACACTGAACAAACTATAGAAAGAACTGCACATAAGAGACGTCAGGGAAAGCTGGAATTAGTATGCTGTCGTTCGAGTCATGTTAGCACCTTCCTAGACAAGCACTGAAGGCGTTTAGAGAGGTGCAACATGCTTTGGTTAGCTAGACCAGAGCTTAGACTACATTAAACCTGGAAAAAAGCAAGAAAGCCTGCCAGGACTGGGCTCGGAGCCTCATCTGAACCAATTTGAAGAAAAGCAACACTGAATTGACTAGCCAAGTTTGCAGTGTTTGGGAATGCTGAGCTCTCCTGGCTAGCCAAATCTGTGCCTGGAGTGCAAACCACAACAGTTTCAAACACGACTCGGGACCCAGTGCCACCTAGAGCATGCTTCATAACAGAATTCAAAATATCCATTCACACATTAAGTTGCTTTCTCCTGTTGCATCGCTTAGTACAAGACATACTTTAAAAGCTGACCTCCCACCAGTACAACTGTGTCAGGTGTAAGAGGTTTTTTCACATCTCGATCCCCTTCAGTAGCAGCACAAAGCCTTGAATTACCTAGTTTTGCCCCTTGGGACACTACTGATCTCGGAATGCTTTAGCTGCTGTTTTGTGTCTCTGGCATTCCCAGAATTCAAAGAAAAAAGGGTAAGTACAAAACTTACTCTGCAAACTTCAATTTAAACCCTTTAATTCAGTAATTAAGCCTTCTCATGCTACCTTCAGGTAGCAACCCACTGGCCTGTGACCTCTGAAAAGACCCTTTGCTAGTGGAAAAGCACCTAGCATGCCTACAGTGTCCTCGGTTCATGCATACCTTTAAGAATCTTAAGCCATAGCTGAAAATCGGTGACTTGCATTTTTCAGAAAGGTATGTTGTCATGTACCACGCTTTCCACATATTAGCCTAGTCTTCAGGCACAACAGCAGGACAGCAGAGTGCCATCTGTTCTACCAGCAGCATGGCAACTGCGTACGATCGGATTGAGCAGATGCTTTGGACAAAGAAGTCACATTTGCTCTTTCATGTTTTTTAAACCATGTGCTCCTGGTTTGAAAGCAAAGATTTGCAATTTCTGGTAATCCTCAGACATTCCCTCGAAATGTCTATAAAAGGTCCAGTTCAAAAAACAAGCTTCGTGATAGCTATTGCACATTTGTAAGAGCTGGCCTAAATATTTTCCTGAAGATCCAGGCTTTGGAAGAAGGGATATTTTAAAAACTGGTATCAGTGTACATTGGAACACTGGCACAAATGTCACCTATTCTTGGTTTTAATTGTAAGGGCGACAAGTAAACACCAACACATGAAAAAAGAAAACAAACAGCATTTCACAGAGCAAGGAGTTGGAGACGAAGCTGTGGCTAGTGTTTTGCAGTCGAATCTCGAGGATAGAATTCAGCCAGTGTTGTCTGAGGAATTCTCTTCAACATCTCCTTGGGGAAGATTCGCAAGAGCTGCCATCCAATGTCCAAGGTCTCGTAAACAGTGCGATTTTCATAAGGACCTGCAGAAAGCAACCACAGACTGAAACATGGGGCAGGAAAGTGTCTCACCACCAGGGAGATCTGAGAACAAGACCTTCTAGGTGTTAATGCATACTGTGATGTTCTTGAAACAGACACTTACCCTGAGCAATGAAGTTCTTCTCAAACTTCTGCAGGAACTCCAGATAAAGAAGATCGTCTGAGGTAAGAGCTTCCTCACCAACTACAGCCTTCATAGCCTGTACATCCTTTCCGATAGCATAGCAGGCATACTAGAAGGGATAGGAAGAGAAGTGCTTTTACCTCGATCATCCAGGTAACGGTTTCTGTTCAGACCCAAACAAAGGGTCTCAACTTGATGACACTAAGCATTGAGTCAATGCTTTTAAATCCGCCTCAGGAGTGTTCTGGATTGCAACTGTTTGGCATGCCCTTTACAGGCTGTTTAGTGAGAGGTATATTTGAAATATGCCTCTGCTTCTCTGAGGAGGTTTTTACATACCAGCTGGTTGGATACATCTGCATGATCCTTCCTGGTCATACCCTCTCCAATAGCTGACTTCATCAGTCGAGACAGGGAGGGCAAGACATTAATAGGTGGGTAAATCTGGAAGAAAGACACCCAAGAATTTCAACATTAATACTTCAAAAAGTACAGAGTAATCTTAAATATGTTCTAACCAGCGTGGTACACACCTGTCTGTTATGCAGCTGCCTATCCACGTAGATTTGTCCCTCAGTGATGTATCCAGTCAAGTCAGGAATAGGATGAGTAATATCTGTGGAAAAAATGGTTTGACAGGTTTCAGATCTTTTATATCCATTCTAGCACTGATGCAGCAGCTTTTTGCAGTTAAATGACTCCTAAAGTAAGATGCCATCAGTTAGTATCCCCACATATCACTAAGTGCTCTTATGCAAGGATTAGAGCTGTAGGCACTCCTTAGAGGGCTGGAGAATGGTCCTGAAGTCTGAAATGGGCAAAGCATTTCTGTTAGCAATATAGACAGAGAAGGTAGCCAAGAACTGCAATATTCAAAACCTAAAGGCCACAGGACCTCCTATCTTGCCGTGTGTCAAAATAAGGCAGGTTGCTCTAAAGGACTCCTTTAAAGTGCTATTTATTAGAAACAGTTGAAGATAACTCACCATCATTGGGCATGGTAAGAATGGGAATCTGAGTAATGGAACCATTTCTGCCTTCCACACGCCCAGCACGCTCATATATAGTAGCCAAGTCAGTGTACATGTAACCTGGGAAGCCACGACGGCCAGGCACTTCCTCTCTAGCTGCTGAAACCTGAGACAATCCAGGAGAAAGGTTTCCAAGAAATCAGATCACCCTCACAGACCCGCTGTCTCCCCTCATTAAGCTACACTAGTGACTTAAAAGTACCTCTTCCTGTAGGCAATACCAAAATACAGCCCCACAAACCTCTGTTAAGAAAATTATGTCGCCACAACCATGTATGACAAGACAAGATGTCAAGCCGAATCAGAAGCTATAATATCAAACTGCTGAAGGCCACTAGTCAAGTTAAGTTTAGCTATCACAGAAGCAATAGCTGTTTGACTGCTGAACATAATCCTGGACAATCAACGAATAACTAAAAGCCTCACTGGCTACTTAAGAACATTGTAATGAATACTAATTGTAACAGCTTGAGCAGAAGTTTACATTCTCACTTTATATTAGGAACCCTTTCTGCCAACACCCAGCATGCAAGTTAATAAATGTGTACCTCTCGCAGAGCTTCAGCATAGGAGCTCATATCTGTCAGAATGACCAACACATGCTTCTCACACTGATATGCCAAGAACTCTGCTGTTGTTAGAGCTAGACGAGGTGTGATAATGCGTTCAATGCTGAAATAGAACAGCACGGCATTATTTATGACAAGTGCTTTAAGGCTGCAAGGTAACAGTTTGAAGTCACAAATACTTTAAAACCCTCTGAAAATCTGCTATGTGCACCAACTGGAGTACCAGCATTTCATATTCAACTTTGCTGCAAAATGTCAACATAAGTGACATCTGGCAGGACACCAGTAAGGCTTCAGCTTCCAGTTTACTTGTTCTTCTCAGCCTTTTCCCAACCAACATAGCGTAACTACTTACGTTGGATCATTGGCCAAATTCAGGAACAGACACACATTGTCCATGGACCCATTTTCCTCAAAGTCTGATTTGAAGAACCGGGCAGTTTCCATGTTCACCTAAATCACAATACTAAGGCATCAGTTCCAGACCAGATTTTAGGTTACTACGTTTTGCATCATATTAAGGTCTAAACACCTCATTACTAATCCATAAGCAAAGCTCTCTATCATGAAGACTCCCCTACATTCCCAACAGAATGAGTTATTTCTAGAATTCCAGGCTAGAGATTTTAAGTTTAAGACACTTTATCCTGATCAGACACACTTTGTGACAGTATTTCTGGCCATATGGGATTTTCAGCCATTCAGCCAACCAGTTCAGCACCGTTTAGTTCTATACACAAGACCTACTTAGAATACTTTCAAAAAAGTAATGTTCAGCTACTCTCAGCATCGGGTTATTACTCAAGCATCATTTTCCTCCAATAATACTGACTTACACCCATAGCAGCAAACACAATGGCAAAGTTTTCTTCACTGTAGTCCATCACATCTTTGGATTTCTTCACCAAGCCAGCTTGGCGACATATCTGAGCTGCAATCTAGGGAAAAAATGTTTCAGTTCATCTGTATATTTGATGCTATTACACAGACCAGAGTTTAACTTAGTTTACTTTTTAACACCAGTGAAATGCAAGCTACTGTTTAGAGAGTAGCTTTGAGTACTCACCTCATTGTGGGGCAAGCCAGCAGCTGAGAATATGGGGATTTTCTGCCCCCTGGCAATACTGTTCATACCATCTATAGCAGAAATGCCAGTCTGAATCATTTCTTCTGGATAAATACGACACTGGGGATTGATTGGCTGACCTGTTATATTTTTTAAGAGAACACATGTTGTTCCATGTGCATGTTTGAAGCTTGATCAAACTACCACTGACCCTGAGCACTGACCTAAGGCTCAAGTCAAAAGGCGCGAACCCCACTGTTAGGCCTACAAACCTTCAGATGTGCCTGGTCAAACCTGAGCCTTTTGTAGATCCCAAGACTCTGGCATTCTGTGGTCATGTAAGTGGCAAGAGTGCTTTCAAGAAAAGCCTGTCAGGTTATTAGCTTTTTATCTTTGGAGGCTGTATAATTAAGATAGTCTACAAATACTTCAAAGAACAGCTTCCAAGCATTACAAAAAACAGTTACTTTCTGCTACCTCATGTCTCTGCATTTGTGTAAATTTGATTTGAGTGTGATGCCACATAAACACTTAAAAATAAGATTAAACTCCCCCTAACAGTTAGATCCTATGTTCAAAACCAAATCTATTGTAACATTCAGAAATCAGAAACACCAGATTTGTCTTTAACTCCATACCAGAAGCAGATTAAGAACATACCCATTATGTCAAGGAAATCTTCAGCCAAAACAATAGGGCCTCTGTCTATAGGTTTTCCTGATCCATTAAATACTCTGCCTACAAGAAACAGCAATAAAATCAAAATGTAAATTAATGTGAAGATAAGTTAACATGTGATAAGTCTGTTCATTCTTCAAAGCAATATGCAAGTACTTACCAAGCATATCCTCAGAGACAGGGGTTCGAAGAATATCCCCGGTAAACTCACAAGATGTTTTCTTAGCATCAATACCTGAAGTTCCTTCAAATACCTGTAAATATACCAGAAGAAAAAAAAAAAGACACAGGAAAAAGGAGTTAACTATTGTGCTTTACAAAATAACACACTAGAACGCTGCTTCACAGCTTGAGAACTTGATCAACCACAGGGCAGAAAAGCAAGGCAGCCCTCTGCAAGAAAAGGATTTCAAGAGCCGCTTGCTAGTACAAAACATCACATAAAAACCTACTTTAAACAAAATCCATGAAGTGTATCAGCAGCAACCAACAAACCCAGTGCCATTCCTTTGATCTCAAGTACTTCCATTTGCCAGCAGGGTAAAGTTCTTCAGATAAGAAGAATTAATATTAACAAGAAACAGCTGCTTAGAAGAAACACCTCCATCCACATAGCATAGGAGTTGATCTTGAATCTAATACTGTACAATTACAGTACAACTCCTTTAATCTAGCAGCAAAGAAATCTATGGGGGGATGCAAATAAAAAATGTCACTGTACTCCAGCTTTCCATCTTCTAAAGTTGTTCATGCCACTTGCACTTGGAATAAGTAGGTGGGTTTTTTTTAATTTACAGTACCAAAAGAACATATCACAAGATAAATTTGACATGGCTCAGGCACATGCTAATTAATAAAATATTTTTCTGTTGCAACAAGAGACACTCCTTCCCTAGTCATACCTGAACCACAGCTTTGGAGCCACTGACTTCCAGAACCTGCCCACTTCTTCTTGTGCCATCAGGAAGAGTCAAGTGGACAATCTCTGCATACCTAGGAAACTGAAGATGAGCAAGAAAGATGGTGGAAAGCATTAAAATCCAGAAGAACAGTCACAAAACAAGAGTTATCAGTTTCAAGCCAGCTTAAGCTTAGCAACTAATCAATTATTTTTAAAAATAATTTATCAGAACAAAACTCATTCCAAGGCAATTAAAATTTATTAGGCTAAAGCCATTTTTACAGGGACTATACAACATTTGCTCAGAGTTGCAGGCTGCAGAAAGACCTGACAGAACCCATTCCAAAAACCCTAGTAGTCCTGAAATACTAATGGAAAGCTACGATGCAGCATCTGACAAGAAAAAGCTGGCTGTTGCCTGTACATAGCATCAGTTGCTTGCCTTCAACAGTAACCTGCCAGTAATTTGAAAACAAGCCAAAAGTGTTTACAGTTCCCTTTTACAGGGCACTTATGCTTTGGTAGCAGAGGTCAAGAACAGAGTGAATAGGTATGTTTCTGCATTCAAGTTTAGACAACATTTTGGGGATTTTGGCGAAACTGAAACACTGTTTCCTTTCTTTCCCCCAACAGTCTCAACAACTCTCCCTTTCTTCCAGGACATGGACAACTCTCCTTAGCTTTACAGCAATTTGCATATTCTCATTTATCTCAGCAGTCAGAAACATATCTTGTATTAAAATTGCTCAGTGGACCCATGAATTTCACAACAGCCGGACTTAACCTGTCACAGCTTTTCTTGTAAACTCTCCCCCAAAAAGCTTCATTCATTAAGAATCTGAGTCTTTACCTTAACCTGATCCAAGATAACCAGGGGACCATTCACACCCGACACAGTTTTATAAGCTGGAAGAAAGCAAGCCACAAGTCAGGTACTTCCTAGAACATCAGAAATATCCCACAAAGTTTTCAAAATTTCATTCCTATCACCAATCTCAGGTCTGCAGATTTTGGGCCTGACTCTGTACTGCTTTTATGTTTATTATGAACTCTACAAGGAGGATTAGGTACTGAACTGTGTGGCCAGTATTTTTTGCTGCGACTTGCAAAGCATCTGAGGTAACAGTAAGATATACGATATTGCCATTTTCTTGTCCGTCACAGAAATTCACTGCAAGTCTATACCCAGGGATAATTTGAATGCCATCAGAAACACCAATACATTGTAGAGTTGACATTTTAAGCTAAGAAAGATACACAGTTCCAAGATCTTTAAAAAGCAGGGATAACACCTAATCTGTGATAAAGAAGGTGCCACCGCAATTTATGTCCAACGGATTGTGAGAAGACCTTAATATCAATACTCAACTTGTAGGCTTTGTTTTTTTTAACCACAGAAGTGTCCTGCTCCGTGACACTGAAACAGCTCATGTGAAAGCCTGTCCTTAGCAAAGCAAACAGATCTCGTGCTCAAAAGCTGATCAGCGGAGCTTCTACAGTAAGTTGTGGTTTTTGGCACACTGCTAAGAGGAAACCTTATAATACCTTTCCTGTCTCCCAAGAAAAGGTCAATGCACTATACTGTAAAAGGTTGAATTTCACCTTAGCCAAACTCCTCCTGCTCTTGAGTTGTCCTGGTTTAACTTAAGGATTGACACCTGATAGAAGGCCACAGCTAGCCAGCTCATCAGAAGGCTCATGTCTTAAACATCAGCCGCTCAAGTATTAGCACTACATACAACTTTCTGAGGTATCGCATGCCCAGAACTCATCACTCTGCTATCAGCCCAGTGGAAACGCTGTGAAGACGTAGTAAACAGTCCTCCTGCGTTGCTCTAAGGACACACTAGTATCCCAGCTAGAACCCAGCATCACTTGATCCACAGATAAAAGTACCATTGAGTCAAAGCTTTATCAGGGTCACAAGGAGCAGTGACCAAGAGAGTGACTGTTAATCACTTATCCCCGGGAGGGAAAAATGAGCAAGTCTCCTGCAGAACAGGAAAGACACCAGCAGCCATTCTTGGTCACACTACAAGGCAGAGGAAACAGGCTCTCGTGGTACTAGGAAAGATCACAAATTCCACCAGCACCAGGCCACAGGGAATCATCTGGCTTAGACACTTCAGTCTGCCCAGGTTTGGCACGCTTACCACGCGTTGTCTAGACTGTCAACAATGCGGTATTTACACTTAATCAAACGGTTTGAACTGTTGCAATGTAATCTCTTGATCAGCAATCATCAAAACTGCATTAGATAAGGTTTGAGGGTCACTGGGTGTGTAAGATAGTCTAAGGCTGGAACTCCTATTTCTTAGTTTTAGTCTTGTCAAAATCCTGCTAAGCACCCTGAGACACGTGTCCCTAAATTAGTCTAATCAAAAGCACAGGCTGGCCTGCTCCTTTCACCTGAGCAAGGAGAATTACACAGACATTATGCTACAAAGACTCTGCTTAGACTGCAAGTGCTTGCAGCACACTGTCCGCAAGAAATGGAAAATATTATCTTGAGCAAAGCCTTTCATCTCATGACTGTCTCATGAGCACTTCCTTCTCAGTCAACGGGAAAGGACTTACACTCCTTGCTTTGTCCATGAAAATATTTCCTTGACATCAATCGGCATCAATGCCCCTTGAAAGCAGCTCGCCACTGACTCAAAACTCCTGTTTCCCATAAGATCAACCAGTTCTATGACAAACCAAAAGCAACTGAAATGTTTTTCATATCCAGCTTGCAAGCAACGTCAGTTTGGGCAAAAGCCAAAATCTACATAGAAAAACATGAACTGAATACAAAGTCATCTTGGCTCCAACCATGACAGAAGCCTCCACTCCAGAATAAAGCAGAGCAGTAGACTTGGGGGTGCAGGAATGGTAATGATCAATCTGGCTTTCAAACCAGACTGACATTTTCAAAGAAACCATTGCAGAGAATCTTCCTGGCTACCACCTTGTAAGTACTCACGCTATTTAGGTGTACAGGTAGAGTCACTCATGGAATTACTACCTAGATCAAAAAAGAGGCCAGAAAAAATGCACCTTCAAACAACTTTGACTTTCCCCCTACTACACTGCAATAAAGGTTGTTTTACTTTTTATACAAGGATATTGTATTTCCCCTTTTTCACCAGATTTCTCAACTTCATTTTAAAGGAACAGAACCCACACCACCCCCCACAATTCACAGCAATTTTCGGTTCCTGCCAAAACATAAGTTTTTCACGAAGGACACTGAAATGGCCTATGTTACCCAGCGGGGAAGAGCCTCGTGGCTCCAGCGTGACTAAGTATTTAGACAGGACAAAGCCGTGGAAAGCACCGCTGCAGCGCCCGCTGCAATGAGAAGCCCAGCTCGAGCGGGACAGCGGCCCGCAGCCCTCCAGCAACCCCCGCGCCCCTCCAGGCCAGCTCGGCGCCTGTGCCGAAGGAAGGAAGGAAGGAAGGAAGGAAGGAAGGAAGGAAGGAAGGAAGGAAGGAAGGAAGGAAGGAAGGAAGGAAGGAAGGAAGGAAGGAAGGAAGGAAGGAAGGAAGGAAGGAAGGAAGGAAGGAAGGAAGGAAGGAAGGAAGGAAGGAAGGAAGGAAGGAAGGAAGGAAGGAAGGAAGGAAGGAAGGAAGGAAGGAAGGAAGGAAGGAAGGAAGGAAGGAAGGAAGGAAGGAAGGAAGGAAGGAAGGAAGGAAGGAAGGAAGGAAGGAAGGAAGGAAGGAAGGAAGGAAGGAAGGAAGGAAGGAAGGAAGGAAGGAAGGAAGGAAGGAAGGAAGGAAGGAAGGAAGGAAGGAAGGAAGGAAGGAAGGAAGGAAGGAAGGAAGGAAGGAAGGAAGGAAGGAAGGAAGGAAGGAAGGAAGGAAGGAAGGAAGGAAGGAAGGAAGGAAGGAAGGAAGGAAGGAAGGAAGGAAGGAAGGAAGGAAGGAAGGAAGGAAGGAAGGAAGGAAGGAAGGAAGGAAGGAAGGAAGGAAGGAAGGAAGGAAGGAAGGAAGGAAGGAAGGAAGGAAGGAAGGAAGGAAGGAAGGAAGGAAGGAAGGAAGGAAGGAAGGAAGGAAGGAAGGAAGGAAGGAAGGAAGGAAGGAAGGAAGGAAGGAAGGAAGGAAGGAAGGAAGGAAGGAAGGAAGGAAGGAAGGAAGGAAGGAAGGAAGGAAGGAAGGAAGGAAGGAAGGAAGGAAGGAAGGAAGGAAGGAAGGAAGGAAGGAAGGAAGGAAGGAAGGAAGGAAGGAAGGAAGGAAGGAAGGAAGGAAGGAAGGAAGGAAGGAAGGAAGGAAGGAAGGAAGGAAGGAAGGAAGGAAGGAAGGAAGGAAGGAAGGAAGGAAGGAAGGAAGGAAGGAAGGAAGGAAGGAAGGAAGGAAGGAAGGAAGGAAGGAAGGAAGGAAGGAAGGAAGGAAGGAAGGAAGGAAGGAAGGAAGGAAGGAAGGAAGGAAGGAAGGAAGGAAGGAAGGAAGGAAGGAAGGAAGGAAGGAAGGAAGGAAGGAAGGAAGGAAGGAAGGAAGGAAGGAAGGAAGGAAGGAAGGAAGGAAGGAAGGAAGGAAGGAAGGAAGGAAGGAAGGAAGGAAGGAAGGAAGGAAGGAAGGAAGGAAGGAAGGAAGGAAGGAAGGAAGGAAGGAAGGAAGGAAGGAAGGAAGGAAGGAAATGAGTTAATGGATTGGCAGAAGGGTTAAATGGCTGAGAAGACAAGAAAAGGAGTAATTCTGCTGCAAAAGGAAAGCAGAGCCCTGGCCTCCCACCCAGGAGGTGACCCCCACACAGCTGTCCCCAGCCCTGGGCCAGGGGTGTGAGGGGCATTTGGGGCCCTCTCTGCCCCGGCTCGGCAGTGCTCCAGTAGAGGGGTTTGTCCTGTCCTTACACCTCAGCCATGTTTTCATGGCTCTACTTCAATCTAAACCAGCGCTTTGATCTAAGAGTGTAACGGTAGCTGCTTAGGGGAGATAGGAGATAAGAAATAAAGTACAAACTGGCAATGAGACAGGGCTGCCAATGGCAACACCCCACTTGCACTGATGCTGCATACTCAAACATCAAGGGCTGACTGGTACAATTGTTTAAAGGACAGAATGAGAGCTGCCTTACCCCCTAAACCTTTAATCTAATAAAAAAAGATAGTGGGTTATTTGTAAACACCTTTTTCCAGGAAACCATTAGTCTGCCAACCTTCTAATTCCTTATCGGTTATGTATCTCTTCGTACATGTTAAATTTTAATAGTTGCTGTTTGTTCTCCTCCCCACTTAGCAGCGAGATAGAATTATGTGGTGTTATAAAACAATATTCTATCTCTTTCTACATTAAAACTAGAAATATTTTGGGAGAATGTTTTCAGAGAGATACTGGCAATTCTGTGCTTGTTTGGAGGAGCAACAAAGTACCAAGGACTGGTGAGACTGATGGAAAAAAACTAAACAATCGCACAAGAAACTGGCTAAGAAGGGAGTAAACACAATAAATAACCCCCAGACAAAGGGACAATGCCGTCAAGTGGCTTAAACACAAAACTGGAAGGCTTTGGCCAGGTTTCTGCTCTCCTTCTGATGCAACGTGACCTTGAGCATATTACCGAGCTCTCCTGTTTGTTAATAGCCAAAAGGACTTAACAAAATACAAACCAGCAGGACTCATTAAATGGCAGCCTCAAGGGTTACTTTGACCGGCACCACTTTGCAAACTGCCTCCACCTGCATTCAAAGCCTGGCTAAAAGGTGGCCCAGGGATGCAATCTCCAATCGCTCAAAACAGACCATTTTGTGTTCTAAATATTTTTATTCAGTCCTTAACTAGTCTTGCAGGCTGAGAAAATTTGCCTCGTGGACTAACAACAAAATAGCCTCTGAGAGGACGATGCAAATTCACCCACTGGAGAGCATAAGGCAACAGGCAGCGGCCACTTCCAGGGCAGCGGTTCCTGTGCAGGGTAATAGAAACCTTCTGGTAAAGGAAATATTAGCAGAGACTGACTTTAAAGAAAAGTATGGTTTTACGGGTGCCTGTTCCAACCTGTGTTTACGCTGCCGTGTTCACCCCACCCCAGGCTGGCGGTATTACATCTATAAGCCATTCGTCTCACGCTGGTTTGTAAAATGCTGCTCTGTGCTGGTACGCAGGAGCCCTCGCTGCACAGCGGATGTATTTCACCGTACCTTTGAGGTGAGTCAGCAGCAGAGAGCAATCTTGCCGAGCGAAGCCTGCTGTCGACTGAATTCACCAGAATTGCAATCAGCCTGCGGAGCCAGCGTGAGGTCTGCTATCAGCGATTTTTCAGGCCCACATCCTACGCTGGGTCTCGAGACAGCCCATAAATTCTCTTATACTTTTCATTACATCAGAAATGTTCACTATACTTTACTACCTCAATCTGGCCAGGAAGAAAATTGTAGTCATTTTTTTTCCATAGGGTTATTGAAAGAAAAATTCATGGCAAATATTTATAATGGTTAAAAAAAAAAAAATCTCAAAGAGAACTGCCTGGAAAAATCTGACAGACACATGGAAACGCTTCCAAAGCACATCTGAGTAAGCTTTCCCGTCATCTCTGCAAAACAAGTGACACGACTGCAATGTCCTTTGGCTGGTTAGGGCTGCCAAAAGAGAGGGTGTCCTGACCTTGGGGCCTACAAAAGAAAAAAGATAACGGTAACTGCCTCCACATGCCCCTCCTCACCTGAAGGAGAATATTTTCTATCCAGAGCCCAAGGTACAGCCGAGCAATTCTGAGCTCCCTCAGTAGATGGTAGTGCTGCACTGCTCATCCTCTGTCTACTCTGCAGATATTTAGAAAGTAATTTCTAGGCCTAGCCATTCAATTCTCAGCTCACGGAACATATTTAAAGGCTTCAACTTCTGCACTAACGCACACCCAGGGAATTCCTTGGTAGGATACACTCATCTCACGTTATTGGCAATAGTTTTTGGCCATGCAGAAGCCAGATAAATGGCCTCAATGGCAGATTTACACGCCAACAGAGAAAAGGTTAATATGTTTAGGATTTATTTTCTTTCTCTGTGGTAAATCTCTGTATCCTAAATGAATGGTGGTGTCAGTTTTGGTTTAAAAAAGAAGTCACGGAGCAAAGTGTCAAAAGTCTAAAAAAACAGAAAAGATGGAAGAAAAGAGATCACATTTTCAATGGCATTTGCAGTACCTGACCCATGCATGGGCAGAATTTTCCATCCAGCTTTGCTTATGAGAAACTGGCCTTGTTAGTCCAAGAAATATCTCCTTGTCCCTGGAGACAAAGCAGAGAGCGTAACAGCACAGGGAAAAGCTGTGGATAAAGCACCCCACTGCCAGCATCCTTCTGTGGGGAGGAGGCAAGGGCAGAACTCAGATGTGGGGGGACAACAATCTGTTTATAACCAGGGGAGAGGCGAGATTCCCCCATACCTCTCAAAAATCACGGGCTGGATCAGTGCATTCTGGCCTTAAAAATATTTCCGTCCACTATGAATGCTTATCATCACACTTATAATTTTGGAAATCCTGAAAAGCTGATCTACGCTGTGGACTAGGTAAAGGCAGCTTGTCAGCATCCTATGGGCCAGCCCACAGCCTGAAACTCAGTGACCTAAATACTTCTCTTTTATGTTTGAGGAAGGGCTTTCTTGTAGTTTATTTTCCTTCTAATGCTAAAAACATGCAGCACATAAAGGAAAAACCTGCCTGAGAAGGGATGCTTTGGAGGGAGCTCCTCGTACTATATCCTGCGGGAGAAGCAGCAACTCTGGTACTGCCTGCTGTGGGACGTGCAGCCGGCATGTGGGAGATGCCGGACATGCAGCTCCTTTCCCTCCCTTTGCAGGCTGTAAAGCAATGCAGATCTCCCTGCAAAGCCTCCACACGGACCCTTTAGCAAAACCCCCCAGCTGCTGCCTTTTCGGCTGTGTATCCTGCAGAAGCCTCTCCCACCCACACAGCGAGTCCTTCCCCACTTGCTGGCTGATGCACCTCCTTCACCACGTGCCCAGCGCACGCGGCGGCAGCGACACGCATGCATCAGCCCACGCACCGGCACCCACTGCCAACGTCCACGGGCTCAACCCGGTAAACACACACGTACAGCCCACGGTGACGCGCAAACACGTGCAGAGGGAGCAGGGAAGAGCAACTGATGCAATGTCCCTCTTTCGTCAAATTGTGCTCCCTGAGTTTTGGAGTTAACCAAAAATCCCAATGGGGTGCTGCAGGTCTCATCGGTGAAATCTGCCTGGTTTTACCCCGGGATGTGTAACACGGAGTCACAGTTGGAACAAGGGCAGCCATACCAAGGACAAGCAGCATTAGGCAGCAAAAGAATGGCCATCAGTCACTGGACAGTAGTCCAAGACCTAGACCATTATGTATTTTATAAATGCATTTCCCAGGGCCATTTAACGATGCCAGCCTTGCCTCCCAGTAATGAATCCATTCGCTGGCACTCGTAACTACCTGCCAACGGGCAGAGCAGCCTTCCCCCACGGAGGAGAGGGCTGTGCAGTCCCAGGGTGGCGTGTTCAGTGTGCTCAGACCCAGACAAGAGTTAAGGTGCTCAGAGAGAGATAAGCGTTGATGAAAGCCTGGAGAGCGGGTGCCTCTGCTGCAGATAAACACTCCTGCCTCTCTCCTCATCCCCCTCAGCCCACCCCACCATCCTGCTCTGACGCAGAGGGAGCTGCAGGGCTGAATGAAATTTGTTTGAGGTTCCAATTAAATCTCCATGGAAGAGGGGCACTCATATCCTCTTCTGATAAAAGGTAATCATAAATCCTCCAGGAGCAGCGGCTGCAGACGACACCGCCTCCCGCAGCAGCAGCCGGCTCCTCGCACCAAGATGGGCTCCAGGGTAAGAGTACGTTTTCCTCTGCTCCATGCAACAGGTTTGCATTGAGAAGGGGACAGGGTTTGTGGCTTGAGACGTAAGGGCTACATTAGTCTACATGTCTTTATTGTCTATGCTTCCTTACTCATTCTCTCTCTAATATTTTTATATATATATATATATATGTATCTTCTCTTGCATTAATTCTATTATTTGGTCTTTGCTACTACTTGGAGGTACAGTGAGAAACCATCCCTGTTTCCCAACTAAATGACTTGTGTGGCACTCATATTTGATGATAGAGGGTTTGGACATTTTGCTTTTTTTTATTAAAAATCGATAAATATCATTGGCTGGAATTTCAGGAAGCCACAGGAGTATTGGAAAGAGCGATAGTTTGGACTCAGCTCCATCCATTTTGCCACTTAGTCTCTGAAGTGCCTACGAGCTATAAGAATGTAAATGGCTAATTGTTCGGTTGGTTTAGTGCAAATTTCTGATTGATATTTTCAGTGTGACCGAGCAAGCAATCTTCTCCAAGTCCATCTGAAGCTCTGATCTTAATCACGTATGTTAGGCTTTTAAGTCCTGTATCTTGCCATGACATTTCAATTAGGTCAAATGAAAAGACATGTAAGGTAAATGAATTTTCTTTGAGACCTAATTTAATCTCCAAAGAACAAACATGGAATAAAAGATGTAGAGATTACCACAGATAAGCTACTGGCTTGATCTGTGCTTTGAGTCTTTGGAAGAAGACTTAAATGATGCCTTGAAGCAGGTACAAGATGTCTCAGGAGAATGGAAATAGGTTAGAGTGCACTCCATCTGCAACTTTAAATGCAAGCTTGATAAAACCACGGTCTTTGATAGCAAATCTGGTGGTCCCAGCTCCTAGGGAAGAGCACCCAGCTCTTGGAGGACACAGACGCTAAGTGACCTCAGGAGCTGCCTTCTCAAGGGAGAAGCCATGAGCTGTGGGAGGTTGTAACCCAGAGTGTTTTCTTTAAAGGTTATAGGAGACCTTCAGCCCTGAAGACCAGGAGCCAGCAGGACCCAAGCTGTGAGCTCCAGGCTCTCGGCCATGCCCCCGGCTGCCGAACGTGTGCCCTGGCGATGGCTGGTGGCGGGCAGGGCGTCACGGAGGCTGGTGCTGGTGGTGGTGTTCGTTGCGCTGCTGCTGGACAACATGCTGCTGACAGTCGTGGGTATGGTGTGCGGCTCTCGCTGTGCTCTTCGGGTGCCGCCTCGGGGTTTGGGCTCCTCGGTCAGTCTCTGGATGATGCCAGCAGGGCCCTTGCACAGGGAGAGCCGTGGGGAGGGCTGGGTGCAGGGAACTTGCAGGACACCGACATCTAGGCAGCACCATTCAGTTCAGCTGCATGCCAAACCAGAAAATGGAGTAAAATCACTAACTAATCCCTTCCCTGGCTTTTCTTCCAGTACCGATCGTCCCCACCTTCCTTTATACAACAGAATATGAAGGCACCAACAGCTCTGTTGCCCCAGCCCGGACTGAGCCAGCTCCTCCAGCCTTGAAGGCTCCTCCTTTCTCCTCCATGTTCTCCTATTTTGACAACAGCATGGTGACTGTCTCGGGCTCCATGAGCGCCGTGGACTTGGCAAACGGGACGGAGAGCAGCCACCTGCCGCAGCCCCTCGCCAGCAGCCCACCACTGCCGAGCCGCTGCCCAGAGGGCGAGGAGTTCCTCGCCAAGGAAAACATCCGCGTGGGGCTGCTGTTTGCCTCCAAGGCTCTCGTACAGCTGCTGATCAACCCATCCGTGGGTCTCCTGACCAACAGGTAGGTCAGAGACCTGGGTTTGTACCAGGGTGTAGCCCTTCAGGGACAGGCAGCTCCTGCCTGCTAATGAAATCACCATTAGCTGAGCAGTAAAGGTCTGTGCTGCACATGTGCAGCCCCTGCAATCACAGAATTACAGGAACCGGTGGGTAAAATAGCAAGGGGGAGGATATATGCATCAAAACAAGCATGAATTTTACCTTTTCTAAAAGCCTACAAATGGCTTGCAGGTTTATATTACAACATAAGCCTCACTAATGCTCTTCTCAGGTGTGGACAGATGCTATTTAATACCAGTAGTCATCAAATAAACAAACAAAGATTCCCAGCCTGCTATGGATATAATGTTGTTCAGATTTTCTGCCCCTGAGTTTTAATTTGCCTTTGTCCCTAGCAGACACACGTGAGGGGCACTGGGCTCATCTCCACATGGTCTGGGTGGGCAGATGAGTTGGCAAAACAGAGCCGTGTCTCTGGGTGTGCTTTACAGCATTATCTGGGGGCACTTAGACACTGGATGCTTCCTTGAACAGCACGCATGGGCACATCCACACGTTCAGGAGATGCTCACCAGCCCACAGAGATGTGTGTGTTAAGGCTGGGCAGCAAGACCAGATCTCAACCTGGAATGAGGAATCATCCCTGAGACGGTGCCTCTTTTTTCCCTTTCCAGGATAGGATACCACATCCCCATGTTCATCGGATTCATTATCATGTTCCTCTCCACAGTCAGTGAGTATCGCCCTTCAGTCTGCCCTTCATATACAGCAGCACAGGGGAAAATACTTTGGTCTGTGCCTGCACTGCTGTCCCCATGCAGGAGAAAGGAGCAACCGGTCTCAGAAATCGGTGACAAGAAAGCATGAGTGGCACCCAGCACCCTCCAGCACCCAAACTGGTGCAAGCTGGGGCTGCTGTTACCCTCTGCAGGGTTTTAACGCTCAGGCCGCAGTTCTGCCTGACGCTGTCTCTCTCTCCTTCCTCCACAGTGTTTGCTTTCTCAGGCACGTACACCTTGCTGTTCATCGCCCGAGCCCTCCAAGGCATTGGGTCATCGTTCTCATCAGTTGCAGGTAAATGTTTTAGCTACACCTTAGTCTCTGCGTTAGCTCCCCTTGTCGGGGTTCAATTATCATCTCAGGAATGATCAGCAGCACAGACACTCTCAGTGCCTTCCTCGGCTTCAAACTCCACCTCCTCGCTGCGCCTGCCTGGCTGGTGCAGACGGTGCACCCACACAGCCCAGCCAGCGAGCAGATAAATCCCCCCAAAAGCCCAGGCTGCTTTCAGAGAGGAGCCCCACCACCGCGGTGCCAGCCAGCCTCACGTGGCCTCTGCTTTCTCTCTGCTCCCAGGCTTAGGCATGCTGGCCAGCGTGTACACAGACGACTTTGAGAGGGGCAACGCGATGGGGATTGCTCTTGGAGGCTTGGCCTTGGGTGTGCTGAGTAAGGAAACCTTGTTCCCAACGGGGTCTACATCAACGGCATCTCCAGAGCCTTGTCGGCCATCACCTGTGGCTTCCACCTGCCTGGCTGTGCCCCTTCCCCGGCGGCATTCCACGGGCATGGCTGGCCTGTCCTCCTCCCTCCCTCTGCTCACTCTCCACGACCACTGCCCACTGGACCCGACACCTTCTCTAATATAAGCCATCACCAAACACCCACTGGGGGATTCAGAGAAAACCACAGCAGCGCTGCTGCCCGGGTGCTGGGGACGGTGGCACTGCCACTGTGTGATACAGCCTTTCTCTTGCAGTCGGGGCCCCCTTTGGGAGCGTGATGTACGCGTTCGTGGGGAAATCATCTCCCTTCCTGGTCCTGGCGTTCCTCGCCCTCTTGGATGGAGGTGAGAAGACAAATGGTTTAATCCTACCAAAAAAAAAAACGTAAAAAGATTTAAACGCGGCTGTTTTGGGGAGAATCTCACAGGGCTTGTGTGAAGGAAGAGGCAGATTAATACAACATGGGTGATATCATCGCACTGGTTATTCTGTCATTGCTAAATCTTATGTTTTCTACCACCAGATGCATGACATAGCAATATAGTAAGAATTAGTCCCTCATTACTTAATAAACCCCTTGATTGGTGTAATGGCTTGAATAGCACATTCAGTAAAGCTCTTTGAACTGTGAGTTCTTTGTAAAAGGCACACTTGTCTGCAGCCTCTTCACCATGCCACAAAGGAATTAGACTTTGCCAGCATAAATGGTGATCCTTGTTCTTCCTCTGATAGCTGTATTACAGACGCAGGCCACGGCAGCCTTCAGAGTGTAATGGCAAAGTTATAGATAGCAGAAATGTGCATTTTTAGTGGGAAGTATTAAGCTAATTAAATTATAGTCACAATTACCATCTTTGCCTAGATGTAATGCAAGACATCTTTAATGCAGCATGTAAGAGCTTTTGGAAAATGAAACGTAGGTCCCATACAGAAGAAACTTTCTTTTTTAATCCTATTTTTTTCCACATCTAATTTCTGTCACGCTCTAGTTGTGGCTCCCCAGCAGGCAGCTGGCAGCCTGATGGAGAGTATTTGCATATTTGACTGCTTCATGGGTTGGCAAAACACTTCTAACACAGTCCACTTCAGGGAGTGTTGCTGCTCCCTCCTGTGAGAGCAGGGCTGGGACCCACCTCTCCCTCTGCCCGCTTGAACAATGTCCCCAGACACAGTTACTGCATCCCTGGGGGCTCTGCCGACGAAAGGGGTCGTGCTGAAGGAAAAGCCAAAGGGAAATGCAGATTGAAGTGATGCTGTCTCCAGAAGTAAGCTAACATCAGTTTTCTTCCCAGCTTTGCAGCTCTGCATACTGCAGCCCTCTAAGATCTCCCCCGAGGTGAGTACGGATGTGTGTGCATACGTGAGCCGGTGCCAGGCGGCGTGAACGAAGCGGGCGCTCCCCGGGGAGGAGGGCTGTGCAGGCACCGAGCCGAGGATGGGTGTGAACGCACACGTGGCCCTCAGCCGATGTAACCCCCCTTTGCCATCCCGCAGAGCACCAAAGGCACGCCGGTGTTCACCCTGCTGCGAGACCCCTACATCCTGGTCGCTGCAGGTAAGGGCAGACGTCAGCATGCACCGCGGACGTCAGCATGCACCGCGCTCCTCTGTGCAGCTGCGTCTCCTGATTAAAGAGATTCACTTGTGCCTGCTTGAAACAGCTGCAGAAGGTGGCTGAAATAGAGCATTTCTCCCTTTTCTCCCCGTCAGGAGCCCTCTGCTTCTCCAACATGGGGGTGGCCATGCTCGAGCCCACCTTGCCCATCTGGATGATGCAAACCATGTGCTCCCCGAAATGGCAGCTAGGTAGGTGTCATGCTTTGCAGCCTTCACCCCTGAACAGTTGCTTGATATAGTTCAGCTAGAACTGGTCCTGCTTTGGCCCTGTGAGATGGATTGAATAATCTCTTCTATCATTCTAAAAAAGAAGAAAACATACATCTTCACCCGCACAGAGTGAGTGATCCCAGGCTGCGTGCTGCTCCAATTTCAGCTGGAAATGTCCTTAGTGGTAGCTATACAATGTGCTTTTCTCTATTACTGAAAAAATTGTATAGAATCAGACTCCCGACAAGAGCAATAACAGTGGAAGAAAGGCTGTTTCGTGCACGGGAAGGCTGTTGAATCCCGTCTTCTGCAGGGCAGATAATGGTATCGTGCTGGGCTGAAATTGTGGCAGCCAGATGGGTTTTGCAGAGGCAGCTCTGAGTAAAACAAGGCCATTTAGAGAGTCCCAGGCAGGACAGGATGGTACATGCTAATTACCAGCTGCCTAGAAAATGTGATATGGAGATAACATTGTCTGTGTTTGCTACAAAAATAAAAACTAATTCTTATAAAACCCAATTGTCTGAGGAATGACCCGGGGGGGTGCCCCAGGCTACACTTAGATCCCAAATTGGATTACAGCCTGGGAGCAGGAGGGCTGAGAGAGCTCCTAATCGAGTTATCCTCTGGTCAGGCAGGAGCATCCATCCTGATAAGAGCCTATGATGCTTCTCATGAGCAAGTGACCGAGCAAGGTTGGGCGAGGGTAAAGCAGCATCCCAAGGCTTCTGGCAGTGGGGAGAAGGGACAGCGCAGCTGCCTGGTAACCACAAATGTCACAGGCTGAGAAATGCACTCAGGGCTGCTCCCATCACCACTGAACTCAAGGGGAACCTTTGAGGTGACTTAGCAGAACCCAGAGGTCAGTGGGCATCAAAGAAAATCCCAGATACATTCCCTGGATTTTCAGGTACCTGAGATTTGAGAGTAGTTTGGATTTAGACACAATTCAACTGCAAGACACCCATCTCACAAGCCATTATGAACTCAAGGGGCTTCTTTATTTGTATGCTTCAGTTTGCCCACTCCCATAATTCTGGAAAAAAAACCCAGAAGAGCTTGGACTGAACCTGCAGGATTAACCGTGTTCTGCAGCTGTTAAAGAGAGGAGAGAAAATTAAACATAAATCAGTGTGTTTCAATAAGGAAGTTGTCTTAGTGAAATGGAGCTGATCAGTTTTATTTATAGTCGGCGGGAGAGTATATTAAAAATAAACAACTGGTAAATCAGCAAACAGTGCAAATATTTAATTTTGACTACATAATGATCCCTAAGCTTTTTACTTAAGCAGTTATTTTATTCCTCTTTATTTAGTAAGTGAAAAGCAGAAGGCAAGGGGAGAAAGGTGGAAGAGGAAGAAACTATGACAGGAGAGAAGGACAAGTTTATTAAGGCAGAGGGGACAAAAAAGTTCTGCATTTAGCACAAGATCATTCACCCAGATCTTGTGGGTGAATCACTGTGCCTCAGTTTCCCCCGCCATCAATAAGCAAATGCACTTTCTATGCCTCCCTCCGTCTTCATAGAGGGATCCCCACCCTTCTACAGGGCATGGAGCAACGGGGCAGGCAGCGCAGCCATGACACGGAGCAATGCCAGTGGAGGACATGGAGAAGCACCGTTGCATGGACAGGCACCCCCAGAGTGGGTGCTGGACGTTAGCTTGCCTTGCCCGGCTCACGATATTCTCCAAATGAGAGAGGCAGTTAGTGAATAATTTTGCAAATCCCCTGTATTTGCTTGGGGATGACACACGCTTTTTTATTCTCTCTCTCTCAGGGATGGCGTTCCTCCCTGCCAGTATATCCTACCTCATCGGCACCAATCTCTTCGGGATTCTGGCTAACAAAATGGGCCGGTAAGTGGAACGTAAGAGTTTTTGGCTCAACCCAGCGCAGTCCTGCGCTTTCAGCATGAATTACGCTCGTGGTGTTGTGCGCACTGAGAACATCTGCCCTCTCCCAACTGCGGCCTCGTTGCAGGTGGCTGTGCTCCCTGATCGGCATGGCTGTGGTGGGAATTAGTCTCCTTTGTGTAAGTAGCGCAAGACAATTTCAAGACCTTTCTGTAGAAGAATCAGCAGGGGCAGTGTGGGCGGTAGTACTGAGATGGGGTCCCATGCCTGGCAGTCAGTAGATGTTCAGTGGTTGCATGTGTGTATCGGTTTCACAGATCTATGTGAAAGAGATAGATCTCTTTCACCTCACACAGCAATTCTGGCCTCATTCATATACCCTCTCTCTCTCCTCTCAAAGGTGCCTCTGGCCAAAAATATTTACGGGCTGATTGGCCCAAACAGCGGGCTTGGCTTTGCCATAGGTAAGCTGTCGGTGGCCAGGCTGTGCAACACAGCTCAAACGCAGCTCTCACCACTGCCCTCAGCAAAGGCGATGGCTGATCGGGTCCTTCTTGCTTTGGACAGGAATGGTGGACTCCTCAATGATGCCTATCATGGGCTACCTCGTGGACCTTCGCCACACCTCCGTCTACGGCAATGTCTATGCCATAGCTGATGTCGCCTTCTGCATGGGCTTTGCGATTGGTATGGATAAACTCTTACCCATGAGATGACGCACTCAGTGTGTGTATCACTCGGTTTATCGCTCTTCCACCCAGCGTTCACTGCAAGCAACCGGCACCGAGTCTGCAACCCAGTCACTGTAGATTTATAGACCCCCTCCAAACTGGAAAGGCACCTTTTCCTCTCTGTCATCTTAGCCTTTTTTAACTTTTAAATTTGCAGGTCCATCCACAGGCGGTGCGATTGTACGAGCTATTGGGTTTCCCTGGCTGATGATCATCATTGGAGTTATCAATATTGCTTATGCTCCCCTCTGTTGGTACCTGCGCAACCCTCCTGCTAAAGAGGAGAAGATTGTGAGTTTAAGTACACTTCATTCCCTTAAAGTATAGGGGATTGATAATCCAGAGGTTTTGGAGGGGATTAGAATAAATTTGCCAGGGATTGCATCTTCCCTTTTGGGCTCTACTCTGCCTCCAAAAAAGGGACAAAAAACTCAGACAATAAAACCAGAAAAGTTTAGAGCTACAGTCCTTTCCCTAACTCACAGCTTGTATTCCCTGGGCAAAAGTTGTTGGCTGCTCTGGCTTTGTCTAAATGTGGTAACGCTCCTGCTAACTATTCAAATTAATCACCATTTTTACTGAAGCATGATTTCTTCTCTCCTTTACCCAGGCAATCTTAAGCCAGGAGTGCCCCATGCAAACCAAAAGCTACACCACTCAGAAAACCCTGCGCGATTTCCCTCTCACAGATGACAGTGATGTGGAGGCAGAAAATGCGGAATAGCAAGCGCAAGGATGCGTGCCCTGTTTTGAAGCGACATTTACAGAACATGGATGTATTAGCACCCAAGAATAACCCAGCCTCCCCCAAGACTTGTGGACACAGGCTGGACACAGGCTGTATCCTTAGCCTGTTCTCTTGGCCATGCAATCCACAGCAGGGAGTAGAGACCCAGGATGTGGAGGCTCTATCCGTTTTAGTTAAGCCACTCATTTGCCGTGTGACTTATAGGCAAGTTACCCAAGCTTAGGACATCTCAACTGTAAAAAGAAGTTACAAAGTTAAGGAGAATCGTATCATCCTGTCCTGCAGAACAATATTGTCTTGGGCACAGCCCACCCATGCAGTAGGGGATAATATCAACATCTCTCCCAGATGCGTCCAGTGGCATTTGTTAATGTCTTTAAAGCGCTTACTGTTCTTGAAAGAAAAGCACTGGAGAGAACGAAAATGGAATCAGCGGCATCAGCTTTGGGAGATTTCGTTCTCCAGAATTCTGCTATAATCCCCAGCATGAAACCTTTCTGTAACAACAGGGCACTATCCATCTGTGTCACTGCCAGTCCGTCAATAAAGATGTCACTGTACTGCTACTGTGCTCCATGCTCCTCTGAAGACAGTTAAAAAAAGTGTTCATTGCTGTCTCGGAATAGCTTTATGTGTCGTGCTATTTATGTGCTACTCATAGCTGCTTGCGTGTCCTTTCCAACACCCATTAAATTAATTCATTTATTTGAAGAACTCTAAGAAATTCAGGTAGAAATAAGGCTGAAAGCAGTTTTAGACTTTTAGACACAGAGTCGGCCAACAAAGCTAGTTAGATCACTTGTGATTGTAAGTGACTAATAGAGCGTTCTTAAAAATCCCTGCCTCTCAGCTGAGATGGGGTAACAGGCTGTGTTTGTGATCCTAACCCACTGCAATGAGAAGTACAATAGATTGATGTAATTGCCCTTTTGCAATTTCCTGGCCACAAGTTTAGAGAGAGAGCAGCTGCACTGTTAACCATAATTATTGAGTGTAATGGTCTTTAAAAGTATGGTAGAGTTAAGACAGAGAGAGTCAAGTAACAGAGGTACCAGATTAATTTTATAAGTATCAGTGATCTCATTTTTTCCAGTGAAACCTCAAACTTACAACTTCTCTGGTTCCACTGTTGGCAGTTTATATAAACTCATTTCTTCTCTTGAATGAGCAGTTGTGTAACGCACAGCCATTTCACTTGCCAGAAAGAACAGATGATTCAGTGCTCTGGAGCCCAAGCAGCACAATGCAGATGCGCTTGCCAGCAGGGAAACAGGAGGATAATAACAATTCATCGAGATTTGGTACCTTATGACTCATTACCAAAGGTCATAAATGGCTATTGTCAGGCAATCCCACATCCACGGTGGGCCCATTGCCCCTCGCTTTGCTCATACAAGATGAAATTATATTTCTTAGGCTGACTGGAAATGACTAATGCTAAGCATGTTCTCAAAAACTGGTTATTTTTATCTTCCACCTGTTTCCCTGCTTTGCCAAGAATAAAAGGAAAAACGTGTTTGCTTTCTGTGATGGAAGGAAAAAATGCGAGCTGTTCTATTTGGGGATCTATTCACACCTCCGCGGCGCACCTCCCAGTTAAATATTAACACTAAGCCCCTCTGCGTGCCCGGTGGCTGGTTGCTCTGGAAACCCACCCCCTGCGAGCATCACGAAAGCAGACGAGCCTCTGATTCCTGCCAGGCGGGCTCCTCGCCAGCCCGCCCTCCCCAGGCACCTCACCCAGCAGCGCTTTGCTGTTCGCATCGGCAACGCAAGTCAGACTCTTTCCTCTGAGTGCTGGTTTTGGCTGGGGTAGGGTTAATTTTCTCCACAGTAGCTGGTATGGGGCCTGTTTTGGATCTGTGCTGGAAACAGTGTTGATAACACAGGGATGTTTTCGTTACTGCTGAGCAGTGCTGACACACAGTCAAGGCCTTTTCTGCCTCTCACC